>NC_052360.1:41893672-41961606 GCF_009727055.1 Benincasa hispida | reverse complement strand
AACGAAGGCAAGGCACTCGTATCAGCACAAGGTTATATATATATATAGCAATAAAGAAAATTTTTGTGCAAAGATAAATATTTTGTCACCCCGGTAGAAAATTTTCTTTTTGAAACAAATCATGCGATGTTCTGGAATTTAGTAAAGTCCTTGAAAGTTAAACTTGCAGTTCCTAGGTCTTAGAAATATTTTAAGAGTAGACTTGAATAAGACTTAAGAAAATTCTAGTATATAGGATTTGAATGAAGTATCCTTGAGAAATTTAGGAAAAGAACTTTGTGGTGGACTTGCTAAAGGAATCTTTAGCTTATGCTTGAGGACAAGCATTGTTTAAATTTGGGGGTGTGACAACAGGCAGAAATGCACGTTATCATAGTGCTAAGTTATTAAACAATGATGGATTGCATGGATGAAAAATGATAAATTGCATCCATTAAGCATAAAATCTATAATATTGCGGTCGCGTGCGTCAACGCATTGGAACTATTGATTTTTGTATTTTTTTTTTGTGCAGAATATGCGTTAACGCATTACGGAGATTGGGATCATAGGAATTCATCGGTCGAGCGCAACATCACCACAAGACTTTGCGTGGATCGCGCTCGCAAATACTCATGCAAGAAGAATCACCGCAACATGGTGGGTGCATCCGGACGAAAGGACAATTAAGATCGATGGGACAGAAAGCTGACAGCAGTCGGATCTAAATTAAGTTGACAACCGATAATGGTCACAAAGTACATCTAGCTTTATCGGTGACAATAATTCGCGCATCAGTTAGGAATTAAAGCTGTCCCATCTGTACAACCAGGAAAGAGAAGCCACCTTTCACTTTTTTGATGCCTTATAAATACCAAGTGCATTCTTTAGAGAAGGGGTTAAGCAGTCGATTAATTCAACACTTTACAAGTTCACACCCCTGTTCATAGTTTTCTTTTCCATTTCACGGTGGAGCTAGAGAAGAGTGGTGACGCTGGAGATCGTCCAAGGCAGCTCGAGAGAGAACCGTGGGGCGTAAGAGCAGAGAGCGGCTTGACTCTCGCGAAAGCGAGAATATCTTTAGAGCACGAGTAGAACAGTGTAACACCTGGTGGCAAGAAATTGCCTCAAGCTCTTTACTATACTTGCATTGTTATTCTGTACTTCATCTTTTATCTATTCAATGGAAGTTATAATTCTAAATCTGCTCACTCTCTTGATACGCATGAGTAGTTAAACTAGTGGAACGGGTTGAGAGGAACTAAGCTAACATGATCTAGGAAGTTTATTACTTGCGATTGTCTTGTTTTATGCTGTGCGAAACATCCCTTTAGAGTTGCTCGAGAGAAAATCTAAAGAAAGAACCTAATGTCTCAAGAGAACGAGGTTAGAATCTGACTTGAAAGAGCAAGATTAGGGACTTAGAGATAAGCTCTGTTTGTCAACTTGCATCGCATGCATCCTAGGAATAGGAATGATATTATGCAGTTGCATATTTGTGTGAATGTCATGTTGTCATTGCATAAATAGAAATAGAGGTTTATGTGTAAACCCTATAGACTTATCGCATATTTATTGCATGCGTTCTAGCCTTAGAAGTCGTGGCATTTGCGTCGAGAGGTGGTTTACTATTGTATGCATGTTGCATGATCGCAAGGCATGAATGCAACCTAGGGAGTGTTAGTCGAAACCGTTCTCAACCCGTTCACCGCATATTCATCGTATTTTTCGTTGCCAACTCTTTTTGAACTCTGCCATAATTATTATTATTTTCATTAACGCAACAACAAACCACCACCTTATTTATTTTACCGATTACCGCAAAGTTTTCATAAGAAAATTATCAACGCAAATATTTTCACAAGTCTCTGTGATCGACCCTGGACTTACTAGGAAACATAGAGGAATTTACACTTGGATTCTGCTGGGGAAACTTGAGTGCACAATGTAATTACATCAACGCCTATCATCCATTTCCACATTTAGTAAAATAACGCATCAGGCAACAATGCATGCATCCCCGCAACACACCCCTTAACTAAACACATTTCTGGAGAATCGGGGTGCACGGTATTGCTACCAGCGCAACACTACCTCGACATAGTGCATTTTGCTAAAGACGGGCAAAGGACACACACGTTCGCAACACACCCCTCGGCTTCAACGCATTCGAGTTGGATGAACGCAAAGTGTATCTTGTGATTGAAAGTGCGTCCATCATCGCCTTGCATACTAGATGTTGATTGTTTCATTTTATTTTATTTTATTTTATTTTTTCATCAACATAAGTTGCTGTGACTTGCGGTAATAAATTTCTCTTTATTTCTCAATCATTCACCAATTAAGGACTAACGCATTAATTACAAAAAAGTTAAGAGAATTAAAGGCGGTAAAGAAATAATTTCAAGGAAAATAAATGAAGAATAAATTCATAAAGTCAATAAATGAATTAAATGAAGAAATAAAGAACAAAATTCAGGAATTCATAAGACAGGAATTTAAAGAAAGCATTAAACATAGATGTGAGATATGGACCGGAAAATGCGTTTTCTTTGAATGAGCGCAATCCACATCTCTGGGTGGTTCGGCTTTCCTGCCCAATGTCCTAGGAAGATTGCTTTTTTCCATTGGATCCCGGGGCTTCTGAGTTGCTGGGCAACGTTCCTGGTGCTCTAATTTCCTCAAGCTCAGATGCCAGCTGGCCCACTTGGATCTCCATGTTTTGAATTAAAGACGCTTGCGCTTGCATTACTGCGTCATTTTTGTCCATATATTGTTTAGCAAGGCCTCCAATGAGCTTCCAGAGGTGTTTGAAGATGAGGGTTGCTGGTTATGTGATTTCGCTTGGTTGCCCTGGTTCGAGTTATGGTGAAAAGGAGGATTTCCTCGACTGCCATTCTGATGGTTGATTGGCCTCCCTTGGTTAGGATTGCCTCCCCATCCAAAGTTAAGATGGCTTTCTCCAAAACAGGATTGTAGGTGTTGTTGAAGGGGTTGTTTTGGATGGCACAATACTTGCTGGAGATTCGATGAAGCACATTTTTGCTACGTAAGCCCTCCATAAGTTAACGCAACTTAATTGCGGCCACTTGAGCCGGTGCACGGGTTGCGCTGATTATTGGGAGATGGCTCCTTGATTGATTGCCATCGATTGGAGGATAGAGGTCACCGCGGCCATTTGAGTGGCCAATGTGGTCATTGTCTCCAGCAAGACAATGGCAGTTTCATTCTTTCTTCTTTCGACGCCTCGGCCTCCATAGCCATCATCATCAGCCATCCATGTTCCGCGATATGCAGTCAAGGATGACTTTAGCCCCAGTAATACGTTTTGTCCATAAAACCTCCTACGCGGAGGCATCAGCAACAACCTGCGTCGATCTATTCAGGCCATTATAAAAGGTCTCCCATCAAAACGCAAATCGGGTATCCTGATATACGGGCAAGTTTTTTCACCAAATCTTCTAAATCATACTAGGCGTTGCTCAGGGTCTCATTCTCCATTTGTTCAAAGTTCAGCACGTTCTTTCATCGCCTTACGTTGACGGCTAGCGGGAAGAACATCTTCATGAATCGGCCTCCACCAGTTGATCCATGATGTGGATCTCGTTCGGCTCCAGTGAGTGAGCCACTATTAGCTTCGTCCCTCAAGGTGTAAGGGAACATACAAGTCTAATACTCTCTGGGGTTACGCCAGGTAATGAGAAGTTACCGCACATTTCGACAAAGCTGGTCAAGTGGGCATGCAGGTCTTCACCTTGCAGACCCCCAAATTGCCCTACATTTTGGATCATTTGTAGCATGACCAACTTTATTTCGAAACTTGCGTTCTCCTCAACAATAGGCCTCAAAATCCCAGGTGAAAAATCATATAGGTTGGGTGCCGCATAATTCCTCATGGGGCTGTTGCGATCAGCGGCCAGGAAAACAGGATCATGCGGTGGTCGTACAACCCCTTGATTTACTACGGGAACCACATTTTCGTTATTATCTGCCATACTCACTGCTTTCTTTCCCCTTATCTGATTCTGACGTGTCCGTGCATGAAAGGTACACTCAATCTCAGGGTAAGCTTCGAATTCTAGTTCAACACCAGTACTCATAAACCGTTAAGCTGCTCTCTGCGTTGAACAACTAGTACAACGAGATATGTCCTGCAAAACACCACAAACATACTCAAACAATAAACCATTAACCAATCCCTGGCAACGACGCCATAAACTTGTAACACAAATTTTCGTCTTTAACAATGCACTGATACAAATATGGATATGAATGAATGAACAAGTCCATGTCCCTGTAACCAGTTCCCCGGTAACGGTGCCATAAACTTGTAACACAAATTTTAGATATATAACTACAATGCAAGGTTTAAGTCCATGCGATACTACTTCTAGATATGCATTAATAATGAATGTTCTTATAGTATGTTGGGCGTTGTCACAAGTTTCCTTGCATTGGAACCAAGTATAATTCCACTGCAAGTTTCTCGGTGTGATCCGAGGTCGAACACAGGGATTGTTTGAGGTTATTGCATTATGTTTGTGATACATGTGACCAAGGGTTTTTTCAATTTATAAAGGATTTGTGTACAAGTATTTAAAACATGCGATAAAGTAAAGTAAAGTGGTAAAGATGCGATAATAAAATAAATTGCGATAAAGTAAATCTAAGCTAAGATGATACAAGATACAGGTTTCATGATACAAGATACCAAGGTTGAGGCTGATTGTGAAGATTATACAAAGATCTTGTTATGCGGTGGCAAGTCTTATGTGCGAAGCAGAAACAAAAAAGATAATCAATACAAACAGCACAAGTTCCATAATTACATTAAAGATACAAGTACGGTTCCACTTTTCCCTTGGCGTACACCTCTCAGTGATCGGCCGTGTTCCCACATCTCTGTGGTGAAACAGGGATGAACATAATGAACGTAAGGTTGCTTCCATCTATGGAAGTACTACTTGCTTTAGTTAACGCATTCTTCTCACCTTTTCTCGACAGATCAGAATGGCATCTTCACTTCTGCTCTCACAAGTGAAGATGCCATCTAGCATGCCTTAGCTAAACGCATTTGTCTCTTTATCACAGATTAAGTTACTCATTTAATTCATATTAATTACCAAGGGATTAAGAAAACTTCATGGAGAAAACGATTAATGGGGGAACGAAAATAGACGGAGAAATGGAAATAGAAATGATCGAGACAATAAATCTATTTAGCGTCTAATACATGATTTGTGAATGAAGAGATTAAGAAGATGAAATAAAGTTGATGAATAGAGTTAGAAACAAATACAAATAAGCGCCAATGTCTTGGCACCGATCTGGATGCAGATTTGCTTGCCGGCGTGGATGGATCGTGCGGAAGGATGAGCTTCCCTCTCAGGCTTGCTCAACCGGTAGCAGGGATCTAAGCATAGAGCTTCACGGCGGAGATTTGGCATAATTGCACAAAGACTCACCTCTCGGCCTTGTCTCTTCTCTTCCTGGATTTCTTTCGATCAGTACTCAGCTCAGCCTCTCTCTCAATAATATAGGATCAATTAGCCCTCGTATCAAGTATATCTCTTCTCTGAATTCTATGGGGTATTTATAGATGAAAAGCTTTAACTCTTGGCTTGTTAACCCCACTTATTGTTATGGAAATCCTGAAGATGGAGGAATAAATATTCCTTTTGTTATGCAATCAGACCGTCAAATCTGCACAACGGTTAGTTGTACACGTGTCACAATCCTCCGCGTTTGCATTGCTTAGCTGCATCTTTCAATTGAAATTTAGCTCGGGATCGACTGTCGCATTGCGCCGTCATTGCATTAATCGTCTCTTCATTGTTGATTGACGGGCGCAATGTGATAGAGAAGAGTTGTTCAGTATTCTCTCTGAGCCTTGATCGCAAGCGGTGACTTGGTTTCCTGCAAAACAGAGTAGAAATATCATCTTCTACCATCTTAATGATGTTAGTGAGTGTAATTGCGATAATTTATTATGATTTTATTTCTTAGTTAATTTTTATACAATAGACGCATATTTTCTCTCATTTTGCCGCAATATCTGAATAAGGCAACATAAATAACTTGTATTTCTACAAGTTATCAGTGCCCTCTCCCAAACAACAGTGCAATCCAATGCGCCGGCACAAATGGCCGCAATTAGTTACGTTAATTGTGGAGGAGGCCATGCAGCGGAAATGTGCCCATCGAACATGCAGCAAGTATGTGCAATCCAGAATAACCTCTTCAGCAACACGTATAATCCTTGTTGGAGGAGTCACCCTAACTTTGGTTGGGGAGGGAATTAAAACCAAGGTGGGCCAAGTAACCATCAGAATAGAAATTCGGGGAATCGAGGAAACCCTCCACCTTTTCACCACAATCAGAATTAGGGTCAACAAAGGCAATCGCACAATCAACAACCCTCATCTTCAAACACCTATAGTAATTCATTGGATGCCCTGCTAAGCAAAACTTAGATAAAAATGATGCGGTGATGCAGGTGTAGGCATCTTCAATAAGAAATTTGGAGATTTAAATGGGGTAGCTGGCATCCGAACTTCGAAATAGAACACCTGGAATGTTGCCCAGCAATTCTGAAGCTCCAGAATCTCATGGAAAGGAACAATGTCCCTGAAGACATTGGGCAGGCAAGCTGGACCGCCTTCGGAGGTGTGTATTGCATCCATCAAAGAAAACTATCTTCTGGTCCATATCTCAATTCTATGTTTATATGCTTTCATAATTCCTGTCTTTATTGATTTTTGAACTTTGTCATTTGCTACTTCATTCATTTTGTCTTTCAATGTTTTATGAATTTATGATTCATTTAATTCCCTTGCATTTATTTCTATAACTCTCTTTAATTTCTTTAACTTTTTCTGTCATAAATGCTTTATTCTTAAACCTAGTGAATGATTGATTAATAAGAAGAAAATTATTACCACAATGTCAGTGTGACTTGCGTTGATGAAAAAAATGAAAAAAAAAATTAATAATAAAAAAATCAATATCCGGTATGCATTGCGTTAATGGGTGCATCTTGTACCCACAAGATACACTTTGCATTCATCCAATTCAAATGCATTGCGTTGAGGGGTATGTTGCGCTCGTATATGTTCTTTGCCCGTCCTTAGCAAAAATATGTTGAGGTAGTGTTGCGCTGGAAGAAATACCATGCGCCCATCCTCCAGAAATGCATTGGGTTAAGGGGTGTATTGCGGGGATACATGTGTTGTTGCCCGTCCTCTTCAAAGATGCATTTGCGTTGATGAATTCATTGCATTAATTATTCACCTTGTGCCCATTCGAAATTCTTTTTTGCAAATTGAGAAGTCTAATCGCTCCAACTTCTAAGGACATGATGAATCTGGAGTTGAAAGGACGTACGACTTTACAACTTCATAAATGTGAGGAGTGCTAGCGGCAGACTTTTTGAGTAGCTCGAGGCCTGCCACTGCAGAATCTGCATTGGGCCCATCAAGGCAAAACCTATAAAAGCGGGTTTCTTCATCTCAGATCGTTTACTTGCTTCATTTTGCAAAAAGAAACCCTAAAATCGTCTTTGCATACAAAACCTTTCTTCCTTCCCAAAATCTTATCGATTTCCAGTTTCTTTTACTCCGGCATCCATGGTAGACCAGACTTCCCAGCCATCTTCTTCACCTTCATCACCTTCAACAACCCAGCTTACCATGGGAGAGGCAGCATTCCTTGTAGCCAGTCGCCATCTCGCTGCTCAGCCATAGACTGTCTCTCGAGTCATCGGAAGACCCCGACGAAACCCTTTAGTAGCCAAGTCACTTTAGTTCAAGAGGGGGTAGAGTTCTGAAAGCACCCCACTCCCAACACCAA
This sequence comes from Benincasa hispida, assembly GCF_009727055.1. Classification (NCBI taxonomy): domain Eukaryota; kingdom Viridiplantae; phylum Streptophyta; class Magnoliopsida; order Cucurbitales; family Cucurbitaceae; genus Benincasa; species Benincasa hispida. The sequence continues at coordinate 41,953,779 of NC_052360.1, read as the reverse complement.
CATTCACCTCTAAAAATGAGAAGAAGAGACAAGACGATAAGAAGGTGTTTGGAAGCATTCTCAGCAACCTGGAGAAAGGAGAAGGATTGCCCGAGGCTGGGGTTGTGAACCAACCACTACCCACGGAGGAGGTGATGGAAGAGGAGTCAAGGAGAAGCGCTCTGGTCATCGTCGATCCTAAGGAAACTACACAAGTAGAATCCTATGAAGGACCCATTAGAGTTGCTTTGGAGGAAGCGGCAGTGGAAAAGCAGCTTGAAGGGGCTGAAGAGAAGAAGAACAAGAAGAGGAAGGAAAAGAAGGTTGAAGGAGATGAGGCATCCCATCTAGGCAAAGTAGAGAAAAAGATCAAAGAGAAGGATGATGAAGAAGATGAGGAGGCCAGGCTAAAGAAGAAACAAGAAAGGAGTGAAAAGAAAGAACGCAGGCGGGAGGAAAGGCGCCTGAAGAAGGAAGAAGAAAGGAAAAAGAGGGCTACAGGCCCAGAGCTAGATGGGGAATCCACCTCCATAAGGGAGGACAAGGGGGAATCAGTACAACTTAGAGAACCAGTGCAACCTAAAACAATGCAGATGGTTATGACGGACGAAGGAGAAGAAGGAAATGTTACACCCTTGATGCAGCATCGCAAGGAGAATGCACTACAAGGGTCAACCATGGACCCTCCAATTTTGATTGACGCATTAGAAGAGCAGAAGAGGAAGAGAAAAGAGGAGGAAGAGAAGCAAGAGAAAATGATGTGGGCAAAAGTCATCATCGCAGAGGGTAGTCGAAGGAGAAGATTACAAGATGAGGAGGTGCGCCGCAATAATGAAATATCGAGAATCGGGGAAATAAGAAGGCTCAAAGAGGAACAATGCCTTTTGCTGTCCTCCGAGAAGTTTAACAAAGAGTTTGAAATAGAAGTGAGAAAATAGGCAGAAGAAGAAAGGAAAAAAAAGGCAGAAGAAGAAAAAAAGAAGAAGGATGAGAAGGAGAAGAAGTGCCAAGAAAGCGTGCAGCGCTAAGAAAGAATAAGTGAAAAGAACTTGTTGAACGGGAAAAAGAGGAACAACTTAAGAAGCGAGAGAAAACAAAGGCAGTAATCCCGCCTTGTATTGACCAAGAAAAAGGGCAAAGCAGTCGCAGAGAGCAGCAAGCCCGCGTTGGCAAAGGGGCGTCCATCAAGAAAGAAGGAGAACGATGACTTGCTGATGGAGATAGGGTTTTTCCCAACGCCAACGCCACTAGTAGACCTGATTACGAGCGTGATCGTAGAACATGGATGGGACATTTTGCCAGTGCCCAGCCACTGTCATTCCAGAGGTAGTGCGCGACTTCTACCACAGACGACTACATGGCACAAAGGATGTGGTGACCATAAAAGGGAAAATGGTGTCTTTCAGCGCAAAGGGACATCAATGAACTGTACCAGATGAAGGATAACCCATATGCACCAGGCAACAAAATCATTGATGATCCTACTAGAGAGCAGATGAAAGATGCACTGGAAACATTAACGCAATCGGGCACTAAGTGGACGGTTTCTTTAAAAGGCATCAGGACCCTAGCGTCCAAGACATTACTTCTTAAGGCGCAGCTGTAGGTCTATTTGGTCAAATGGCGGCTGATCTCAACTTCCCATGACAAAAAAATTTCAAGGGATCGAGTCATGGTCGCATATTGCATTGCGCGCGGCATTCTAATCGATGTAGGCCAATTGATTGCAAGACAAATTCGAGATTTTGTGGGGCACATAAGAGGCAGTACTTCTTCCCATGGAAGGCTTCAAGTTTATGCCTATCACTGGGTGTGGGCATTGATGAAGAGCCAATGGCAGAAGTTCATGGCCTAATAAACGTCAAGATTTTGAGGTTGCTCCTCAAAGATTCCCCACACTGCCTTGAGCTCCCTTTGAAGAGGCCCAACATTGTTTTGAATGTGCCACATGAGCCCAAGTCGAAGAAACAGTGTAGAGACGATAAGGGAAAGAAGAAAATCCAAGACTCAACAACGCAAGAACCAGAACCCTTGGACCCTTTACCCTTAATAATTCGCCCTCCAAGCCCTCCCGCACAACCTTCTTCTTCCCTTCTCGAGCACTTTACCAATCTTCTCCTTCCCCCAGATTCTCCAACCGCATATCCAGTGGCTCCACCATTGCCTTCATCATCATCACCGCAATTTCCCCTCCCACCGCCGCATGTTGATGACCCACACGATTTGGGTGACGGCCCTTCTGCCCAACCCCAAAACGTTGATGGCGAGGCATCGCAAGCACAACCCACCATTGCTTCCTTAGCTGCTGAGTTAGCATATATGCAGTCCCTTCTTACCCAACAACAACAACTCTTCTCCCAACAGCAAGAACTCTTTTCCCAACAACAAGCCTTCTTCGGCTCGAGAATTGATACGATAATCGAGCGAGTCGATGATTTACAACGCAGTGCTGCCATGACAAGGCAGGTGTTAATCAATATTCAGCGCAACACTTATACAATTCACTTGCACCAAAGACAGCTAGCAGAGTGCAACCATGAGTACTTCAATTTTCTGACAGCATATCTTCATGGACCCATGGTACCTCTGCATCTCAGGCAGCATCTGATTTTTGAAGAAGCTCCTCAAGTACCGTATTCGAACCCTCCTTCAGAACCTCCTGCTCCTAAAAAATTTTTACAATTTAATTTTTATTGCAGCCATTCTGTTATCTTTATTTCATTCATTGTTTAACTAAATTATTTAATTCTTTGTACACGCAAAAATTTATATATTGCGATATTTGTAATTACCTATGTTCTTAGTTAATTTTCAATACAATTAAGTAGCAATTCTTTCTATATACCTATGCCTCTTCTTTATCATCCTTTATCAACTTTGCTATATTCTCAATCTTTTATTTTGCGTTATTCATTGCGCTGCCATGATGTATAATATGCATACACTTAGGAACATTTCCCACACTTTGTCTTTTCTGACTAACACTTAGTTAATTCGTAGCTATAGCAATACTTTACCTTTTATCCTTCAAAATTCTGCTCAAACCTTCTTTTTGAAATTTTGTCTAAGTTTCTGTCTATTCTGTCCAAATAACGCAATGAGGACCTTGCGCATCTTTAAATTTGGGGGTAGGGAAGGTCTGAGCAGATGAGATCAAGAGTATGTGGTCATTAAGAAAAATGCGTTCATTTTCTATAATCTTAAATATATATATATATGTATGTATATATATTCATATAAACTCCAATGTCAGCGCATGGGAAACCTCAAAAACATTCCCAACCTGATAAGAGTTAAGTTGTGAAAGGAGCCTGCTTGTAGTTGGATGTTCGCATGACACTCGTAAGAGCAAGCCAAAATGAAGGTGGGTTTCCAAGAACAATGCAATATGAAAAGAAAAAAAATAGAAGAATGCAAGAGACAACTCCTCTGAATATCATGAGTTAAAGTTGAAATTGGCACACAACCGTAGTTGGATGTTCGCATGACACTCGTAAGAGCAAGCCAAAATGAAGGTGGGTTTCCAAGAACAATGCAATATGAAAAGAAAAAAAATAGAAGAATGCAAGAGACAACTCCTCTGAAATTCATGAGTTAAAGTTGAGATTGGCACACAACCGTATGTTCGCATGACACCCGTGGGAACAAGCCAAAATGAAGGGTGTCACCATGATCAACATTCTCTAATAAATGACACAAAGTTTGACCACCGCATCTAGACGCATCAAGTTGTTTTGACAAGAAGAGGTAAACATTATTTTTAAAACTAGAAAAGCATATTTTGAATAGAAATTTTTGTATAGAAGAATAAAGTAGGGCTTTGTTAGGAATTTTCAAGGATAGAAAGAAAATTGCGATGTTAAGTAATGTACCTAGGTGGAGAATTTGGAGCAACCAATCAATGCAAAATTTAGGATAGGAATTGAACAATATTGCCTTAGTAGAAGATATGCTTGAGGACAAGCATATATCTAAATTTGGAGGTGTGATAACTTGTAGAAATATAAGTTATTTATACTGCTTTATTTATATAGTGCGGCCAAAAGAAAGGAAAGTTGCGTCAATTGTAGAGAAATTAGCTAAGAAATGCGAGAATTATAAATTGTTGTCAATACACCCACTGACACCATTACGATGGTAGGAAAAGAATATTTCAAGTCTGTTTTGCAGGAAATCAAGTCACCGCATGCGTTCATGGCTCAAGACAAAGAGAACAATGCATCTACGTCGCATTGCGCCAATCATTCAGAAATGAATAGACGATCAATGCAATGACGGCACATGCGATAATCGATCAAGAGCTAAGTGATTAACGCAACTTCAACTGCATGCGGTAATAAAAAACAACACCGCATGCGATAATAAAAAAACAACACTGCATGTGGACAAACGATCGAAGATGCAAAAGAGCAACGTAATTGCGGAGGATCCAGACACGTGTACAACTGACCATCATGCATTTCTGACGGGATTGATCGTGTAACAGAAGAAATATTCACTCCACCATTTTCGAAACTGCCTTAACAATACAGTGGGGTCCACAAGTCAGAGAGACAAAGCTGAGCCTATAAATAGCCTCTGAAATTCTATTGGAAAATATACTTGATACGGGCTTATTTTGATATTTGTATATTGAGAGAGAGAGCGGTCTGAAGAGCCTGATCGGAGAAGATTCGAGAAGATTTAAGAGACAAGGCTGAGATGTGAGTCTCAGGGCAAATCCTTTCTATCCCTGCCATGGAAGCTCTGTACCAAGGTCACTTCTACCAAACGGGCAAGCTTGAGAGGGAAGCTCTTCTCTACATTCATTCCATTTTTCGGCAAGCAAATCCATCATCCAGATCTGTGTCAAGACGTTGACACTCTTTTATATTTGTTTCTATCTCTTTATCATCAATTATATTCATCTTCTTAATCTCTATCATTCGCATCATGTATCAGACACTAAATACTAGTATTGAATGTCATGATAATTTTCATCTCCATCTTTCTGTCTATTTTCGTTCCTCTATGAATCGCTTTCTCCATGATGTTTTCTTAATCCCCTGGTAATTAGCATGAATCTAACAAGTAAATTAATCTGTGCTAAATAAATAAATATGTTTAGGTGAAGATGCCATTTCTCCTATCGAGAGAAGGTTGGAAGAATGCGTTAACTAAAGCGAGAAATACTTCTAGAGATGGAAGAAACCTTGCCTTCACTGCGTTCATCCCTGTTTCACCACAAAGATGTGGGAACACGGTCGATCACCAAGAGGTGTACGCCAAGGGAAAGTGGAACCGTAGTTATGTCTTTCATGCAATTAATAACTTGTGATGTTCATACTAGTTATCATTTTTATTTCTGATTCATACATAAAGACTTTCCACTGTATAACACGACCTTTTGTATAATCTTCACAGTCGGTCTCAATCTCAGTATCATGTATCATGTATCCTGTATCTTGTATAATAATAGCTTAGGTTTATTTTTATCGCACTTTATTTTATTAACGCAACTTTACTTCACCGCACAATTTTACTTTACTGCAACTTTAAATACCTATATAAACCAATCTTTTATTAATTGAAAAACCCCCGGTAGCATATATCACGAACGTAACGCATTAACTATGCAATCCCTATGTTCGACCTCGGATCACATCGAGAAACTTGCGGTGGAATTATACTTGGTTTCAACGCAAGGAAACTTGTGACAATGCATAGCATACTACAAGCATTCTATTAATAACGTATACACATATAAGTAGTATTGCATTAAGGCTGAATAAGCATAACACATCATCCACATTCCATTTCCATCATTCACCACATTTGTCCACATGCTTATTTAAAGATATAAATTTTAGCGTTACACCTATCTATGCTAAAGCAATTACATGTTAACATTTCTTTCAGTGAAGCGATTGAGGAAATACCTGCCCATGCCAAGTTTCTGAAGGACATGGTAACTAAGAAGAGAGGTGATGGAAAATTTGCCACGGTGGCATTAACGCAAAGCTCCAAATCTATTATCCCACTGAAGATGAGCGATCTTGGGAGCTTCACTATTCCTTACTCCATAGAAGGACTCTATATTGGGCAAGCCCTTTAAGACTTGGGGGCCAGCATAAATTTGATGTTGTTGTCAATCTTTAAACAATTAAATGTGGGGCAACTTGTGCCCACATCAGTGACTCTCCAATTGGCTGACAGATCTTTGGTTCACCTAGAAGGTAATGTGAAGGATGTGTTGATCACGATTGATAAATTTATTTTGCCAGCCGACTTCATCATCCTAGATTACGAGGCTGATAAAGATGTGCCCATCATTTTGGGGTGACCTTTTCTATGAATGGGTCATGCTCAAATTGATGTGCACAAGGGAGAAATCACGTTGTTTTGTTTTACTTATTCTTCTTGCTATAAAAAAGAAAAAAAAAAACCTCGTTGTTTTGTTTTAAAATCATTCGACCCTCTCTTTGTCTGTTTACAAGGATGCACAGGATTGCGAAGAAGCAAATGATCTCATTCCATCACCACAATCCACAGAGGCAAAGATCGCCGCAAGGATGGATGCATCAATATACAATGCAGGCGATAGTGCAAAATTTGGGGGTGTACTCTTTCTTATCCTTATTTCAAAATTTGCGCTATCACATTGCATTTTAAGTTTTATCACTGCATCCTCCATGATTACTGCAATCATTTGCCGAGTAAATAAATTTAGTAGTTTATCGCATGTTGTTTCTTTGCCAAGTATGATTTCAATGATGAAAAATATGCTTCTATGTCTTTCGTATATATCAGAGTCAACTTAGTCTTAAGATAGTCACCTCATGAAATATTTTTCGAAGTTAGGGGTTTGCTATCTTCCTTTCAAACTTTCTTTACAACGCATTCTATGACCATCGCATGACTTATTTTAATTTCTTTTGGCAAAGAGGACATTGCCACATTTGAAATTTAGTGGTGAGGTATTTATTTTCGACCTTGCTATAAGAAAATTGAGAATAACAACTCCACTATCAACGTAATGGGAAACCCATGTTGATAAGAGGTAAGTTGTGAAAGGCACTTACCCGTAGTTGGATGTTTGCATGACACACGTGGGGGCAAGTCAAAACGAAAGTAAGTCACCAGGATCAATGCATAAATCAATGACCGCAACTCCACTGCCAAATCGGTATGAGTTTAGTTTAAGAAAGAGTGCATTGCTCGTAGTTGGATGTTCGCATGACACACTTGGGGGCAAGCAAAAAAGAAGGCAAGGCACTCGGATCAGCGCAAGGTCATAAAAAATAGTAATAAAGAAATTTTTTGTGCAAGGATAAATCATTTGACACCCCGGTGGAAAATTTTCGTTTTGAAATAAATCGTGCGATGTTTCGGAATTTAGTAAAGTCCTTTTGACAGTTAAGCTTGCAATCCCTAAGTCTTAGAAATATTTTAGGAAGAGGCTTGAATAAGACTTAAGGAAATTCTAGCATATAGGATTTGAACAAAGTATCCTTGAGAAATCTAGGAAAAGAACTTTGCAGTTGACTTGCTAAAGGAATCTCTAGCTTATGCTTGGCATTGTTTAAATTTGGGGGTGTGATAATGGGCATAAATGCACGGTATCATAGTGCCAAGTTCTTAAACAATGCTAGATTGCATGGATGAAATATGTTAAATTGCGTCCATTAAGCATAAAATCTATAATATTGCGGTTGCATGCATCCAACGCATTAGAACGGTTGATCTTTATATTTTTGTGCAGAATATGCGTTGACACAATGCAAAGATGGCGATCATAGGAATTTACTGGTCAAGCGCAACTTCATCGCAAGACTTTGCGTTGATCGTGCTCGCAAACATTCGCCTAAGAAGAATCACCGCAACTTGGTCAGCGCAACATGGTGGGCACATCCGAGTCAGAGGATAATTAAGAGTGATGGGACAAAAAGCTGATGACTGTCGAATCCAAATTAAATTGACAGCCGATAATGGTCACGAAGTACATTAAGCTTTATCAGTGACAATTATCCGGCGCATCAATCAGGAATTAAAGTTGTCCCATCTATACATCCAGGAGAGAGAAGCCGCCTTTCACCATGGAAATTCTATAAATACCAAGTTCATTCTGCACTTTACAAGTTCACGCCTCATTCCATAGTTTTCTTTCATATTAAGGTGGATGCGAGGAAGAAAGTGTGCCGGTAAATCATTTCGGTAAGCTTGGGAAAGTGTCAGATTCTCCAAGACAGAGAGAGGGTCGACGCTTGCGGAAGTGGGAACATTTGTAGATCAGAATAGATTCATTGTAAAAAGCCTCGGTCAGCAAGGAATTGCTACCAGGCTCTCTACCTTTACTTTCTAGTGTCATTTTGTACTCAACTCGTTTATAAGAATGGAATTTCTTTCTTTATATTTGTTCACTCTTTGTCATTTAAGCATGAGTAGTTAATTAGTTGAATGGGTTGAGGAGTAGTTAGCTAGCATAACGAGGGAATCTCCATTCTTTGTGATTATCTTGTTTATGTATGCTTCATTTTTCACACCCCGTCCCAAGCCTTAGCCCCCAAGACTTGGAAGGGAGCATGAGGGTACACCAGTAGTATTCCAAGGCAACATTTAAATTTAACATCCCCCTCCCCCCCTTATTTATTAAAAATTTTAACATGTTTACAACACTCTATCTAACTTTCATACACATAGTTCAATTTTCTATATTCTTTATTACATGATCCGAGCCGTGCCTTGAGAATTTACCATGTCTTGGTGTGTTGGTGGTTAGTAGACTTCTTCCTGAACACTCCACTTTGCTACCTCGAGGGGGGGGGAGAGAGATAAGAAAAATTTGAAGAGTGTGAGCTACTAAGCCTAGTGAGTGGTGCTTTTAAAATAATAATCATCTCAAAACATATTTTTTGGAAGTCAATCACATAATCACAATTCCAATATAATTTATGCATGATCATTGTACATTCATTCAATCATCATCTCGTTCCAGTCTGCATATCGTGGCCATGCTCATATCATGGACACATTATCAATCATAACAACTTTTATGGAAACTTTCTATAACCCACTTTTCCGCCAATGTGCACATCAAAAATTCTTTTCCGCTAGTCATGCTTAGGTAACTTGACTATATTTCCCGTCGGTTGTCACCGACATTATTTCCCACCGACCGAGGCCGACTATATTTTCTCACCAGCACCTTTATTAACATGCTAACTTATGTAGTCTGGTATAATCTCAGTTTTCATAGAAATTTTACAAACAATATCATGGCAATAACAGAACATCACCCACGCATTTTGCACTTACATATGCATATATTCACATATCGATGTATAAAACTAAGTAAACACTCACCACAGCAAGTTTTCACTAAAAATCACCGTTGAGTACCTTCCTGAGAATCTCCCAATCAATGGAAATTCTTCATTAATACTTGTATACAATAATAATGTCAAAATAGCCAAAATACCATTATATAATGAAAATACCAGTAACTTACTCTACTCAATTTAGCCAAATCCTCAAATTAGCCTCTTTATGGTTATTTGTACCGTTGTAGGCAGCTGGGCGTTGGGCCTAGAGCAAGGTGGGTTGTTGTGCCACACAGGGGGTTGACGCATTGGGTTGTCGTGCGCGGACGTGATGCATCGCACGGGGAAGGTGCTGCATTGGCTAGCCGCGGGATGCATCGAGCGAGTCGTGCGGATGACGCAGCGCTGCGAGCGTGCGCGCAAGGTTGGGCTGGCTGTGCGTCGGTTCGACCAATGCTTCACTAATGCAACCTTTGTTTCTTTTGATCTCCAATCATTTTGGCAGCCTAATAACTCAAACCTAACTTCTAAATATGCTCTCAACACAAGATTTAGGTGATGTATGAATAAATTCCCTTGCACAACCCCTCTATTTATAGCCATTCCAAACTCACCCAATGGTGACAACTCAACTCCCATTTCTCACTTTGGAGCTGCCACACTTAGTCTACCAGCAGCCTAGCCTTGAGTCGTTCTCATCTCAGCTTGCCAGCGCAAAATCTCTTTTTGCATAAAATCTCTTTTCACACACCTCCTGCTTGGGGTGATAAGACTTCAATTGCATGAAACTCCTTTGTCCACCTCCTACTAGAACTTTGTGTGATCCTCCTTTTGCCACCTAAAATACTTAAATACTTAACATATTTGTCTATTTAAATCGTTTAAGACTTATGCTCGTCTACCATTGGCATCTTCCCTTCAAAGTTTTCATCAATTAGCCTTACCTTTTATCCTAACGCATAGCAACTCACCTTTCCTTCATCAAAGTCCCACTTAGCCATCGCATGAGTCGCCATCACCAATGCATAGGGTGGCCACTCACCTTGATGCATGGCTTTGCTAGGTGTGCTTGCTCAGCCTATGGACGCACGACGACGCATGGCGTGCTATCTAGCAACTTGCGCGCTTGGCCGCATAAGCATGCTCGGCCGCGTGGTGTGCTCACTGCATGGGCATGTGCTTGGCATAGCGCATCGACGCATGGCTGCTCGGCAGACTCGACAGTGCTTCGATGCATAGGATGGCTTGCCCGCTATCGACGCATGGGCTGCTTTCTTGATGCATGGCCTGTGCGCTTATCCTCGATGCATGGACTGCACGCTTGGCGCATGGCCTGTGCACTTGGCCTCGACGCATGGGCTGCGCGCCTAGCATGCTCAGTCGATGCATGCTTCCTGCCCATGTCAGCACGGCTCATGTATGCCTTTGCGTTGGTTGTATGCGACCCTTAGCTATTTTTCAAGTCTTCTTGCTTCCATCCTCCATGCATTCTTGCGTCCTACATGTTTTAAGCCCTCATAGGTGTTTGGACCTTTGGTAACCTTTTTGGATAATTTTAATGTTTTCCACCCTTTGTTCCAATATCCTTACTTAGAATTTTTCTTCTCTATTTAACCTCCCACTTTAGATTTAGTGTTAGGGTCTTACATCATTCGTCTATTAGAGATACTCGGGAGGGTAGCCTAAAGATAGGATCTAGACTTGGGAAGGTCAGGTCAGAATCTAGGTTTGGAAGAACTAGATAGAATGCATAAACGGGAGATAGGTGCTTAAGAATGAGCACTATTTGTTATTAATGCATCGCATGCATCTTAGCAATAGGATATGATTGTATGCGGTCACCTTGCTTTCATGCATTTTGCATCAACGCATAGGACAAGAGTAGAGACTTAGGGAAAAGCTCTATGGACATTTTGCATTCAACACATACGTCGTAGACTTAGGAGCATCGCATTTACATTGGGAAATGACTTGCTGTGCATGGTTGTAACATTAACGCAAAGTTTAACGCATTCCCGAGCAATGCTAGGTAAAGATCTTCTCAAGTCATTCATCGCATAATCATTGCATCTATCAACGCAACTATCTACTCAAATCCGCGCCTTATTTACTTCCTTTTCATCAACGCAACAACACTCCCAACACTTTATTTATTTACTTGGTTACCACAAAGTTTTCATAAAAATCACCAATGCAACTATTTTCACAAGTTCCTGTGGTCGACCCTAGACTTACCAGGAAACTCAGAGGAATTTACACTTGAATTCCGCTGGGGAAACTTGAGTGCACAATGTAATCCATCAATGCATATCATCCGTATTTCCACTAAACAAAATAACGCATCACACTTCTCAACCCGTTCACCACATATTCATAGCATCTCCCGTTTACAAACTTTTTTCAAACTCTGCCGCATCTGTTATTATCAACGTAAACAACAAACCCAACGATTTATTTATTTAACTGGTTACCACAAGTCTTAATAAAAATCACCAATGCAACTATTTTCACAAGTCCTTATGTTCGACCCTGGACTTACCAGGAAACTCAGAGGATTTTACACTTGAATTCTGTTGGGGAAACTTGAGTGCACAACGCAAATCCATCAATACACATCATCCATATTTCCACTATATAATTTCGAGCATCAAGTTTTTGGACGGGCAGAAATGCACGTTATCAATGTCTCTACATACATGCTTAAGTTACATAAATTAACCTTGGATTTTCATTTATTGGATTGAGTGAACGCTTATAAAATAACATTTATTTTATTAAATAACAATATGTTCAAAGAGCTCACAAACTACGTGACTACCAGGAGATTTAGGACACCATTCCCAACACCAAGGTTTAAGTAAGTTTGTGAAGTTAAATTGTGATTCCATTTAATAAGCATTACTTTCTAACTTAGATAATTCTCGCTCAAATAATTTATTAGACGTGGAAATCGATTGAAGGATTCTCACTTTTCTTTAATTTAACTTGATTTTACGAACTACCGATTAGAATTCTAAACGAGTAGGCTAAGTTTCAATTGGAAAATCTCACATTAATTTTATGAGTTAGTCTATGATAGAATTGGAAAATGGAATGGAATAAACTGGAACAACCAAAGCTAAGTGTTTTGTTTCAATTGATATTTCTTACATTTAATCTCACTCAATTCACTCCATTCATTTCAATTTTCGTGCAATTTACGTTTACGATTTTCACAAACCCTCCCTCGGTTACATTCTATGAGCTTCAAACACGAGAAATCAAAATCGGCTCTTTGTGGATCGACTCTGTACTTCCCTTGCTATATTTAGCGAGTAAGTCATGGAATTTAATTTGGGCGCGATACAACCTAGCGTGTGGTTCACACCGTACCAAATTTTGGCGCTACTGTTGGGGAGCCAACGAATCTCTTGACTTTTGAGGCTTGTAGTGCCTTTCTTGCTAATAAATTTTCTCTTTTGGCGCATGACCTACATGCCCAGGTGCTCTAGATCATTATTTTTTGCATAAATGTTTAGGGAGGAGAGAAGAATCATAAGAAAAAGGAGACAGAAAGTTGCACTTGAAAGAAACATCCGTGTTGAAGACACGTCTGGAGAAGAAAGTGTTCCTTAAAACTCACAAATCATGGTTGAACGTGAAAAGACACATAGGAAGCTCACAGCACCTGATTACACTCAACAACCCTTATGTATTGCCTATCTAGGAATGATAGGTAATTTTGAACTCAAGTTTAGATTAATTCACTTACTCCCTTCATTTTCTGGTTTACAGGGTGAAGATCTGCACAAGCTCTTGAAGAAATTTTATGTGATGTGCGATGGCATAAGATCTAACAGGGTGACTTGGGAGCAAATTAATATAAAGGCATTCCCATTCTCGTTGAAGGATGATGCCAAGTAGTGGCTTTACATCCTACCACTTGAGAGCATTACATCCTGGGAGGAGTTGAAGAGGCAATTTTTGGAAAAGTTCTTCCCAGCATTATGAGCTGCCAGTATCAAAAATGAGATCGACAATAATATGCAGTTCGATGGAGAAATGTTTCACGAGTATTAGAAGTGAATCAAGAAGACCTGTGCAAAGTTTCCCTGCCATCAGATCTCAGACCAGCTGTTGATCCAGTACTTTTATGAGGAGTTGATGCAGACTGACAAGAGAAGCATTGATGCAGCTGCAGGAGGAGCCTTAGTAAACAAAACCCCTATTAAGGCGATGAAACTTATAGCAACGATGGCGGCCAACTCTCAACAGTTTGGCACAAAGGCTTCAGTCAGGGTTAAATCAACCAATGAGGTAAGTGAAGTTTGAAAAGAGATATCTGTCCTGGTTTTTGTTGTGAAACAGTTGGAAAAGAAAAAAAATGGACAACTTACTGTTGTTTTCCAAATGTGTCATGGAGCAAGACACACAGCTGATGTTTGCCCAAGGACTCAACAAGGGGCAATACCTGAGGTAAATGATATTGGAGGCTACAATTTCAATGGACAAAATAGACGGCGAGATTCATTCAGTCAGAAACATAATTTAGGATGGAGGGATCACTCGAAGTTCAAATGGGGAGGGTAGAACGAGCAAGCTCAACCTAGCCATGGAGCTTTGTCTAGCTCGGGTATGTCCTTCAAAGATATTGTGAAAAGTCTAGCTGACCACTTTTTTAAATTTCAGCTGAATGCAAAGAATGTCATTGATGCTTTGGGGACCCAAGACTCCCAGCTAGCCACATCGATGAGAAAGTTTGAGAAAAAGTATAGGAAACTCTCATCTCAGTCAAAACTGAACCCCAGGGAGAATGTGAGTGCAATAACGTTCAAGAGTGGCAAGGAGTTGGAGCCACCCGTAGAAACTATGAAAAAGTCGGAGGTGGAGGAACAAGGAACCACTTCTTCAAATCCTACGATCACATGATAAGAAAAGGAAAAGGGAGTATCAGTATCGTTTATCTTTCTTCCTCCCTTAAATGCTTACGTGCCTAAAGCACATTTTTTGGGTTTTATGTCCTAAAAACTCACAGTTTGTAAAATGATAAACATTTTCTATTATCAATATACTTGTTATTGATTTCATAAATTGTATGAAAGTCTAAATCCAATAAATGATAAACTAAGACCCATGACTATTGTATGAGTACTTGAACTTTATGTGGAGACATAAGAATGGATTGGATTCGAGAAAATAGTCAAAATGATCAATGGTACATGAATGAGGTTGGGTACCTTATTCTGGTAATTGATGACATGTAGAAATGCATGTCATCTTAGGCCTTTTACTCAGAATTATGAAGGTCATTAAGCAGAATATGCGGCAATCATGAGAGGAATTCATGAGAAAAGTGAGCTTGCATCGATAAGCATGATAAATCTCGGCTAACTCGTTACTTTGCGTTAATTATGCGTTCAATGTTCTATCTTTGTAGCTAATGTAGGAAATGAACGCAAACGTGGAAACCGGACCACCGCATCAATGCATCTACCTCGAGAAAATCCAAAGCTGATGTTGACATTTCACCTACCATACCGTTAGTGGTAGAGGTTCAGAAAGGACGAACGCGTCGAACGTCAGACTCAGAGCAATCCAATTAATGTTGTCGGCAACCCAAGCTCTATAAATAAAGGCTGAAGAGCTGGAATTCAATCATCCGGAGATTATCCCTCAACCGGGGATTTTCCCCGCGATCCAAACAAAATGCATGAGAAGACGCCTGAGAGTTCTTCACCTCTTTCATCCATTCCGAGTGACGATCAGAGCCTTTGACCAGAGTTAGATGTCAAGAGAGTCAGCTCCTCCGCCCATCCATGGCACCACCGACAGCCTTGACGCACATCCGCTGGAAGCAAAGTTTTGCTTCCAGCCGGTCATTTCTTTTTCCTTTCTTTTCCCTACATTGTATTATGTGACATTTTGGAATTAAGGAATTAATACAATATGTTTTCAGTACATTTCTATGTTCCTTCGACTTCATCTCCATCTTCTTTGCTTAGCATCTTTACTTTCATTGCAGCACTTAATGGGATTACTTGGGTATTGCATATTTAGTCATGTGGATTAGGAATATGAAGCATCTAGCAACCCACCAAGAGGTATGTGTTGCACGAGTGTGTGAGTAACCTTATTTGCTTAGTGTGAAGCTGCTGCAATGCCTGTCTATAGGCTAACACATTGCTTGTCTATGAGTGAAGTCAACAACAATCAACTGCCCGAGAAGGTAAGTGGTTGGACGCATTAAGCAAGGTATGCATTGTTCACTAGGGATAGTAACAATCTTGCATCAACCAAGTTCATGCATTTGTCTTGTCTTATATTGTGCCCAACGCCCCTTTAGAGCTACTCGAGAGAGAGTCTAAAGAAAGAACCTAATGACTCGAGAGAGTGAGATTAGATCGGCATAACTGGTACGCAGATTTTGATGTTGTCTTTAAATAAGCATGTGGACAAATATGGATAATGATGAATGTGAATCATGCAAGCTCATGTTGCCATAAACATAATGACTTGGAAAGACGGAGATAGAGTGTGGATGTTGTGTTATGCTTATTTACACTTTATGTGATACTACTTCTAGATGTATGCGTTGTTAACTAAATACTTGTAGTATGCTATACGTTGTCACAAGTTTCCTTGCGATGAAACCATGTATAATTCCAACGCAAGTTTCTCGAAGTAATCCGAGGTCGAACACAGGGATTTCTTAGTTAATGCGTTACGTTCGTGATATATGCGATCGGGGGTTTTTCAATTAATAAAAGTTGTGTTTATACAGGTATTTAAAGTTGCGTTAAAGTAAAATTTTGCGGTAAAGTAAAGTTGTGATAATAAGATAAAAGTGCATAAAAGTAAACCTAAGCTATTATGATATAAGATACAGGATACATGACACATGACACATGATACTGAGTTTGAAACTGACTGTGAGGATTATACAAAGGTCGTGGTTTGCGTTGGAAAGTCTTTATGTATGAAACAGAAATAGAAAAGATAACTAATATAAACATCGCGAGTTATGGATTGCGTTAAAGACATAACTACGGTTCCTCTTTCCCTTGGCATACACCTCTCGGTGATCAGCCGTGTTCCCACATCTCTGTGGTGAAACACAAATGAACGTAATGAACACAAGGTTGCTTCCATCTCTGGAAATACTTCTCGCTTTAGTTAACGCATTCTTTCAACCTTCTCTCGATAGGAGGAATGGCATCTTCACTTCTGCTCTCACAGGTGAAGATGTCATCTAGCATGCTTTAGCTAAACATATTTATTTTCTTAACCCAGTTGATTTACTTGCTCAATTTGTACTAATTACCAGGGGATTAAGAAAACATCATGGAGAAAACGATTTACGGATGAACAAAAATAGACAGAAAGATGGAGATGGAAATGATCATGACATTCAATACTAAGATTTAGTGTCTAATACATGGTGTGAATGATAGACTAAGAAGATGAATACAATTGATGATAAAGAGATAGAAACAAATAAAGAAGAGTGCCAACGTCTTGACCCAAATCTGAACGGTGGATTTGCTTGCCGGCATATGGAATGGACGAAGATAAGAGCTACCCTCTCAGGCTTGCTCGTCTGGTAGAAGTGACCTTGGTGTAGAGCTTCAATGGCGAGGATTGAAAGGATTTTCCCTGAGACTCACCTCTCAGCCTTGTCTCTTAAATCTTCCTGGATCTTCTTCGATCAGGCTCTTCAGACAAGTCTCTCTCTCAATATACAAATATCAAAATATGCCCGTATCAAGTATCTTTTCTCAGTGAAATGGCTGGAGCTATTTATAGGCTCAACTTTGAATCTTATGGTCCCCACTTTATTGTTATGGAAGCTCCGGAAATGGTGAAGTGAATATTCCTTATTTTACGCAATCAATCCCTTCAGTAATGCACAATGGTCAGCTGTACACGCGTCAAAATCCTCTGCAATTGCATTGCTCTTTACATCTTCGATCGTTTGCCCACATGCGGTGTTATTTTTTNGCACAATGGTCAGCTGTACACGCGTCAAAATCCTCTGCAATTGCATTGCTCTTTACATCTTCGATCGTTTGCCCACATGCGGTGTTATTATTTTATTATCGCATGCGGTTGAGATTGCGTTGATCGCTTAGCTCTTGATCGATCGTCACATGCGCCATCATTGCATTGATCGTCTATTCATTTCTGAATGATTGGCACAATACGACGTAGATGCGTTGTTCTTTCTATCTTGAGCCATGAACACATGCGGTGACTTGATTTCCTGCAAAACAGACTTGAAATATTCTTTTCTACCATCGCAATGGTGTCAGTGGGTGTATTGACGACAATTTATAATTCTTGCAGTTCTTAGCTAATTTCTCTACAATTGACGCAACTTATCTTTCTTTTTGCCGCAATATCTAAATAAAGCAGTATAAATAACTTGTATTTCTACAAGTTATCACATCCCCAAATTGAGATATATGCTTGTCCTCGAGCATATCTTCTACTAAGGCAATATTGCTCAATTCCCATCCTAAATTTTGTGTCGATTGGTTGCTTCGAATGCTCCACCTAGGCATATTACTTAACATCACAATTTCTTTCTATCCTTGAAAATTCATAACAAAGCCCTACTTTATTCTTCTATACTACAAATTTCTGCTAAAAAATGCTTTTCTAGTTTTAAAAAGAATGTTTACCTCTTCTTGTCAAAACAACTTGATGTGTCTGGATGTGGTGGTCAAACTTTGCGTCAATTATTAGAGACTATTGATCATGGTTACACCCTTCGTTTTGGCTTGTTCCCACGGGTGTCATGCGAACATCCAACTACGGTTGTGTGTCAATCTCAACTTTAACTCGTGACTTTCAGAGGAGTTGTCTCTTGTTTCTTTTGTTTTTCTTTCTCATTTTTCTCTTTTCATATTGCATTGTTCTTGGAAACCCACCTTCGTTTTGGCTTGCTCCCACGGGTGTCATGTGAACATCCAACTATGAGCAGGCTCCTTTCACAACTTAACTCTTATCAGGTTGGGATTGTTTTTGAGGTTTCCCTTGCGCTGACATTGGAGTTTATATGATTTTTTTTTTTTGGAAAATAATGAGTGCATTTTTCTTAATGACCGCATCACTTGATCTCATCTGCTCAAACTTTCCCCACCCCCAAATTTAGAGGTACGCAAGGTCTTCATTGCGTTGTTTGGACAGAATAGACAAACATTTAGACAAAATTTCAAAAAGAAGGTTTGAGCAGAATTTTGAAGGATAAAAGGTAAAGCATTGCTAAGCTACGAATTAACTAAGTGTTAGTTAGAAAATACAAGGTGTGGGAAATGCTCCTAAGTGTATGCATATTATACATCATGGCAGCGCAATGAATAACGCAAAATAAAAGATTAAGAATAAAGCAAAGTTGACAAAGGACGATAAAGAAGAGGCACAGGCATATAGAGAGAATTGCTACTCAGTTGTATTGAAAATTAACTAAGTATACAAGTAATTACAAATATCGCAATACAGAAATTTTTGCCTGTACAAAGAATCAAAGAATTTAGATAAGCAAAAAAAAAAAAAAAACATAACTGACGTAAAAATACATAATGGCTGCAAAAATAAATGTAAAGATTATTGAGGAGGAGGAGGTTCCGGAGGAGGGTTTTGATGTGGTACGGGAGGAGTTTCTTCAAAAATCAAATGATGCTCGAGATGCGGAGGTACCATGGGTCCATGAAGATATGCTGTCAGAAAATTGAAGTACTCATGGTTACGATTCGCTAGTTGTCTTTTTTGCTGGTGGATCATATAAGTGTTGCACTGAGTATTGATCAACACCTGCCTTGTCATGGCAGCATTGCATTGTAAATCATCGACTCGCTCGATTATCGCATCAATTCTCTGGACGAAGAAGGCTTGTTGTTGGGAGAAAAGTTCTTGCTATTGGGAGAAGAGTTGTTGTTGTTGGGCAAGAAGGGACGACATATCTGCTAGTTCAGCAGCTAAGGAAGCAACGGTAGATTGTGCCTACGATGCCTCACCATCGACGTTTTGGGGTTGGGCAGAAGTGCCTTCACCCAAATCGTGTGGGTCATCAACATGCGGCAGTGGAAGGGGAAGTTGCAGTGATGATGCTGAAGGTGAGGATAGAGCTATAGGATATACGGTTGGAGAATCAGGGGCAAGGAGAAGATTGGTAAAGTGCTCGGGAAGGGAAGAAGAAGGTTGTGCAGAAGGGCTTAGAGGGCGAATTATTAAAGGCAAAGGGTCCAAGGGTACTGATTCTTGCGTTGATGAGTCTTGGACTTTCCCTTTTTCTTTGTCTTCTTTGCGCTGTTTCTTTGGCTTGGGTTGCTGTAGTGCATTTAAATCAATGATGGGCCTCTTTAATGGAAGCTTGGGGCAGTGTGGTGAATCTTTGAGGAGAAACCTCAAAATCTTGACGTTTTTGAGGCCATGAACTTCAGGCATGGGTTCTTCCTCAATGCCTACACCCATTGATAAGCATAAACTTAAGACAGTCCATGGGAAAAAATACTGACCTCTTATGTGCCCCACAAAACCTCGAATTTTCTTGCGATCAACTGGCCCACATTGATTGGAATGTCGTGAGCAATGCCATATGCATCCATGACTCGATCCCTCGAAATTGGAAGCCAGAGTCCTAATGCCTTTTAATGAAACTATCCACTTAGTGCTCAGTTGCGTTAATGTTTGCAGCATATCTTCCATCTGCTCTTCAGTTGGATCATCAATGATTTTATTACCCAGCGCATCTGGTTTGCTCTTCATCAGGAATAATTCATTGATGTCCTTTGCGCTGAAAGACACCATTTGCTCTGTTATGGTCACCATATCTTTGGTGCCATGTAGCCATCCGTTGTAGAAGTTGCGCACTACCTCTGGAATGACAATTGCTTGGCACTGACAAAATGTTTCCCATCCATGCTCCAATGTAACTCTTGTGATCAGGTTTGGTAGTGGTGTTGGCGCGGGAAAAAATCCCATCTCCATCGGCATATCATCGTTTTCTCTCTTCCTCGATGGACGCTCCTTTGCCAACGCGGGCTCGCTACTTTCTACAACTGCTTTGCCCTTTGCTTTAGTTAATGCAAGGTGGGATTCTTGCCTTTGTTTCCTTTCCCTTGCCTTGCATTGTTCCTCCTTCTCCCATTCAGCAAGTTCCTTGTCCTTATTTTCTCTGATGCGCTGAACGTTTGCTTGGTGCTTCCTCTCCTTCTCCTCTTTCTTCTTCCTTTCTTCTTCTTTTTCTTCTCTTTCTTCTTCTTCAACTTCTTTTTCAAACTGCTCGGAGGCCAGCAAAATTTGTTGTTCCTCTTCGAGCCTTTTCCTTTCTTCTTCTGCCACAATCTCATTGTTGTGGCATACCTCCTCATCTTGTAATTTTCTTCATCGATTACCTTCTATGATGATGAGTTTTGCTCGCAACATTTTCTCCTTCTTCTCTTCCTCCTCCTTTCTTCTCCTCTCCTGCTCTTCTAACACGTCTATCAAAATTGGAGGGACAATGGTTGACCCTTACGGCGCATTCTCCTTGCGACGCTGTGTCAATGGGGTGATTTTCACATCTTCTCCTTCATCAGTCGCAACCATTTGTGGTGTTTCATGTTGCGCTGATTCTCTTAGTTACATTGATTCCCCCTTGTCCTCCCTCACGGAGGTGGATTCTCCATCCAGCTCTGGGCTCTCAACCCTCTTTCTCCTATCTTCTTCCTTCTTCAGGCGCCTTTCTTCCCATCTGCTTACTTTTCTTTCATTCCTTTCTTTCTTCTTCTTCAGCTTGGCCTCCTCATCTTCTTTATCCTTCTTCTCTTTGATTTTCTTCTCTACTTTTCTTTTATAGGCTTTCTCATCTCCTTCAGCTCTCTTTTCTTTGCTCTTCTTCTCTTCAGCCCCTTCAAGCTGCTTCTCTGCCGCTATTTCCTCTAAATCGACCCTGATGGGTCCCTCATAGGATTCTGTGTTAGCAGTTTCCTTAGGATCCAAGATGGCCAGTGCGCTTCTCCTTGACTCTTCCTCCATCGCCTCCTCTGAAGGCAGTGGTTGGCTCATAACCCTAGCTTCAGGTAGTCCTTCTCCTTTCTCCAAGTTGCTGAGAATGCTCCCAAACACCTCCTTATCATCTTGTCTCTTCTTTTCACTCTTAGAGGAGAATGTTGGGAATGGGGTGCTTTCAGAACTCTGCCCCCTTTTGAACTGGAGTGGCCTGGCTGCTAAGGGATTTCGTTGGGGTTTTTCGACGACTCGATTAACAGTGTGTGGCTGGGCGACGAGACGACAACTGGCTGCAAGGAATGCCACCTCTCGCATAGAGAGTTGGGTTTTTTAGGGTGATGATGGTGAAGAGGATGGCTGGGAATATTGGTCTGCCATGGATGCCAATGTAAAAGAAAATTGGAAATTCTTTTTGGTTTTAGGAAGAGGGAAACAATCTGGTATGCAGAGTGCTCTAGGGTTTATATTTGCAAATGAGATCAAATGGACTCACAGTCGGAGGAGATGGAATTTATAGGTTGGGCCTTGATGGGCCCAACGCGAATTCTGCGGTGGCAGGCCTTGAGCTACTAAAAAAGCCTACCGTTTGCACTCCTCACATTTATGAAGCATCAGAGAAGGACGTCCTTTCGTCTGCTAAATCATCATTTCCATTGAAGATGAGACGATTGGACTTCTCAGTTTACAAAAAGAATTATCTTTAGTGTTTTATTCAAATGGGCACAAGGTGAAGAATTAACGCAATGAGTTCATCAACGCAAATGCATCTTTGTAGAAGATGAGCAACAACGCATGTATGATAAATTGTAGAGATACAAGTTATTTATACTGCCTTATCTAGATATTGCGGCCAAAAGAGAATAAATATGCGCCAATTGTATGAAAATTAGCTTCAAAATACAATAATTATGAATTATAGCAATTACACCCACTAACATCATTAAGTTGGAAGAAAAGGAGATTTCTACTCTGTTTTGTAGGAAACCAAGTCACCGCTTGCGATCAAGGCTTAAGAAAAACTGACCAACGCATCTCTATCACATTATGGCCATCAATCCATAATGAAAAGACAACTCACGCAATGACGGCGCAATGCGACAGTCAATCTAAAGCTGACTTTCAAGTGCATGCGGTAATAAAAATAATACCGCATGCGAACACTCGATCGAAAGATGCAGCTGGGCAACGCAAATGCAGAGGATTGTGACACATGTACGCCTAATGGTTGTGCAGATTTGACAGTCTGAGTGCATAACAGAAGGAATAATATCCCTCTATCTTCGGAATTTCCATAACAAAAGTGGGGACCACAAGGCCGGAATCAAAGATCTTCACCTATAAATACCCAATAGAATTCATAGAAAAAGGATGGCTACTGGATACGGGGCGAATTGATATTAGGTCATTGAGAGAAAGGCTGAGTTGAGTGTTAAACTGAAGAAATCTGTGAAGAAGAAGAGACAAGGCCGAGAGTTGAGTCTCAGTGTTAATCTGCCAGATCCCCGCCGCGAAGCTCTATACTCAGATCCCTGCTACTGGTTGAGCAAGCCTGAGAGGAAAGCTCATCCTTCAACATGATCCATCCATATCGACAAGCAAATATCCATCCAAATCGGTGCCGAGACGTTGGAACTTGTTTGTATTTGTTTCTATCTCTTTTCACCATTGTATTTCATCTTCTTTACCCCTTCATTCACATACCAGGTATCAGACGCTAAATAGATATATTGAATGTCTTGATCGTTTTCATTACCACTTCTCTCTCTATTTCCATTCCTCCATTTATCGCTTTCTGCATGAAGTGTTCTTTATCCCCTGGTAGTTAATATGAATTAAACGAGTACTTAATCAGTGTTAAAGAGATAATTGCGTTTAGCTAAGGCATGCTAGATGGCATCTTAACCTGTGAGAGCAGAAGTGAAGATGTCATTCTTATCTATCGAGAGAAGGTCAGAAGAATGCGTTAACTAGACCGAGTAGTACTTCCAGAGATGGAAGCAACCTTGTGTTCATTACGTCTGTCTCTATTTCACCACAGATATGTGGGAACACGGCCGATCACTGAAAGGTGTACGCTAAGGGAAAAACGGAACCGTGTTTATCACTTTAATGCAATTAAGGAACTTGCAATATTTATACTAGTTATCTTTCTCTTTTTGCTTCGTACATAAGACTTGCCATTGCATCACATGATCTGTGTATAATCTTCACAGCCAACCTTAACCTCAGTATCTTGTAACATGAAGCCTGTATCTTGTACCATCTTAGCTTAGGTTTATTGCATTTTATTTTATTATCGAATTTTTACTGCTTTTATTTATCGCAACTTTATATTTTTGTACACAAATCCTTTTATTAAATTAAAAAACCTGATTGCATGTATCATAAATATAACGCAATAACATCAAACAGTCCCTGTGTTCGACCTCGGATCACACCGAGAAACTTGTGGTAGAATTATACTTGGTTCCAATGCAAGGAAATGTGAACCCTGA
Source organism: Benincasa hispida (assembly GCF_009727055.1). NCBI lineage: Eukaryota > Viridiplantae > Streptophyta > Magnoliopsida > Cucurbitales > Cucurbitaceae > Benincasa > Benincasa hispida. The sequence continues at coordinate 41,930,036 of NC_052360.1, read as the reverse complement.
ATCCTAATTTCTCTACTTAAGTATGTTCCCTACTAAGACTAGTATGGTGAGTAGGTTGATGTGGAAATTAGTGTGTAATGGTAGAGAAAAGAGTGGATATTTGAATAAAAGAGGAAATTTGGAAGTTTAACTCTTGGAGAAAATTTGGAAAATTTGGCTAAGTATAGAAATTTGTGTGGGATGCGTTGCAAGGGTGTGTTGATGATGGCATGCAGTTGAAGAAGGAAAAATGGAGATGACGCATTGGAAGGCACAAGGGTAGACAAGGCATGCGTTGAAACGCAGCCCATGTGTCGAGCAGCCTCAGCCAGCGCCCATGCATTGCATCGAGCAGCCTCAGCCAGACGCCCTGCCCATGCATTGAGCAGCCTCGGCCAGAAGACCTGCCAATGCATCGAGCAGCCACGCCCACGCATTGAGCGTCCTACCGAGCAGCCATACCTGTGCGTTGAGGTACCCTGCCATGCAGCCAAGCAGGCAGCCCATGCGGCCAAACGAGCGAGCGATGGCCAGCCTATGCCGAATGCCCATGCGTCGATGCAGCATGCCCATGCATCAAAGCAGCAGCCTATGTCGCACGCCCATGTGTCAGTGGCCAGCACCATGTGCCCATGCCAAGCAAGTCGTGCGATGCTGCCTAGTGAGCCAGGCATCGAGGATGGACGGTCACCCTATGCGTTGGTGATGGTTAGCTCGTTGCGATGGCTAAATTGGATTGCGATGGCTAAGTTGAATTGTAATGGTAGTGAATTGGCTTGCTATGCGTTGATGATAGGCTAGGCATTGAGTATGGACTATGTGTTGAACATCCAAGAGTTGGACGCATAAAAAGGATGAGATCACCTGGGAAACGTCATAAAACCATGTGTCTTCTTGGGAGGAAAGCCTTAAGCCTTAAGAATTTGAAGTGATGGCATCAGATTGGAAGCTCATGCGTTGGCTACACAGGAGGAAGACACTTAGGCTCTCGGATAAGCTTGGGCCAGTCTTAAAGATTCTGTGATTCCGGCCAAACCACGAGAGGTTCTGAGCTCAAATTTTAGGGTAAGCTTCCTGATACATTTTAGAATATGTTTGTAGAAGGAATTATCTCAAAATAAGATTTAGAACTATGAGTAATTCGTGATGTAAGATGAATCTGGATTCTAAGGGTGAAAAGGGAGCCCGAGGTAGAAAAGGGAGCTACTAGAGTGAAAAGCTCCTAAGCAATCAAGGTGAATGGCTAAAACGTTTTGACTAAAACATTTGCTTAAAATGTTTGATTACAACGTGTTATAGAAAGCATGTTTTAAAGAAAATTATTCTCATGCTAGCTAGTTTTACAAAGTGGTTTCCAAGCAAACCATGAGTTATGTTTTAAACGCATGCATGTGTGAGAAATTGTTGAAAAGCAATTTATATGTGTTAAATATACCCAGCATGCATTAGTACCTTTAAAGCCATGTTTTTATATGTGTTATACTTTACATTCTTTAAAGAGAGAAAGTCATTTATGACTAGTTTTACTTAAAACGCGATACTGAAAGACATTTGAGAAGGTATTCGCCCAACTAGATACCGAAAGACTTTGAGAAGGTATCTATTGGTACTGAAGGAAATTTGAGAAGGTACCAAACCAACCAGATACTGAATGATGTTTGAGAAGGTATCTGAATAGAAGTACTTAAGGTATGACTGTACTTACTATGGCCACGTGCACGTAAGTAGAGTTAGAGATTGAGCAAAAGGGTTCTTTCTTGACTAGTAGTTGGTGTTGGGATTGATTTTACCCACAGTAGGGTTATCCTCAACTGAGAAATAGTTTTACTTTTTTATGATTAAAATAGCTTTACATGTTTCATGCTTGGAAAATGTTTATACTATAGTACAAGTACTGTAGAAGCTTATATTTTATGTTAATCTTTATGAGATTTTGCACAAAAATCTTTATCTTTCTTAAGTCACTCACTGTGGCGCGAAGCTCAGCCTCCCCCCCCCCCCCATAGGTATTGGTCAATCCTCTGAAGATAGCTCTGCATCTTGCTCTGCCACTAAAGGACAAAGAGATTTGTAACTCGTCTGTTTAGGTGGTTTCTGTTAATATTGTACACATGTTATTGTTGTTCATATAGGGACTAAGGTTTTTTGGTTTTGGGACTTGTAAATCTAGTGTTGTAATGACTCTAAATATGTTATGTTTCTAAATTAATAAATTTTTGGCCTAAAGACATTCCGCTGTATATAAGTTATATTTTGGTATTAGAGTTATTCCGCAAGAATTATTAGGCAGTAAGTGTCAGCCAAAGAGTTGATAACTGCTGCAGTCACACCCTTCACGGTACCATATAGCCTCGGACTCAATATCTCAGTTATGTAGTGAATAAAAGTCTCAGAAAACTACATGAAAACATTAAAACATGCCTGCTTATCTTTATCTTTCGTAAAACTCAAGCTTACTCGACTTGCTCGTGAAAAACTGAAAATCTTTAAACAATACTCGCTAATACATACTTTACCTTAAATGGTATCGTTTCAACTACTTTTCAGGAAGTCAATAATCATGTGCTCGTATATAAACCTCATTAGAAAATATAAGCTCAAAACTTATGCTTTAAACCATTCATAGAAATCATGTATCATTCATAAGTTCATATTCAAGCATGTAAACCATTTAAGCATAAATTACAGTTTAGAAATCATTTTTGAAATTTGTTTTGTCACTCATAGTCTTGGCTGGTTCCCTGGTCTGTAGACTCGGCCTATTTCCTCTTGGCCTATCAAAAAACCGAAAGAAAGCATCAGAACTATAAATCTTCTTGTCTTTCCATGCTCATGAATTCTAAATTCGAGAAATAAAATCACACTTCACATTTTCTTTCCAGATTTTCCAGATTCAATACCCTAACTTCCAACACTCATAACATCCTCAATACTTGACCAAAATTAATGTACTATATATAAAACTCTTCAATTTGGAACCCTCTACAACTTACCTCAAGGAAAAAAAACGAGATTCCCAACGGATTTGTCCAGAAATCCCTCGAACACAGCGAATACAGATTCGTGCTTCTCTGCTATCCTCTACTTTTCTCCTGAAATTTAACCTACTTCTAGAAATTTTTGGCTCACGAATTCTTCATGAGAGTTATAGGAAATTGAATAATATTTCCATCCATACCCAATTGAGCTTCTAATCCAACCTGTACACCCCAGAATGTTCGAAAAACCAGAGAAAAGCAGAGATCCTTCTGATTTGCACGAAAATTCTGTGCTTTGTTTTCCTTTTCAAAAACCATTAACTTAACATCAGATTTAGCTCAAGCTTCCTTCATGAAATTTGTTAGAAAATAGATTAAATTTCAAGAAAGTCAGGCCTCACCTCTTATTTCTTCTTGTGTATCTCAAACCCACTTAAAAACCAGAGATAGGTAGGTTGAACCCAAATTCTTCCATGGTTGCACTTGCATGAGCTTTTCCTCCTTTCTTCAACCTCCAACCTGCAGCAACTTCTTCTTCCTCTTCCTTCACTCTCTCTCTCGAAATTCTCTGAAAATATAATGGGAAATGATGGAGAAATGGGCTGAAACGAGTGGGTTCTCACTTTAAACCCTAAGCACCGAATGGGTTTCCAATTTCTTTCATTTTCTTTTTTTTTTTCCTTTTTCCTTTTCCTTTTTCTTTTCTTTTCTTTTCTTTTCTTTTTCTTTATTTCCTTTCTTTTCTTTTCTTTATTTATAAATTCCAAAATTATTAAAGATAACTTCAACCAAAAGCTTTGCCATTTACTTTAACAATGGAACAACAATAACTTAAATCCAACATCCTACAATGTGTGACAAGAGTAAATAATCCAAGTAAAGTTTTGGGTTTACAAGTTTAATATCAGCAGTGAAGGCTAGAAAATTGTTGAGTAAAGGATGCGAAGCCTATTTAGCCTATGTAGCAGTTTGACAGGATAAGAAACTGAAACCTAAGGATTTACTTGTGGTACAAGAATTCTTAGATGTGTTCCTTGAAGAGTTACCAGGCTTACCACCTGACAGGGAAATAGAGTTTACTATTGAGTTAGTTCTGGGTACAGCACCTAGATCCCAGGCACCATATAGGATGGCACCAACGGAACTAAAGAAGTTAAAAGTTCAGTTACAGGAACTTGTGGATAAGAGGAACATTAGACCCAGTGTGTCGCCTTAGGGAGCGCCGATCTTGTTTGTTAAGAAGAAAGACGATACTCTTAGATTATGCATAGACTGTAGACAGTTGAATAAGGTGAACATTAAGAATAAGTACCCATTACCTCATATAGATGATCTCTTCGATCAGTTAAAGGGAGCCACAGTGTTCTCTAAGATAGATTTGAGATCGGGTTATCAGTAGTTGAAGGGAAAGACACTGATGTTCCAAAAACTGCATTCAGAACTAGGTATGGACATTATGAGTTCCTAGTAATGCCGTTTGGATTGACAAATGCTCCTGCAGAATTTATAGACTTGATGAATAGGATATTTCATCATTATTTTGATCAGTTTGTGATAGTTTTCATAGATGATATACTAGTGTATTCTAGTAGTGCAGAAAAGCACAAAGAACATCTGAGGATGGTGTTACAGATTCTAAGGGGAAAGAAATTATATGCCAAATTTAGTAAGTGTGATTTTTGGTTAAATCAAGTCGTATTCCTTGGGCATATAGTTTCAGCTGATGGAGTTAGCGTTGATTCCCAAAAGATAGAAGCAATAGTTAACTGGGAACGACCCCTGAATGTAACCGAAGTACGCATTTTTCTGGCCTTAGCAGGTTATTATAGGAGATTCGTGGAGGGTTTTTCTAAGTAGCTCTGCCATTGACAAACCTGACAAGAAAAGATGCGAAGTTTGAGTGGTCGCCAGAATACGAGCATAGTTTTCAGGTGTTGAAACAGAGGTTAGTAACAGCACCAGTATTAACTCTACCTACACCAGGTAAGGAGTTTGAGGTTTATTGTGATGCATCCCTACAAGGGTTAGGATGTGTGCTGATGCAGGAGGGAAAGGTAGTAGCTTATGCTTCTCAACAGTTAAAGAAGCATGAATGTAACTACCCTACACATGATTTGAAGTTAGTGGCAGTTGTGTTAGCTCTAAAGTTCTAGAGACATTACCTGTTTGGTGAGCAGTGTCATATATTTACAGATCATAAAATTCTAAAGCATATATTTGATCAGAAGGAACTGAACTCGAGACAAAGAAGATGGCTTGAGTTGATCAAGGATTATGACTGTACAATTGACTATCACACAGGTAAAGCAAATGTGGTAGCTGATGCTTTAAGTCAAAAAACCAGATCCGCAAGAGCTAGTATCAATTCAGTGAAGGGTACACTGATTCATGAGTTGTATAATGCTAGGGCAACATTATCAATTGGTCAAAAAGGAGGGTTACTGGCTTTATTTCAAGTGCATCCATATTCTACGTGGACAATTAAAGATTCCGATCTTCAAAAGTTAGCTGAAGAAGTGGATAAAGGATTGAGGATGGACTACCAATTAAGAGCTGACAAAGTGTTATTGAGAGAAGGTAGGATATGCGTACCTAAGGACTTATCACTTAAACAAGCTATTCTAGAATAAGCACATAGTTAGGCCTATGCTATGCATCCGGGCAAGAAGAAGATGTACAGAACATTGAAGAGATCATACTGGTGGCCTGGTATGAAAAGAGAGTTAGCAGAGTATGTTGACAGGTGCCTAATATGTCAACAAGTTAAACTAGAAAGACAGAGGCCAGCAGGATTACTTAATCCACTCCCAGTACCAGAGTGGAAATGGGAGCATATTACGATGGATTTCCTATTTGGATTACCTAAGACACCAGCGAGCTATGATGGTATATGGGTAATTGTGGATAGATTGACAAAAACAACTAAGTTTTTACTTGTTAAGGTTACTTATACCCTATACCAATTAGCCAAGTTATATGTTGATCGAGTCGTAAGTCAATTTGGAGGTATAGTTTCAATTGTATAAGATCGAGACTCCAGAAAGCTATTGGAACCAAGTTATATTTTAGTACTGCTTTTCATCAACAGACGGATGGTCAATATGAACGAACCATTCAAACATTAGAGGACATACTGAGAGCATGTATATTGCAATTTAAGGGCAATTGGGATACGTATATATCGTTAATCGAATTTGCGTATAACAACAGTTACCATTCGAGAATCAGGATGGCACCGTATGAGGCATTATACAGAAGACCATGTAGGACTCCGATATGTTGGAATGAAATCGGCGAGAGGAAATTACTAGGTCCAGAACTTGTGCAACAAACATCAAACAACGTTAAGATTATAAGAGATAATCTTAAGACGGATTGATATAGGCAAAAGAGTTATGCTGATAAGCGGAGAAGAGAATTAGAATTTGAAGTTGGTGATAAAGTATTTTTGAAGTTATCTCCGTGGAAAGGAATACTCAGATTCAGTAGGAAAGGGAAATTAAGCCCCAGATATATTGGACCTTACAAGATAATAGAAAGAGTTGGCCCAATGGCATATCGATTGAATTTACCTTCAGAATTTTCTCGTATTCATGATGTGTTTCATGTGGCAATTCTTAGAAAGTATGTGCCAGATCCTACCCATGTGTTGCCTGAGCAACCGATACAGTTGAAAGAGAATTTGTCTTATGAAGAGGAACCAGTGGAGATTCTTGACAGAAAAGAACAGGTTTTAAGGAATAAGACAATCCCATTGGTAAAGTACTATGGCGAAACCATAGCACAGAAGAAGCAACGTGGGAAGTCAAAGAGCAGATTAGAAACAAGTATCCTCAATTGTTTCATTGACAGACTTATAGAGAAATTTCGAGGACGAAATTTTTATAAATGGGAGGTAAATGTGAACCCCGAATCCTAATTTCTCCACATAAGTATGTTCCCTACTAAGACTAGTATGGTGAGTAGGTTGATGTGGAAATTAGTGTGTAATGGTAGAGAAAAGAGTGGAGATTTGAAGAAAAGAGGAAATTTGGAAGTTTAACTCTTGGGGAAATTTTGGAAAATTTGGCTAAGTATAGAATTTATGTGGGATGCGTTAGAAGGGACCAATGCGTTGGAAGGGTGTGTTGATGATGGCATGCGGCTAAAGAAGGAAAAATGGAGATGATGTGTTGGAAGGCACAAGGGTAGACAAGGCATGCATTGAAAGGCAGCCCATACGTTGAGCAACCTCGGCCAGTGCCCATGCAATGCGTCGAGCATCCTTGACCAGCACCCATGCAATGCATCGAGCAGCCTCGGCCAGATGCCCTGCCCATGAATCAAGCAACCTTGGCCAGACGCCTTGCCAATGCATCGAGCAGCCACCCCATGCGTTGAGCGTCCTACCGAGCAGCGATACTTGTGCGTCGAGGTGCCCTGCCATGCAGCCAAGCGGCAGCCCATACGGCCAAGTATGCCCATGCGATCGAGCGAGCGAGTGATGGCCAGCCTATGCCGCATGTGTCGAAGCAGCACGCCTATGCGTCGAAGCAGCAACCTATGCCGCATGCCTATGCGTCGGTGGCCAGCACCATGCGCCCATGCCAAGCAAGCCGTTCGATGCTACCTAGTGAGCCAGGCGTCGAGGATGGATGGTCACCCTATGCATTGGTGATTGTTAGCTCCTTGTGATGGCTAAATTGGATTGTGATGGCTAGTTGAATTGTAATGGTAGTGAATTGGCTTGCTATGCATTGATGATAGGCTAGGAATTGAGTATGGACTATGCGTTAAACATCCAAGAGTTGGACGCATACAAAGGATGAGATCACCTGGGAAACATCATCAAACCATATGTCTTCTTGGGAGGAAAGACTTAAGCCATAAGAATTTGAGGTGGTGGCATCAGATTGGAAGCTCGTGCATTGGCTACATAGGAGGAAGACATTTAGGTTGCGCTAATCAAAATGATGTGTTGGTAGTGTATGGGAGAAACACTTGGCCATGCAGCCAAGTAGGTGGTGTCAACTCTGGGGAAGGTTTGGAAGCCTATAAATAGAGCCAAGAGACTTCATTTTAGATCACAATTCCAAAATACCATAAAAAGAGTGGGAAAGTTGAGCAAACCTTGCGTTGGAGCCAAAATCCATGTGTTGGTCATAGTAACTCAAATAGGACGTATTGGACAGTGAAGTTTGGAAAGCAGCATCAAATTGGGACGAGAAGTTCTCCCAATTTACTCGTGCGTTTGGAGTTATTTCTAAGCCACCTGAAATCTCTGAGAGTCTAGTTTTTAAGGTAGGGCTGCCGAAGGAAAAGCTCGAAAGGATCGGGCTGCAAACTGAAAAGAATACAGAAGGGTCAGGCTGTCAGATAAGCTTGAGCTAGTCTTGAAGATTCTGTGATTCCAGCCAAACCATCAGAGTTTCTAAGCTCAAATTTTAGGGTTAGCTTCCTGAGACATTTTAGAATATGTTTGTAGAAGTAAGTATCTAAAAATAAGATTTAGAACTATGAGTAATTTGAGCTGTAAATTGAATCTAGATTCTAGGGGTGAAAAGGGAGCCCGAGGTAGAAAAGGGAGCTACTAGAGTGAAAAGCTCCTAAGCAATCAAGGTGAGTGGCTAAAACGTTTTGACTAAAACATTTGCTTAAAATTTTTTATTACAACGTGTTATAGAAAGCATGTTTTAAAGAAGATTATTCTCATGACAGCTAGTTTTACAAAGTGATTTCCATGCAAACCATGAGTTATGTTTTAAACGCATGCATGTGTGAGAAATTGTTGAAAAGTGATTTATATGTGTTAAATATACTCAGCATGCGTTAGTACCTTTAAAGCTATGTTTTTATATGTGTTATACTTTACATGCTTTAAAGAAAGAAAGTCATTTATGACTAGTTTTACTTAAAACGTGATACCGAAGGACATTTGAGAAGGTATCCGCCCAATTAGATACCGAAGGACCTTGAGAAGGTATCTATTGGTACTGAAGAATGTTTGAAAAGGTACCAAACCAACCAGATACTGAAGGACGTTTAAGAAGGTATCTGAACAGAAGTACCTAAGGTATGACTGTACTTAGTATGGCCACGTGCACGTAGGTAGAGTCAGAGATTGAGCAAAAGGGTTCTCTCTTGACTAGTAGTTGGTGTTGGGATTGATTTTACCCACAGTAGGGTTATCCACAACTGAGAAATAGTTTTACTGTTTTATGACTAAAATAGCTTTATATGTTTCATGCTTGGAAAATGTTTATACTGTAGTACAAGTACTGTAGAAGCTTATATTTCAATTAAAGTCACTCACTGGGCGCAAGCTCACCCCATTTTCAAATGTTTCCTTCCCCCCACAGGTAGCAGTCAAATCCTCTGAAGATAGCTCTGCCACTAAAGGACAAAGAGATTTGTAACTTGTCTGTTTAGGTGGTTTCTGTTAATATTGTACACATTTTACTGTTGTTCATATAGGGACTAGGGTTTTTGGGTTTTAAGACTTGTAAATCTAGTGTTGTAATGACTATAAATATGTTATGTTTCTGAATTAATAAATTTTTGGCCTAAAGAAATTCCGCTGTATATATGTTATATTTTGGTATTAGAGTTATTCCGCAAGAATTATTAAGCAGTAAGTGTTAGCCAAAGGGTTGATAGCTGTTGCAATCATGCCCTTCTCTAGGATAAGGTTGTCTGGGGCGGGGTGTGATAGGAAACTTGTGACAACGCATAGCATACTACAAGGACATCCAGTACTAATGCATATCTAGAGGTAGTATTGCATGAATTAAGTCAAGTTAGGGCATTCGTGCATAACATTGAACTTGAACCATGCGTGCATATCATCGCATAAATCCAGTGTTACAAGTTTACGGCAACATGAGCTTGTAGCACATCATCTAAGTATCACATACATTTTGCGATCAACAAGTTTATGGCGCCGTTGTCGGGGAGTGGTTGACGGTTTATTGTTTGAGCATGTTTGTGGTATTTTGCAGGACAGATCTCTTTGTACTGGTTGTTCAATGTGAAGAGCAGTCTAACAGCTTAGAAGTGCTGGAGTGATCCAGAGATTCTAAGTGGACCCAGATATCAAGTGTAATCTTCACGCACAAGCACATCAGGGCCAAATCAAGTTGTGAAGAAGTATGGCTAACGCTCCCGCAGGGAATCAAAGGGAAAATAGGCCAGAGCAAGATTCCATATTTCTTGCTGCTGACCGCAACGTTCCAATGAGAGACTATGCGGCGCCGGATTTTTACAACTTCTCACCAGGAATTTCACGACTTATGGTTGAGGAGAATGTAAGCTTTGAAATCAGACCAATTATGCTGCAGATGATTCAGAATCTGTCTCTTATACACATCTAGATGTGTATAAGAGACAGGGCCAGAGCAAGATTCCATATTTCTTGCTGCTGACCGCAACGTTCCAATGAGAGACTATGCGGCGCCATATTTTTACAACTTCTCACCAGGAATTTCACGACTTATGGTTGAGGAGAATGTAAGCTTTGAAATCAGACCAATTATGCTACAGATGATTCAGAATATGGGTCAATTTGGAGGATTACAAGGAAAAGGCCCACATGTGCATTTGACGAATTTTGTAGACATGTGCAACGCATTCTCCATACCTGTTGTTAATTGTTTTATTATTTTTATCATAAAATTTTTTTCATCAATGCAAGTGCTATAACTTGTGGCAATAAATTCTCCCTTTATTACTCAATCATTCACCATTTAAAGCTCAATGCATTATTACACAAAAAGTCAAGGAATTAAAGACAAGACAAAATTAAATGAAAAGAAATAAATGAGGAAATAAATTCATAAAGTCAAAATTAAATGAAGAATTGAAGACAAAATTCATAATTTAAAGAGACAGCAATTTAATAAAGCCTTAAACATCGTATTAAGATATGGACCAAAAATTGCGTTGTCATGAGTGATCACAATCCACATCTTCGCAGGCGATCAGATTTGCATGCTCAATGTCTTAAGAACATTACTCCTTTCTTGTAGATCTCGGGGCTTCTGAATTGCTGGGCAATGTTCCCAGTGTTCGACTTCTTAGCTCAGAGGCCAGCTGGCCCACCTAGATCTCCAGATTCCTTATTGAAGACGCTTGTGCTTGCATCACTGCATCATTTTTATCCATATATTGCTTCAGCAGCGTCTGTAACGAGCTTCCCGAGGTGTTAGATGATGATGGTTGCTGGTTGTGTGGTCTTTATTGCCCTTGATTGTGGTGAAAAGGTGGATTCCCTCTACTACCCCCTTGATGGTTAACTAGCCCCCTGGGTTGGGATTGCCTTCTCAACCGAAGTTAGGATGGCTCCTCCAGCCCGGATTATAGGTGTTGCTAAAGGGGTTATTCTGGATAGCACATAATTGCTGAAGGTTCAATGCGCACATGTCAGCTCCGTGAGCCCCTCCACAATTGACATAACTGATTGCGGCCACTTGAGCCGGTGTAGCAGGTTGCGTTGATTGTGGAGCAATTGCTCCTTGGTTGATTGCCATTAATTGGAGGATCAAGGTCATCGCGGCCATTTTCGCGGCCAACGTGGTCATTGTCTCCGCAAGTACAATGGCTGTTTCACTTTTCCTTCTCTCGATGCCTCGGCCTCCTTATCCATCGTCGATCCAGTCATCCATATTCCACGAGATGCGGTCGAGGATGACTTTAGCCTTTGTGTATGTCTTATCCATAAAACCTTCTGTCGCAAAGGCAACAACAACAGCCTGTGTTGCTCTATTTAAGCCATTATAAAACGTTTCCATCAAGATGCAATCGGGGATCCCAATATGCGGTCAGTTTTTCACCAGTCTCTTAAATTGCACCCAGGCAGTGCTTAGGGTCTCATTCTCCATCTGTTCGAAGTTCAACACATTCTTTCGTCGCCTTACGTTGATGGTAGGTGGGAAGAACTTCTTCATGAACCGCTCTACCAGTTGATTCCATGAAGTGATTTCATTTGGCTCAAGTGAGTAAGCCCACCTCTTAGCCTCGTCCCTCAAGGTTTAAGGGAACAGATACAGTCTTTTATTCTCCAGGGTCACGCCAGGTAAGGAAAAATTGCCGCACATCTCGATAAAGCTAGTCAGATGGGCATGTCGGCCATCACCTTACAGACCCCCAAACTGCCCGGCGTTTTGAATCATCTGCAGCATGACCGACTTAATCTCGAAATGTGCACTCTCTTCCACAATCGACCTCGAGATTCCAGGAAAAAAATCATACCAATTGGGTGCCGCATAATTACGCATTGGGATGTTGCGATCAGTCGCCAGGAAGACAAGATCCTGAGCCGGTCGAACATCCCCTTTGTTTGCAACTGGTACTGCATTATCATTGTTGTCCGCCATACTGGCTGCCTTCTTTTGCCTAATTCGGTTCTGACGTGCCCCTGCATGGAAAGTACGCTCAATCTCAAGGTCAGCATCGAATTCCAGTTCAGCACCAGAACTCATAAACCGTCAGACTACTCTTCACGTTGAACAACCAGTATAATGAGATCTATCCTGCAACATACCAAAAACACACTCAAACAATAAATCGTTAACTAGTCCCCGACAATGGCGCCATAAACTTGGTGACAAATCGCTGATAGGTATGATTGATGATGTTCTATGCTCAAAATGATGCAATACTACTGCTAGATATGTGTTAATTGTGGATGTTCACATAGTATGCCATGCGTTGTCACAAGTTTCCTTACGATGAAACCAAGTGTAGTTCCACCGCAAGTTTATCGGTGTGATACGAGGTCGAACTCAGGGACTGTTTTAGGTTGTTGTGATATGTTCATGATATATGCGACGAGGATTTCAATCTTTAAAAATGTGTTTGTATAGGTATATAAATTGCGATAAAATAAAGTAAAGCAGTAAAGATGCAATAATAAAATAAAATACAATAAACCTAAGCTAGATGATTCAAGATACAGGCTTTATGTTACAAGATGTTAAGGTCAAGGTTGGCTATGAAAGTTATGCAAAGACATGGAATGCGGCATCAAGTCTTATGAATAGAATAGAAAGAGAAAGATAAATAATATAAACAACGCAAGTTCTCAATTGCGTTGAAGCTAAAAATACTATTCCGCTCTTCTCTTGGCGTACACCTTTCAGTGATCAGCCACGCTCCCACATGTCTGTGGTGAAACAGAGACTAACGTAATGAATGCAAGGTTGCTTCCATGTCTGGAAGTTCTACTCGCTTTAGTTAACGCATTCTTCTAACCCTTTCTCAGTAGATCAAAATGGCATCTTCACTTTTGCTCTCACAAATGAAGGTGTCGTCTAGCATGCCTTAGCTAAACGCATTTTATACCTTTAACACAAATTAAGTACTTGTTTTTCATATTAACTATCAGGGGATTAAAAAGACATCATGGAGAAAATGATTAATGGAGGAACGAAAATAGACAGAGAATGGTATATGAAAGCTATCGAAACTTTTAATATATCTATTAAGCATTTGATACATGGTATGTGAATGAAAAGATAAAGAGAAAGTGAAATACAATGATGAAAGAGATAGAACAGATACAAACAAATGCCAATGTCTTGGCACTGATTCGATGGAGATCTGCTTACCGGATATGATGGATTTGATGGTAGGGAGAGCTTCCCTCTCAGGCTTGCTCCACCGGTAGCATAGATCTATGCACAGAGCTTCCAATCGGGTATTCAACATATTAGATCTGAGATTCACCTCTCGGCCTTATCTCGTCTTCTTCCTAGATTTCTTCACTTAAGCACTCAGCTCAGCCTTTTCTATCAACAGTTTAGTAGCACTTAGCCCTGTATCAAGTAGCATAAGTTTTCTCTAAAATTCATGGGGTATTTATAGGTTCAGGTCTTTGACTCCAGCCTTGTGGTCCCCACTGATTGTTATGGTAATTTTGAAGATGGAGGGATATTATTCCTTCTGTTATGCAATCAGATAGTCAATTTTGCATAACCGTTAGTTGTACACAGGTCTCAATCCTCCGCTTTTGCGTTGCTCAACTGCATCTTTCGATCGTGAGTTGCATACGGTGTTGTTTTTATTACCGCATGCGATTGAAAGTCAACTCTGGATCGGCTGTCACATTGCACTGCCATTGTGGTAATCCTTTCTTCATTGTTGATTAACGGGCGTAATGTGACAGAGATGCGTTGATTAGTTTCTCGTTAGCTCTGAGCGCAAGCGGTGACTTGGTTTCCTACAAAACAGAGTAAAATTCGACTTGTCTTTCATCTTTATGGTGTTAGTGGGTGTAATTGCGATCATTTATAATTATTTTAATTCTAAGCTAATCTTCATACAATCGGCGCATAGTTACTAACTTCTTGGCCGCAATATCTAGATAAGGTGGCCTAAATAACTTGTATTTCTATAAGTTATCAGCAACATTTATAACCCTGGATGGCGGGATAACCCAACTTCAAGTTGGGATGAGAATCACAACCAGGAGAGTCATAGTTTCTATCAGAATAGTTATCAAGAGGATAGAGGCAACCCTCCGGTCTTCATTACTCTGGACTGTAACTCAGGTAATTCTCAAGGTATACCACCCTGTGACCAACCGTTCTCATATGATACCTCTTGTAGCACCTCGACTCTGGAGACATCGTTAAAACATTACATTGAAAAGAGCGAGGCAATGAGACAATCACAAGCTGACTCCCTTAAAGAATTAGAAGAGCAGATAGACCAGCTTACATGGGATTTAAAGAAGAAAGCGCCTGATATGCGGCATAGCAATTCAGGAACAATGGGGCAACGAGGTAAAGAACAATGCCATGCAGTGACATTGAGAAGTGGCAAAACAACAGCCCCTATGCCATCGGTACCAGATGCGACAACAACACCAGTAGATCTAACGGTCGATCATGACCAATCGACTAATAGTGGAAAAGGTACCAGTTCAGATGCAAGTTCACCTACAAAAGATGAAGCTCCTCAAGACTTGAATTCTCAATCAACACAACCTCCAAATAATGAAACACGACAAAAACAGGACCTCAGCAAATAGCCAACTAAACAAGAAGAAATGCAGGATCCTCCACCTTTCTCGTCCAGGCTGAAGAAGAAGGATGATAGTAAGCAATTTCAGAGGTTCTTGGACATTCTTCGACAGCTACACATTAACATTCCCTTAATAGAAGCACTTGAGCAGATGCCTAGTTATGTAAAATTTCTCAAGGATATCCTTACCAATAAAAGAAAGATTGGGGAAAATGAAATAGTTGCGTTAACGTATGAATGCAGCGCACTATTTCAAAATAATATCCCCACTAAAATGAAGGACCCTGGGAGTTTTTGTAATGACATGAAATTAAGATATACATTGATTGATGTTCTATGCTCGAAATGATGCGATACTACCACTAGATATGCATTAATGATAGGTGTTCACATAGTATGCCATGCGTTGTCAAAAGTTTCCTTATGATAGAACCAAGTGTAATTCCATCGCAAGTTTCTCGGTGTGATCCGAGGTCAAACATGGGGACTGGTTTAGGTTATTGTGGTATGCTAATGATATATGCGACCAGGTTTTCAATCTTTAAAAATGTGTTTGTACAGGTATATTAATTGCGATAAAATAAAGTAAAACGGTAAAGATGCGATAATAAAATGAAATACAATAAACCTAATCTATATTATACAAGATACAAGCTTCATGTACAAGATGCTAGGGTCAAGGCTGGCTATGAAAGGTGTTTGGTAGGTTAGATCTGAGATTCACCTCTCGGCCTTATCTCATCTTCTTCCCGGATTTCTTCACTCAAGCACTCAGCTCATCCTTTTCTCTCAACAGTTTTGTAGCATTTACCCCATATCCCGTAGCATACTTTTTCTTTGAAATCAATGGGGTATTTATAGGTGCAGGTCTTTGACTCCAGCCTTGTGGTCCCCACCTAATTGTCATGGTAATTCCAAAGATGGAGGGATATTATTCCTTTTGGTATGCAATCAGACTGTCAATTCTGCATAATCGTTAGTTGTACACATGTCTCAATCCTCCGCTTTTGCATTACTCAGCTGCATCTTTCGATCATGGATTCGTATGCGGTGTTGTTTTTATTACCACAGGCGGTTGAAACACAGCTCTGGATTGACTATCGCATTGCGTCGTCATTGCAGTAATCGTCTTTTCATTATTGATTAACGGCCGCAATGTGACAGAGATGCGTTGATTAGTTTCTCTTGAGCCTTGAGCGCAAGTGGTATCTTGGTCTCCTACAAAAAAAAGTAAAATCCGGCTTGTCTTTCATCTTTATGGTGTTAGTCGGTGTATTTGCAAACATTTATAATTATTATAATACTAGGCTATTTTTCATACAATCGGTGAATATTTACTAACTTTTGGCTGCAATATCTAGATAAGGTGGCATAAATAACTTGTATTTCTACAAGTTATCAGTTTTACATTGCCTTGTACAACAGAGGGGAAAGAAGGTCAGGAACGCGCTGTGCGATTTAGGGGTGAGCATAAATTTAATGCCCTTATCGATCTTTAAGAAGCTGGATATCGGCAATGCAAGACCAATGACGATCACATTATAGTTGGCTGATAGATCGATAACGCATCCTAAGGGCAAGATAGAGGATGTACTCGTGCAAATGGACAAGTTTATCTTCCCGGCGGACTTTATTATATTGGATTACGAAGCTAACAGGGAAGTGCCTATCATCTTGGGTCGCCCATTCCTAGCAACAGGACGAGCACTAATTGATGTGCAAAAAGAAGAACTGACCATCAGGGTCGATGATCAGGAAGTAAAGTTCAACGTTTTCAATGTGTTGAAGTACCCAAATGATATGGAGAATTTTCAGTATATTGAGGAACTGTGGGAAGAACCTTGGCACGAGCCCCTAAAGGAGCTAGAGGAAGAAAATGTTGAAATCGGTGCAATTTTGGAGGAGGACTGCGCTGAAATTTATGTTGAATCAAATTTTGAACCGCTCAAGTTATCCAAACAGACATCACAGTGCATTAAGCCATCTCTGGAAGAACCACCTGTGCTAGAGTTAAAGCCATTGCCCGTGCACCTAAAGTATGCTTACTTAGGAAGTAACAACACGTTACCGGTTATCATTTCTAGATCGCTGAGTAAGGAAAAAGAAGATGCGCTCATACAGATCCTAAAAAGTAACATAAAGGCCTTAGGATGGACCTTGGTAGACATTTGATGAATCAGTCCTTCATATTGTATGCACAAGTTTCATCTGGAAGAAGGAAAGACTGGAAGAGTAGAAAGGCAACGTCGCTTGAACCCTACCATGAGGGAGGTCGTGAAGAAGGAAATAGTAAAGTGGCTGGACGCAGGTGTCATCTACCCGATATCTGATAGCAGTTGGGTGAGCCCAGTGTAGTGTATTCCGAAGAAAAGGTGGATGACAGTCATCACTAATTACAAGAATGAATTAATTCCCACAAGAACGACTACGGGGTGGAGAATTTGTATGGATTATCGCAAGCTGAATTTGGCCACTAAAAAGGACCATTTCCCACTCCCGTTCATTGATAAGATGTTAGACAGACTCGCAGGGAATGAATTCTTCTGTTTTCTTGACGGCAATTCAGGGTACAACCAAATAGCAATTGCGCCGGAGGACCAAGATAAGACAACTTTTACATGCCCCTTTGGCACGTTCGCATTCCGTCGCATGCCATTTGGACTCTGCAATGCGCCAGGCACTTTTCAACGATGCATGATGGCAATATTCTCAGATTACTTGGAGGAGTCAGTCGAGGTATTCATGGATGGTTTCTCAGTCTTTGGCAATAACTATGACTACTGTTTATCTAACCTTGAAAAGGTCTTGAAGAGATGCGTGGCAACAAATCTTGTTTTGAACTGGGAAAAATGCCACTTTATGGTGGAAGAAGCAATAGTTCTGGGTCACAAAATCTTTAAAGCAGGATTGGATGTTGATCAAGCAAAGATCGACGTAATTTCCAAGTTACCCCCACCAGTGAACGTAAAAACACTTAGGAGCTTTCTGGGACACGTTGGGTTTTATAGAAGTTTTATTCGCAACTTCTCTCAGATCACAAAGCCCTTAAGTGCACTCATTGAAGTTGACCGTGAATATAATTTTGATGATGTGTGCACCAAAACATTCAATACATTGAAATATACTCTCATTACCACACCTATTTTGATTGTGCCACATTGGACGCAACCATTTGCGTTGATGTGCGATGCTAGTGAATACATTGTGGGCACAGTTTTGAGTCAGCGCAAGGATAAGGTATTGCATCCTATTTATTATGCAAGCAAAACATTGAATGATGCGTAGGAGAATTATAAACCATAGAGAAGGAAATGCTCGCAGTGGTATTTGCACTGGAGAAATTCCGACAATACTTAATCGGAACAACCATTGTGGTGTATACGGATCACTCTGTGATCAAGTATTTGATGACAAAGAAGGATGCAAAACCAAGGCTTATACGGTGGGTGTTGCTACTGCAAGAATTTGACCTAGAGATTAAAGATCGAAAGGGCACCGAGAACCAAGTTGCAGATCATTTTTCTAGATTAGAGAATTGCGAGGTTCAAGGGACAGAAAGAGATATTGAGGAAAGATTCACTGATGAGCTACTGATGGCAGTAGACATCAATGTTCCCTATATGCGGACATAGTGAACTTCATCGTTTGCGGTCAAATACCAGATGACTACACTTACCAGCAAAAGAAAAAGCTAAGACATGATGCCAAAATCTATTTCTACGACGACCCATTCCTATATCGACAGGGACCTGATCATATATTACGTCGATGCGTTCCTGAGCACGAAGTCAAGCACATTCTAGAGCTTTGTCATGAGTCCCCGTATGGAGGATATTTTGGGGGGCAGCGGACCACAGCAAAGGTCCTACAGTGTGGCTACTTTGGCCAACATTGTTCAAGGATGCCCACGCCCATGTTGTGCAATGGGACAGATGTCAGAGAACGGGGAATATATCGAAAAGGAATGAAATACCACTGACATCAATCTTAGAAATGGAATTATTTGATGTTTCAGGAATTAACTTCATGGGCCCGCTTCTATCATCAGAAGGTCATCACTATATTCTGGTCGCGATTGACTATGTATCAAAATGGGTTGAGGCCATTGCATGCCAAGAATGATGCATCCACAGTGGTGAAGTTTCTGAAGAAGAACATTTTTGCTCGATATGGGACGCCACAGGCCTTAATCAGCGATGAGGGCTCTCCATTTATCAACTGTGTAATTTCCAACTTGTTGACTAAATTTAACAACAGCCATCGAGTTGCAACTGCTTATCACCCACAGACTAATGGGCAGGCAGAGATTTCGAACCGAGAGATCAAAACTATCTTGGAGAAGGTAGTCAATACTTCCAGGAAGGATTAGTCACCCAAGCTTGATGAAGCACTGTGGGCATACAGGATTGCCTATAAAACACCAATTGGCATGTCCCCATATGCCCTAGTCTTTGGAAAGGCTTGTCACCTGCCTCTTGAATTGGAACATAAGGCGATGTGGGCATGTAAGAAGCTGAAGTTTGAATTAGCAAGTGCGGGGAAGTTCGGAAGCTACAACTGAATCAGCTGGTCGAATGGCGAAGGGATGCGTATGAAAATGCCAAGATCTATAAGGAGAAAAACAAGAAGTGGCATGACGATCGCATAAACGACCGGACAGTCACAACTAACCGTTGTGTAGATTTGACAGTCTGATTGCATAATAGAAAGAATATTATTCCTCCATCTCCGAAATTTCTATAACAAGAAGTGGGGTCCACAAGCCAAGAGTCAAAGCTTTTCACCTATAAATACCCACATAGAATTCAAAGAATGCATACTTGATACGGGTATAATTGATACGAGGGCTAATTGCTGCTGGAGTATTGAGAGAGAGGCTGACCTAAGTACTTATTGGAAGAAATCCGGGAAGATAAGAGACAAGGTCGAGAGATGAGTCTTAGTGCGAACCTGCCAAATCCCCGCCGTTAGAGGGACCGTCCATCCTCGACGCATGGCTAACTCGCACAGCTTGCTTGACATGGGCGCATGGTGTTGGCCACCAATGCATAGGCGCACTGCATGGGCTAGCCGCTCGACGCATGGGCGTGCTTGGCCGGGTGCTTAGGCGTATGGGCGTGCTACTTCGACGCATGGGCGTGTGACGTGTGCTGGCCATCGTTCACTCGCTCGGCTGCATGGGCGCATGGCATGGGCTGCGCGCTTCGGTGTATGGAAAGGCACCTCGACGCACGACATGGCTGCTTGGCAGGGCGCTCACTGCATGGGCGTGGCCGCTCGACAGTGCGCTCAACACACGGGCGTGTTCGCTCGATGCATTAGCAGGGCGTCCGACCGAGGCTACTCGATGTATGGCATGGGCGCTGGCCGAGGCTGCTTGATGCATGGCCTAGGCGCTGGCCGAGGCTGCTCGATGCATTGCATGTGCGTTGGCCAAGGCTGCTCGACGCATGGGTTGCCTTTCCATGCATGCCTCGCCCACTCATATGCCTTCCAACGTATCAACCCACCAATTTCTATACTTAGCTAAATTTTTCCAAATTTCCTCTTTTCTTCTAATTTCCATTATTTTCTCTACCATTCCACAATAGTTTCCACATCAACCTACTTATCACACTAATCTCAATAGAGAACATACTCAAGTAGAGAAATTAGGATTCACGGTTCACAGCTGCATGGCCAAGTGTCTCCTTCTCACCCCATAAACGCAATGTTGTGATCATCGCTAGCTAAGTGTCTTCCTCCCATATTGCCAACGCATGAGCCTCCAATCTGATGCCACCACCTCAATTTCTTAAGGCTTAAGGCTTTCCTTCCAAGAAGACACATGGTTTTGATGATGTTCTTCTACTGATCTCATCCTTTGTATGCATCCAACTCTTGGTTGTTCAACACATAATCCATACTCAGTGCATAGCCTATCATCAACGCATAGCAAGCCAGTTCACTCTCATTACAATTCAACTTAGCCATCGCAAGAAGCCAACCATCACCAACACATAGGGTGACCGTCCATCTTCGACGCATGGCTCACTAGGTAGCATCGCACGACTTGTTTGGCATGGGCGCATGTCTTTGGCCACCAACGCATAGGCGCGCTGCATAGGCCTGGTCGCTCGACGCATGGGCGTGCTTGGCTGCATGGGCTGTGTGCGGCGACTTGATGCTTGGCGGGTGCTTCGACGCATGGGCGTGCGGCGTATGTTGGCCATCACTCGCTCGCTCGGCCACATGGGCGTGCTTGGCCGTATGGGCTACGCACTTGGCTGCATGGCAGGCACTCAACGTATGGGCTTGCCCGCGACGAAAATTGTAGGGCATCCGGCCGAGGCTGCTTGATGCATGGCATGGGCGCTGCCCGAGGCTGCTCGACGCATGGCATGGGCACTGGCCGAGGCTGCTCGATGCATGGGCTACCTTTCCATGCATGCCTCGCCTACTCGTGTGTCTTCCAATGCATCATCTTCTTTTTCCTTCTTCAGCCACATTCCTTCACCAATCACTCTTCCAACACATCGACACACAAAATTCTATACTTAGCCAAATTTCCAAATATTTCCCAAAAGTTAAACTTTCAAATTTCCTCTTTTCTTCAAATCTCCACTTTTTCCTCTACCATTCTACACTAGTTTCCACATCAACCTACTCATCATACTAGTCTTAGTAGGGAACATAATCAAGTAGAGAAATTAGGATTCGGGGTTCACAGTAGTTAGACGTGTTAAGCAATGTATGCGTTGTTCACTAGGGATAGTAACAATCTTGCGTCAACCAAGTTCATCCGTTTGTCTTGTTTTATGTTGTGCCCAACACCCCTTTAGAGCTACTCGAGAGAGGGTCTAAAGAAAGAACCTAATGACTCGAGAAAGCTAGGTTAGAATTTGGACTCGAGAGAGTGAGATTAGATCCGCATAAGCAAGAGATGGGGACTTAGAGATAAGTTCTGTTTGTCAACATTGCATCACATGCACCCTAGGAATAGGAATGATGATATGTGGTCGCCTTGTCTATGTATCATCGCATAGACAAGAATTAAAGGCTTATGTGTAGACCTTATTGACACCTTTGAACGTACATCGAATGCGTTCTAGCATTAGAAGCCGTAGCATTCGCACCGAGAGGTGGTTTACTATTGTATGAGTGTTGCATGATCGCATTGGCTTGCGTTGACTAGGGTTGCCCTCGCAGTCACTCTGATAACGGGCAGAAATGCACATTATCATAGTGCTAAGTTCTTAAACAATGTTGGATTGCGTTGATGAAATATGTTAATTTGCGTCCATCAAGCATCAATTTCATAATATTGCGGTCGCATGCGTTCATCGTATTAGAACAGTTGATTTTTGTATTTTTGTGCAGAACATGTGTTGACACAATGCAAGAATTACGATCATAGGAAATCATTGGTCGAGCGCAACTTCACCGCAAGGCTTTGCGATGATTGTGTTCACAAACATTTGCCCGAGAAGGATTGCTGGAACTTGGTCAGCGCAACATGGTGGGCGCATCTGGGTGAAAGGCTAATTAATCGCGATGGGACAAAAAGTTGATGACAGTCGAATCCGATTTAATTTGACAGCCAATAACAGTCACAAAGTACATTTAGCTTTTCGGTGAAAATTATTCGACGCATTAGTCAGGAATTAAAGTCGTCCCATCTGTACAACCATGAGAGAGAAGCCGCCTTTCACCATTGATGAGATAAATACCCAAGGCATTCTTCAGAAAAGGGTTCACCGTTTTAACAATCTTTTGTTCCACAAGTTCATGCCTTAGTCCATACTTTTCCTTTCATTTTAAGGCGAAGCAAGAGAAGAGTGGTGGAGCCGGAGAATTGCTCAGGGCAACTCGAGAGATAACCTTGAGGTGAAAGAAGTAGAGAGTGGGCCGACTCTCACAAGAGCGAGATTATCTTTTGAGCACGAGTAGAAAACAGTGTAAATGCCTGCAGTAATAGATTGCTACCATGCCCTTTATTCTATACTTGCATTGTTATTGTGTACTTCATTTTTTATTTATACAATGGAAGATCTATTCTACATCTGTTTCACTCTCTTAGCATGCATGAGTAGCTAAACTAGTCGCATGGTTTGAGAAGAACTAAGCTAACATGACCTAGGAAGTTCATTGCTTGTGTTGTCTTGTTTTATGCTGTGCAAAATACTCTTTAGAGTTACTCGAGAGAGAGTCTAAAGAAAGAACCTAATGACTCGAGAGAGCTTGTGAACCCGAATCCTAAAAAATTCTCTACTTGGAGTATGTTCCCTAATAAGACTAGTGTGATGAGTAGGTTGATGTGGAAACTAGTGTGGAATGGTAGAGGAAAAAGTGAAGATTTGAAGAAAAGAGGAAATTTGAAAGTTTAATTTTTGGGAATTATTTGGAAAATTTGGCTAAGTATAGAATTTTGTGTGTTCATGCAAGTTGTGAAGAGTGGTTGGTGAAGGCATGTGGCTGAAGAAGGCAAAAAGGAGATGATGCATTGGAAGACACACGATTAGGCGAGGCATGCATGGAAAGGCAAACCCATGCATCGAGCAGCCTCAGCCAGTGCCCATGCCATGCGTCGAGCAGCCGCGGGCAGCGCCCATGCCATGCATCGAGCAGCCTCAGCCAAACGCCATGCCCATGCATCGAGCAGCCTCGGTCGGATGCCCTGCCAATGCATCGAGCAGCCTCGCGGGACGCCCTGCCAATGCATCGAGCAAGCACGGTCATGCGTTGAGTGCCCTACCATGCAGCCAAGCATGCAGCCCATGCGGCCGAGCGAGCGAGCAATGTCCAGCATACGCTGCACTCCCATGCGTCGAAGCAGCACGCCTATGCGCCGAAGCACCTGGCCAAGCATCAAGGCGCCACGCGCAACCCATGTGGCCAAGCATGCCCAATGCGTCGAGCCGCCAGTGCGCCCATGCGTCGAGCGACTAGTCTATGCAGTGCGCCTATGCGTTGGTGGCTAGCACCATACGCCCATGCCAGTCAAGTCGACGAGTGAGCCATGCGTCGAGGATGGACGGTCACCCTATGCGTTGGTGATGGTTAGCTCCTTGCGATGGCTAAGTTCAATTGTAATGATAGTGAATTGGCTTGCTATGCGTTGATGATAGGCTATGCATTGAGTATGGATCATGTGTTGAACATCCAAGAGTTGGACGCATACAAAGGATGAGACTAGCAGAAGAACATCATCAAAACCATGTGTCTTCTTAGGAGGAAAGCCTTAAGCCTTAAGAATTTGAGGTGGTGGCATTAGATTAGAGGCTCATGCGTTGGCAACATGGGAGGAAGACATTTAGCTTGCGATGATCACAACATTGCGTTGATGGGGTGAGAAGGAGACACTTGGCCATGCAGCCAAGTAGGTGGTGTCAGCTCTAGAGAAGGTTTGAACGCCTATAAATAGAGCCAAAAGAATTCATTTTTAGATCACAATTCAGAAATACCGTAAAAAGAGTCGGAGAGTTGAGTAAACCTTGTGTTGGAGCCAAATCCATGCGTTAGTCATAGAGGATGCATTTGAGAATGAGGTCTGAAGAGGACGCATCAACTTGGGACGAGCTGTTCTCCCAGTCCGTTTTGAGTGATTCTAAAGCCACCTAAAAGCTCTAAAAGTCTAGTTTTTAGGTTAGGATTGTTGGAAGAAAAGCTGAAAGGGATCGGGCTGAAAGCTGAGAAGAAGACAAAAGGGTCAGGCTGTCTGATATGTTTGGGCCAGTCTTGAAGATTCTGTGATTCCGGCCAAACCATGAGAATTTATGAGCTCAAATGTTAGGGTAAGCTTCCTGAGATATTTTAGAATATTTTTGTAGAAGGAAGTATCTAAAAATAAGATTTAGAACTATGATTAATTTGAGTTGTAATTTGAATATGAATTATAGGGGTGAAAAGGGAGCCCGAGGTAGAAAAGGGAGCTACTAGAGTGAAAAGCTCCTAAGTAATCAAGGTGAGTGGCTAAAACGTTTTGACTAAAACATTTGCTTAAAATGTTTGATTACAACGTGTTATATAAAGCATGTTTTAAAGAAGATTATTCTCATGCCAGCTAGTTTTACGAAGTGAATTCCAAGCAAACCATGAGTTATGTTTTAAACGCATGCATGTGTGAGAAATTGTTGAAAAGCGATTTATATGTGTTAAATATACTCAACATGGATTAGTACCTTTAAATCCATGTTTTTATATGTGTTATACTTTACATGCTTTAAAGAGAAAGTCATTTATGACTAGTTTTACTTAAAACGCGATACCGAAGGACATTTGAGAAGGTATCCGCCGAACTAGATACTGAAGAACATTTGAGAAGGTATCTATTGGTACTGAAGGACATTTGAGAAGGTACCAAACCAACCAGATACTAAATAATGTTTAAGAAGGTATCTGAACGTAAGTACCTAAGGTATGACGGTACTTAGTATGGCCATGTGCACGTAAGTAGTTAGGTCGAACTATGTGCTTCTTCTAGAATAGGGTTTAACTCTAAGTGCTATTCAACAATTTCTCACACATGCATGCGTTTAACTCTAGTACGATCTCTTTAATGTTCTGTACATCTTCGTACTGCTCGGATGCATAGCATAGGTCGAACTATGTGCTTCTTATAGAATAGCTTGTTTAACTGATAAATCGTTAGGTATGCATATCCTACCTTCTTTCAATAGCACTTTGTCAACTCTTAATTGGTAGTCCGTCCTCAATCCTTTATCCACTTCTTCAACTAACTTATGAAGATCGGAATCCTTTAATTGCTCACGTAGAATATCTTCTATGAGTGTAGGATGCACTTGAAATGAAGCTAGTAACCTTCCTTTTTGACCGATTGATAATGTTGCCCTAGCATTATACAACTCATGAATCAGTGTACCCTTCACAGAATTGATACTAGCTCTAGCTGATCTAGTTTTTCGACTTAAAGCATCAGCTACTATATTTGCTTTACCTGGGTGATAGTCAATGGTACAGTCATAGTCTACAATTCAAGCCATCTTCTCTGTCTCAAGTTTAGTTCCTTCTGATCAAATATATGCTTTAGACTTTTATGATCCGTGAATATATGACATCGCTCACCAAACAGGTAATGTCTTCACAACTTTAGAGATAACACAACTGTCGCTATGACTATGATAACCTATTAAGCCATCTTCTCTGTCTCAAGTTTAGTTCCTTCTGGTTAGGTTTGTCAATGGAAGAGCTATCTTAGAAAAACCTTCCACAAATCTCCTATAATAACCTATGAAGCCCAGAAAATTTCGTACTTCGGTCACATTCAAAGGTCGTTCCCAGTTAACTATTGCTTCTATCTTTTGGGAATCAACGCTAACTCACTATATGCCCAAGGAATACGACCTGGTTTAACCAAAAATCACACTTACTAAATTTTGCATACAACTCCTTTTCCCTTAGGATCTGTAACACCATCCTCAGATGTTCTTTGTGTTTCTCCGCACTACTAGAATACACTAGTATATCATCTATGAAAACTATCACAAATTGATTCAGATAATGAAGAAATATCCTATTTATCAAGTCCATAAATATCGCAGGAGCATTTGTCAATCCAAACGGCATTACTAAGAACTCAAAATGTCCATATCTAGTTCTAAATGTAGTCTTTTCAACATCTGTGCCTTTCACCTTCAACTGGTGATAGCTTGATCTCAAATCTATCTTAGAGAATACCGTGGTCCCCTTTAACTGATCGAAGAGATCATCTATACGAGGCAATGGGTACTTAATCTTAATAGTCACCTTATTCAACTGTCTATAGTTTATGCATAATCTAAGAGTACCGTCTTTCTTCTTAACAAACAAGACTGGTGCTCCCCAAGGCGACACACTGGGTCTAATGTACCCTTTATCTACAAGTTCCTGTAACTGAACTTTTAACTCCTTCAGTTCCGTTAGTGCCATCCTATATGGTGCCTGGGATATAGGTGCTATACTCGAAACTAACTCAATAGTGAACTCTATTTCCCTGTCAAGTGGTAAGCCTAGTAACTCTTCAGGGAACACATCTAAAAATTCTTGTACCATAGGTACATCCTGAGGTTTCATTTTCTTATCCTGTGAAACTGCTACATAGGCTAAATAGGCTTCGCATCCTTTACTCAACAGCTTCTTAGCCTTCATTACTGATATTAAACTTCCTGGAAGTATTCTTTTACTTCCCACCAGGGTTATTTCTTTTTCACCTGCTTTCCTAAACACCATTTCTCTTTTAAAACAATCCATAGTGGCATAGTGTTTACTTAGAAAATCTATACCTAGGATAACATCAAACTCTAGTAATTCTAATGGAATCAAGTTAACCCAAAAACTCTGATTTCCAAGAATTACTTCACAATTCCTGTAATACTCATGTACAACTAGAGTATCTCTTATAGGCGTAGAGATAAAAAAATCCTCATTCATACGCTCAGGCACTCTATCTATATAATGCACACGTGCTAGATATGAATGAATGCATAGCACCAGGATCAAATAATGCATAAGCGGATTGATTACATAAAGTTATCATACCAGTTACGACATCTGGATCCTCTTCCGCTTCCTAGTGTGTCATAGCGTATACTCTACCCTGCTACTGCTATTGCTGTTGGGGTCGTCCAGCTACCCCTTTCTGCTTAGCTATACCGGATCTGTCTCCTCTAGTTTCGTTCGCTCTAGGTTGGTTTACAGTCTGTGTAACTCTTCTTTGCTCACTCTGTGCTCCATGAGCTACTTGAGGACAATCTCTCTTGGATGTCCCACTTGTCCGCTTTGGAAGCACACATTCCTATTGCCATAATATACTCCTGTATGAGGCCTTCCAAAGTTTATACAAAGTGGTTTCCTCCCTGTACTAGCTACTGACTCGCTAGCATGACCTGATACTGATCTACCACTCTGTCCAGCTGTAGGTCTTGACCTCTTTTGACTTGAATTTTGTTGGCTCATGCCTCCAAAGCTCCTTATACCCAATTGTCCAGATAACGGGGGTATAAATCTCCTACTTTGCGTTTCTCCAGGCATTCTAAACTGTCCTTCACCTGGCTGGAGTACATCTTCCTTGCTACAGTCTGCTCTACTCGGATAGCTGTCTCAACTAACTAAGTGAAATTCACTCAATTGGATGTAGAGGTAACAGGTGTACGTATCTTTCTTCTTAGGCCATTCTCAAATCTCCTACACCTTTCCTTCTCTTCTACAATGATCGGAAGGGCATACTGAGATAACTCAGTAAATCTTTGTTCATACTCAACAACCATCATCACTTCCTGAGTTAGCCTAAGGAATTCCTCCCTCTTCGCTTCTTTAAAAGAACCAGGGTAGTATTTGTCCTCAAATACTTGTCTGAACTTAAACCAAGTCATAGTTTTCGAACTATTTCTTCCAGCCTCTATCACTTTCCACCACTTCTCAGCCCATTTTAGCAGCAAGAATGCCGCTAACTCGACCTTATGGTCCTCAGGGCACCTCATAACCTTAAAAAATTTCTCAATCAAATCCAATTAGGTCTCAGCATCTACTGGATCTGTGGCTCCATCAAACGTCGTATCTTCTAAAGCTTTCAGCCTCTCAACGCCGAATTTCTTTACTGGATCATTTTGAATTGATCCCACACTCATCGCCAATCTTTGTGTGATTCTATCAAATACTTGATCCTTCATCTGGGTTCTACACCTTGGTGTACTTGACTCGTTTGCAAAAGTTGCTTCCTGCTCTACTGAGTCTCTAAATCTTTTCCCCTTCAGATCTAGGTCCCGTTTAACTTTAGAACCTCCGCTGGTAGGGTCAACATTCCTCTCCTCAGTCTGCTTGCTCTGCTTGCCACTTCTCCTTAGTATCTTTGCCTAATTATTAAGTACACATGTTACGGACTTATCTATCGGACTTAATCTAATGCATGAACTCTCTCTTTCACCCATTACCTTGTGTTTTAATACTAAACTAGCTTCAACCTTTCCCAAGTTTACGTATACCTTTGCTCTGATACCAAGCTGGTATACACCAATTCCTCAATTGTCCCAGAAACTTATGCTCTGATAGCAAGTTGTCACACCCCACCCCAGACCACCTTCCGAGCTTGTGAAAGGGCATGATTGACAACAGTTATCAACCCTTTGGCTGACACTTACTGCCTAATAACTCTTGTGGAATAGCTCTGATACCAAAATATAACTTATATATAGCAGAATGTCTTTAGGCCAAAATTTATTAATTCAGAAACATAACATATTTAGAGTCATTACAACACTAGATTCACAAGTCCCAAAACCCAAAAACCCTAGTCCCTATATGAACAATAGTAACATGTGTACAATATTAACAGTAACCACCTAAACCGACGGGTTATAAATCTCTTATTCATTTAGTGGCAGAGCAGATGCAGAGCTATCTTCAAAGGATTTGACAGCTACCTGTAGGGAGGGGGGGAAAGAAAACATTTGAAAACGGGGTGAGCTTACGCCCAATGAGTGACTTAAGAAAGATAATTGATTTTCATGCAAATCTCAATAAAGAGTTTAACTGAAATATAAGCTTCTACAGTACTTGTACTGCAGTATAAACATTTTCCAAGCATAAAACACATAAAGCTATTTTAATCATAAAAGAGTAAAACTATTTCTCAATTGAGAATAACCCTTACTATGGATAAAACAATCCCAACACCAACTACTAGTCAAGAGAGAACCCTTTTGCTAAATCTCTAACTCTACCTACGTTCACGTGGCCATACTAAGTACCGTCATACCTTAGGTACTTCTATTCAGATACCTTCTCAAACGTCCTTCAGTACCTAAAGATACCTTCTCAAATGTCCTTCAGTATATAGTTGGGCGGATACCTTCTCAAATGTCCTTCGGTATCGCGCTTTCAGTAAAACTAGTCATAAATGACTTTCTCTTTAAAGCATGTAAAGTATAACACATATAAAAACATGGATTTAAAGGTACTAATGCATGCTGAGTATATTTAACACATATAAATCGCTTTTGAACAATTTCTCACACATGCATGTGTTTAAAACATAACTCATGGTTTGCTTGGAAATTACTTGTAAAACAAGCTGGCATGAGAATAATCTTCTTTAAAACATGCTTTCTATAACACGTTGTAATCTAACATTTTAAGAAAATGTTTTAGTCAAAACATTTAGCCACTCACCTTGATTGCTTAGGAGCTTTTCACTCTAGTAGCTTCATTTTCTACCACGGGCTCCCTTTTCACCCCTAGAATCAAGATTCAAATTACAGCTTAGATTGCTCATAGTTTTGGACCTTATTTTGAAATACTTCCTTCTACAAACATATTCTAAATGTCTCAAGCATCATACCCTAAAATTAGAGCTCAGAACCCTTCGTGGTTTGGCCGGAATCACAGAATCCTCAAGACTAGCTTAAGCTGATCCGACAGCCTGACCCTTCTGTCTTCCTCTAAGTTTCCAGCCCGATCCCTTTGAGCTTTTCTTCCAACAGCTCTACCTTGAAAACTAGACTTTTAGAGCTTTCAGGTGGCTTTGGAATCACTCTAAACACACGAGTAAATTGGGAGAACTCCTCGTCCCAATTTGATGCGTTCTCTTCAGACCTCATTGTCCAATGCGTCCTCTATGACAAACACATGGATTTGGCTCCAACGCAAGGTTTGCTCAACTTTCCCAATTGTGAACTAAAAATGAAGTCTCTTGGCTCTATTTATAGGCATCCAAACCTTCTCCAGAATTGACACCACCTACTTGGCTGCATGGCCAAGTGTCTCCTTCTCACCTTATCAACGCAATGTTGTGATCATCGCAAGCTAAGTGTCTTACTCCCATGTTGCCAATGCATGAGCCTCCAATCTGATGCCACCACCTAAAATTCTTAAGGCTTAAGGCTTTCTTCCCAAGAAGACACATGGTTTTGATGATGTTTTCTATGTGACCTCACCTTTGTATGCGTCCAACTCTTGGATGCTCAACGCCCTTGCATAGCCTCTACTCAACGCATAGCAAGCCAATTCACTATCATTACAATTCAACTTAGCCATCACAAGAAGCTAACCATCACCAACGCATAGGGTGACTGTCCATCCTTGATGCATGGCTCACTCGCACGGCTTGTTTGGCATGGGCACATGGTGCTGGCCACTAATGCATAGGCACGCTGCATGGGCTGGCCGCTCGACACATGGGCATGTTAACTGCTTGATCCATGGGTGTTCTTGGCCGGGTGCTTAGGGGCATGGGCGTGCAGCATGTGCTGGCCATTGCCCGCTCGCTCGGCTGCATGGGTGCATAGCATGGGCTGCGCGCTTGGCTGCATGGCAGGCACCTCGACGCACGGCATGGCTGCTCGGTAGGTCACTCACTGCATGGGTGCTCGATGCATGGCAGGGGTGTCTGACCAAGGCTGCTTGACGGATTGCAAGGGTGCTGGTCGAAGTTGCTCGACGCATTGCATGGGCGCTGGTCGAGGCTGCTCGATGCATGGCTGGGCATTTTGCCAAGGTTGCTCGATGCATGTCACCCTCCAGCCCTCATACCATCCCAATGCCTCACTTCCATTTTCCTTCCTTCACCAACGAATCCAACGCATCCATCATCCAATGCATCCCACACAAAATTCTATACTTAGGAAAAATTTTCCAAATTTTCCCCTTGAGTTACACTTCCAAATTTCCTCTTTTTTTCAAATCCCCACTTTCTCCTCTACCATTCCATACTAGTTTCCATGTCAACCTACTCATCACACTAGTCCTAGTAGGGAACATACTCAAGTAGAGAAATTAGGATTTGGGGTTCACAGTACTGGTGGCCTGGTATGACAAGAGAGATAGCAAAGTATGTTGACAGGTGCCTAATATGTCAACAAGTTAAACCAGACAAACAAAGGCTAGCAGGGTTACTTAATCCACTCCCAGTACCAGAGTGGAAATGGGAGCATATTACGATGGATTTCCTGTTGGGATTACCTAAGACACCAGCGAGCTATGATGGTATATAGGTAATTATGGATAGATTGATAAAAACAGCTAAGGTTTTACCTATTAAAGTTACTTATACCCTAGACCAATTAGCCAAGTTGTATGTTGATCGAATCGTAAGTCAGTTTGGAGCTCCAGTTTCAATTGTATCAGATCGAGACTCTAGATTTACATTGAAGTTTTGGCCTAGTTTGCAGAAAGCTATGGAAACCAAGTTATATTTTAGTAACGCTTTTCATCCACAGACGGATGGTCAGTCTGAGCGGACAATCCAGACATTAGAGGACATGCTGAGAGCATGTATATTGCAATTTAAGGGCAGTTGGGATACGCGTCTGTCCTTAATCGAATTTGCATATAACAACAATTACCATTCGAGCATCAGGATGGCACCGTATGAGGCATTATACGGAAGGCCATGTAGGACTCTAATATGTTGGAATGAAGTCAGTGAAAGGAAATTACTAGGCCAAAACTTGTGCAACAGACATCAGAAAGCATTAAGATTATAAGAGATAATCTTAAGATGGCTCGAGATAGGCAAAAGAGTCACGCTGATAAGTGGAGAGAATTAGAGTTTGAAGTTGGTGATAAAGTATTTATGGAGATGGAAAGGAATACTCAGGTTCGGTAGGAAAGGAAAATTAAGCCTAAGATATATTGGACCTTACGAGATAATAGAAAGAGTTGGCCCAATGGCATATTGATTGGATTTACCTTCAGAGTTATCTCGTATTCATGATGTGTTTCATGTGGCAATGCTTAGAAAGTATGTGCCAAATCTTACCCATGTGTTGCCTGAGCAACCGGTACAGTTGAAAGAGAATTTGTCTTATGAGGAAGAACCAATGGAAATTCTTGACAGAAAAGAACAGGTCTTAAGGAATAAGACAATCCCATTGGTAAAGGTACTATGGCAAAACCATAGCACAGAAGAAGCAACATGAGAAGCCGAAGAGCAAATAAGAAATAAGTACCCGCAGTTGTTTAGTTGTCAGACTTGTAGCAAAATTTCGAGGACGAAATTTTCATAAGGGGGAGGTAAATATGAACCTCGCATTCTAATTTCTCTACTTGAGTATGTTCCCTACTAAGACAAGTGCGATGAGTAGGTTGATGTGGAAACTAGTGTGGAATGGTAAAGGGAAAAGTGGAGATTTGAAGAAAAGAGGAAATTTGGAAGTTTAACTTTTGGGAAAAATTTGGAATTTTGTGTGTTGATGCGTTGGAAGAGTGGTTGATGAAGGCATGCGGGTGAAGAAGGAAAAAGGAGATGATGCATTGGAAGACACACGAGTAGGCGAGGCATGCATGGAAAGGCAGCCCATGCGTCGAGCAGCCTCGGCCAGCGCCCATGCAATGTGTCATAATCGCTCTTTCGGAAGCTTCTCTTAGCGATTGTGCAGCACTTGTTCCCGCTCACAAACAAGTCAGCCAACTCGAATACGAACTGCTGGTGGCACACCGAGTGCCTCTCGCAACCTCCATCCCCGTTTTTAGGGAAAACGGTTTTAGAAAACGGGTTTGGAGAAAAGGTTTTCATAAGAAGTTTTTGTGAGTGTGAATAAAGAAAGAAAGATTGTAGTAGGCTAGAAAGCAATAAGCAACAACAATAGCTTTATAGAGTACTACTCCGGGTATGGGGAAGTGATGAATAGTCTTATTATCCCCATATAGGCATTCTGAACAAAAAGCCCACTGCACCCTTGCATATGCAAAAGGGCGAGTGGTCACTATTACAATGAAAATGTAAAGAAATCAAGCTAACTAAGCTAATACAAACAAATTATATGAAAAGTATGCTAGAAGGGGGTTGATCGTGCATGCGCCATGGGCAACAGGCCCTAAACAAACATGACTGTGGACCATGCGTCGAGCAGCCTCGACCAGTGCCCATGCATGCATCGTGCAGCCTTAGTCGGACGCCTCCACACAATGTGTCGAGTGGGTACGGCCATGCGTTGAGTGCCTACCATGCACGCCAAGCGCGCAGCCTATATACTGAGCGAAGCGAGGCGATGGCCAGCATAACGCCCAACAACGCCCATGCGTAGAAACAGCACGCCTATGCGCCGAAGCACCCAGCCAAGCACAAGGCGCCGCGCGTAGCCATGAGCAGCCAAGCACGCCGCAATGCGTCGAGCGCAGCGTGCCGATGCGTCGAGTGGACCAGCCTATGCAGCGGCCTATGCGTTGGTGCCAGCACCATGCACCCATGCCAATCAGGCCGTGCGATGCTACCTATGAGCCATGCGTCGAGGATGGACGTCACCCTATGCATTGGTGATGGTTAGCTTCTCGCGATGGCTAAGTTGAATTGTAATGAGAGTGAATTGGCTTGCTATGCGTTGATGATAGGCTATGCATTGAGTATGGATTATGTGTTGAACATCCAAGAGTTGAACGCATACAAAGGATGAGATCAGCAGAAGACACATCATCAAAATCGTGTTTCTTTTTGAAAGAAAAGCCTTAAGCCTTATGAATTGAGGTGGTGGCATCAGATGGAGCTCATGCTTGGCAACGTGGAGGAAGACACTTAGCTTGCGATGATCACACATTGTGTTGATGGGTGAGAAGGAAACACTTGGCCATGCAGCCAAGTAGGTGGTGTCAACTCTGGAGAAGGTTTGGAGGCCTATAAATAGAGCCAACAGAGTTTATTTTAGATCACAATTCAGAAATACGTAAAAAGAGTGGGAGAGTTGAGCAAACCTTGCGTTGGAGCCAAATCATGCGTTAGTCATAGAGACGCATTAAACATGAGGTCTGAAAGACGCATTAATTTGGGACGATTGTTCTCCCAATTTACTTGTGCGTTTGGAGTGATTCCAAAGCCACCTGAAAGCCTCTGAAAGTCTAGTTTTTCAGGGTAGGGTTTCCGGAAGAAAAGCTTCGAAGGGATCGTGCTAGAAACTGAGAAGAATACAGAAGGGTTCAGGCTGTCAGGATCAGTTTGGGCCAGTCTTGAAGATTCTTTGATTTCGGCCAAACCACGAAGAGTTCGGAGCTCAAAGTTTAGGGTAAGCTTCCTGAGATATTTTAGAATATGTGTTTTAGAAGGAAGTAGCTGCAAAAAAGATTTTAGAACTATGAGTAGTTTGAGCTAAAAATTTGAATCTGAATTCTAGGGGTGAAAAGGGAGCCCGAGTGTAGAAAAGGGAACTACTAGAGTGAAAAGCTCCTAAGCAATCAAGGTGAGTGGCTGAAACGTTTTGATAAAACATTTGCTAAGAAGATTAAACATTTGATTACAATGTGTTATACTTCTCAAATGTTTGATTACAACGTGTTATAGAAAGCATGTTTTAAAGAGGATTATTCTCATGCCAGTTAGTTTTACAAAGTGAATTCCAAGCAAACAATGAGTTATGTTTTAAACGCATGCATTGTGAGTAATTGTTGAAAATGAGTTTTATATGTGTTAAATTTACTCAGCATGCATTAGTACATTAAAAGCATGTTTTAATATGTGTATACTTTACATACTTTAAGAGAATTCATTTAATACTAGTTTTAACTTAAAATGCGAACCGAAGGACATTTTGAGAAGGTATCCGCCCAACTAATACTGAAGGATATTGAGAAGGTATCTTTGGTACTGAGGATGTTTGAGAAGTTATCTATTGGTACTGATGGACGTTTGACAAGTACCAACCAACCGATATTGAAGGACGTTTGAGAAGTATCGAAACAGAAGAACCTAAGGTAATGAATGGTACTTAGTATGGCCACGTGCGCTAGGTAGTTAAGAGTAGAAGATTGAGCAAAAGGGTTCTCTCTTGACTAGTAAGGTGTGTTTGGGATTGTTTTATCCACAGTAAGGGTTATTCTCACTGAGAAATAGTTTTACTGTTTTATGATGAATACAAATCTTTATATGTTTTATGCTTGGAAAATGTTTATACTGCAGTACAAGATTTGTAGAAGCTTATATTTCAAGTTAAACTCTTTAATTGAGATTTTGCATGAGAATCAATTATCTTTCTTAAGTCACTCACTGGGCGTAAGCTCACCCGTTTTCAAATGTTTTTCTCCCCTCCCACAGGTAGCGGTCAAATCCTCTGAAGATAGCTCTGCATCCACTCTGCCACTAAAGGATAAGAGATTTGTAACCCGTCTGTTTAGTGGGTTATTGTTAATATTGTAGACATGTTACTGTTGTTCATATAGGACTGGAGTTTTTGGGTTTTGGGATTTGTGATCTAGTGTTGTAATGACTTAAATATTTATGTTTTCTAAATTAAATAAATTTTGGCTAAAGACATTCCGTGTTATATAATGTTATAATTTGGTATCAGAGTATTCCGGTATTGAGCAGTAAGTTTAGCCAAGGTTGATAACTGCTTGCATCATGCCTTTCTCTAGGCTAAGAGGGTGGTCTGGGCGGGGTGTGACTTGCATAAACAGAAGATTAGGGACTTAGGCGAATACGCCTCTGTTTGTCACTGCATTCGCATGCA
>NC_052360.1:41814256-41893647 GCF_009727055.1 Benincasa hispida | reverse complement strand
GGAAGAAAAGCTCGAAGGGATCGTGCTAGAAACTGAGAAGAATACAGAAGGGTCAGGCTGTCAGATCAGTTTGGGCCAGTCTTGAAGATTCTTTGATTTCGGCCAAACCACGAAGAGTTCGGAGCTCAAAGTTTAGGGTAAGCTTCCTGAGATATTTTAGAATATGTGTTTAGAAGGAAGTAGCTGAAAATAAGATTTAGAACTATGAGTAGTTTGAGCTAAAATTTGAATCTGAATTCTAGGGGTGAAAAGGGAGCCCGAGGTAGAAAAGGGAACTACTAGAGTGAAAAGCTCCTAAGCAATCAAGGTGAGTGGCTGAAACGTTTTGACTAAAACATTTGCTTAAAGAAGATTATAACATTTGATTACAATGTGTTATACCTTCTCAAATGTTTGATTACAACGTGTTATAGAAAGCATGTTTTAAAGAGGATTATTCTCATGCCAGTTAGTTTTACAAAGTGAATTCCAAGCAAACAATGAGTTATGTTTTAAACGCATGCATGTGTGAGTAATTGTTGAAAATTGATTTATATGTGTTAAATTTACTCAGCATGCATTAGTACCTTTAAAGCCATGTTTTAATATGTGTTATACTTTACATACTTTAAAGAGAAATTCATTTATGACTAGTTTTACTTAAAATGCGATACCGAAGGACATTTGAGAAGGTATCCGCCCAACTAGATACTGAAGGATATTTGAGAAGGTATCTATTGGTACTGAAGGATGTTTGAGAAGTTATCTATTGGTACTGATGGACGTTTGACAAGGTACCAAACCAACCAGATATTGAAGGACGTTTGAGAAGGTATCTGAACAGAAGAACCTAAGGTATGATGGTACTTAGTATGGCCACGTGCGCATAGGTAGTTAGAGTTAGAGATTGAGCAAAAGGGTTCTCTCTTGACTAGAAGGTGGTGTTGGGATTGTTTTATCCACAGTAAGGGTTATTCTCAACTGAGAAATAGTTTTACTGTTTTTATGATGAAAACAACTTTATATGTTTTATGCTTGGAAAATGTTTATACTGCAGTACAAGTATTGTAGAAGCTTATATTTCAGTTAAACTCTTTATTGAGATTTTGCATGAGAATCAATTATCTTTCTTAAGTCACTCACTGGGCGTAAGCTCACCCCGTTTTCAAATGTTTTCTCCCCTCCACAGGTAGCGGTCAAATCCTCTGAAGATAGCTCTGCATCCACTCTGCCACTAAAGGATAAAGAGATTTGTAACCCGTCTGTTTAGGTGGTTATTGTTAATATTGTAGACATGTTACTGTTGTTCATATAGGGACTGGAGTTTTTGGGTTTTGGGATTTGTGAATCTAGTGTTGTAATGACTTTAAATATGTTATGTTTCTAAATTAATAAATTTTGGCCTAAAGACATTCCGCTGTATATAAGTTATAATTTGGTATCAGAGTATTCCGTATTAGGCAGTAAGTGTTAGCCAAAGGGTTGATAACTGCTGCAGTCATGCCCTTCTCTAGGCTAAGAGGGTGGTCTGGGGCGGGGTGTGACTTGCATAAACAAGAGATAGGGACTTAGCGATAAGCTCTGTTTGTCAACTTGCATCGCATGCATCCTAGAGATGGGAATGATATTATGTGGTCGCCTTATTTGTGTGTGTGCTATCCTGTCATCGCATAAATAAGAATAGAGGCTTATGTGTAGGTCGTATAGACTTAACGCATATATCACATGCGTTCTAGCATTAGAAGCCATAGCATTCGCATTGAGAGGTGGTTTACTATTGTATGCATGTTGCATGATCGCAAAGTATGAACGCATCCTAGGAAATGTTAATTAAACCCTTCTCAACCTGTTCACCACATACTCATCCCATCTTCCGTTTACCAACTCTTTTCAAACTCCGCCACATTTATTTATTTTTCATCAACGTAAACAACAAACCCAACAATTAATTTATTTATCCTGTTATCGCAAAGTTCTTCATAAAAATTTCCAACGCAATCTGTTTTCAGAAGTCCTTGTGTTCAACCCTAGACTTAATAAGAAACTCAGAGGAATTTACACTTCGATTCCGCTGGAAACTTGAGTGCACAACGAACTTCCATCAACGCATATCACCCACATTTCCACTTCATAAAACCGAGCATCGATAGTCGTAGAATCTAATCTGCCCCCTTTTTATACAGATTCGGCTCATCCCAATAATAATATCTGCATTCATGTTTGAGCTTCCTCTTCTGGTGGTTAGTATAATAATCTGGAAATCGCTCGCAAACCAGATAGTTGACTATGTCAGCATACCAAGGCAATTCTTCAATATGGAATAGCTGCTCATCTGGGAACACCACACTTACCTCTGACTCATTGCAGTTAACCTTCGGGTTTTCCAATCTAGACAAGTGATCTGCATCTTGGTTCTCCGTCCCCTTTCGATCAATTATCTCTATGTCAAATTCATGAAGGAAGAGAACCCATCTGATCAACCTCGAATTTGCGTCCTTCTTTGTCATTAAATACTTTATCGCCGAATGATCAGTATGGATGAGTATCTTTGTTCCCAGCAGATATACTCTAAATTTTTTCAAAGCAAAAATTACTGCAAGTAGCTCTTTCTCTGTGGTGGTATAATTGGTCTGTGCAGGATTTAATGTCTTACTCGCATATGCGATGGGATGTAAGATTATTTTTCTCTTCTGTGCCAAAGCTGCACCCATCGCATACCCGCTTGCATCACTCATCAATTCCAAAGGAAGTGTCCAATCAAGTGCGATTAACATGGGTGTGGTCGTCAGCGCATTCTTCAAAATCCCGAATGCGTTGAGGAAATTGTTGTCAAAATCAAATTTTGTTAGCCTCCAACAACGCACTCAGTGGTCATGCTATTTTCGAAAAAGTCATTGACAACGCATCTATTGAATCCAGCATGCCCCAAGAAACTTCGTACAACCTTCACGCTTGTTGGAGGTGGAAGCTTTTCAATTGCTTCTATTTTCGCTTTATCCACCTCCAACCTGTCCTGAGAAACTTTGTGCACCAACATGATGTCCTCCTTCACCATAAAATAACATTTTTCCCAGTTAAGAACGAGATTCATCTCCTTGCATCTTTTCAGTATCTTCTCCAGGTTGGCAAGACCAACTTCGTATGTGTGCCCATAAACAGAGAAGTCATCTATGAAGATTTCAATAGAGTCCTCAAGATAGTATGAAAAGATGGCCATCATGCACCTTTGGAACATGCTCGGTGCATTGTAGAGGCCGAATTGCATGCAGCAAAAAGCAAAAGTCCCATATGGGTAGGTGAATGTGGTCTTGTATTGATCTTCTGGAGCAATCATAATCTGTTTATAGCCGGCATAGCCATCCAAAAAGTAGTAGAAGTCATTTCCTGCTAGACGGTCTAGCATTTGATCAATGAACGGTAGGGAGAAATGATCTTTCTTCATTGCCACATTCAGCTTGCGGTAGTCCATGAAAATACGCCACTCGATGACAGTTCTTTGCAATATCAGCTCATTATTTTCGTTCGAGACTACCTTCATGCCACCCTTTTTAAGCACACACTGCATGGGGCTGACCTACATGCTATCTGCTATCGAATAAATAATGCCCGCATCTAACCATTTAATGATCTCCTTTTTAATGACCTCTTTCATCGCAGGGTGGATCGTGCGTGATGTTCGACTCGTTGCTTTGGCTCTTCTTCAGACAAATCTCGTGTCAACAGTATATGTGGGCTAATTCCTCGGATGTCGGCGAGTGTCCAGCCAATTGCTCGCACATGTTTCCTTTAGAATGCTCATCAACGCATTCTCCTGTCTTCATTAAGTTCTGAGAGAAATTATTACTGGCAGCTTCTCATTCTGCCCCAAAAATGCGTACTTTAGGTGGTTCGGCAAGGTCTTTAATTCCATTCTGTGGTTATACTAAAAACGGTTGTGTGTTTCGTTCTTTCTTTTCTGTTGGCTCTTCTTCTTAGAATGCGATCGTTTCAACTTCCTTTTGTTCTTTTTATGATTGCATTATAGGCAGCAATGGATTGCGCCTTGCATCCTCTTCTTCGTTCTCTTCACAAGCTTTTCTTTTTCAATGAAATTCTGGTCTTGTCTGAGTCAGGTAGGTCTTCTTCGTCAGGAAACTTCATGACATAATGATATTGAACTTGAGCTTCTATCCATTTTGTGCTCAAAGTGATCTCCCTTTTATGCACATCAATCTGGCATGTCCTGTTGATAAAAATGGTCGCCCCAAGATGATAGAGCACATCTTTGTCGGGTTCATAATCCAAGATGTGATATAAGTCAGCTAGTAGGATAAATTTGTTGATGGTGATCAGCACATCCTTCACCTTCCGCTCTAGATGCACCAGAGATCTATCTACGAGTTGGAGAGTCACAGTCGTGGGCGCAAGTTGCCCTACATTCAGCTGCTTAAAGATCGACAAAGGCATCAAATTGATGCTGGCTCCAAGGTCATACAAGGCTTGCCCGATGTACAGTCCTCCTATGGAGCAAGGTATAGTAAAGCTCTCAGGATCGCTCATCTTCGATGGAATTATTGATTTTGAACTCTGTGTTAAAGCCACCGTGGCAAACTTACCAGCTCCTCTCTTCTTGGTTACCATATCCTTTAGAAACTTCGTGTAGGCAGGCATCTCCTCAATCGCTTCACTGAATGGAATATTAATATGTAATTGTTTTAACATAGACACGAAGCATTGGTAATGTACCTCTTCATTCTTTTTCGTTTCGAGTCTCTACAGGAAAGGTGGTAACTGCACTCTCACGGTCCCCTTCTCTATTGGCCTTGAGGTGGACGCAACTTCTAGCTCTATTGCTTATTTTTCTCCTTCTTCTTTTGTGTCACTGCAATTTCAGGTTTCGACACAATGGGAGGAGTCCGGCTGGGCTTCTTTCTTTCTCCCTCCACAGTTTTTCCACTCCGCAATGTCACAACTTGACATTACTCTTTATCTAATCCCCCAGGTTGCGTGGGAATTCTGTTGAACTCAGCAGAGCCCCTTGCGGTATGTTCTTTAGCTCACTTACAATCTGGCCCATCTGTAATTCTAGATTGCGGATGGACGTAGCCTGACTTTCAAGCACAATTTAGTTTTTCTCTCTATACTGTTTCAATAGGCTTTCCAAGGAGGATGATTACGGCGGTTGCGAGCTACTAGCTTGATTGCTTGTCTGACCATTGTTCCGTGGGAAGAATCTAGGTGGCCCTTCTTTCTACGCCACAGATTGGAAATTCTGATGTTGATTCTTCCATGCAGAATTGGGGAGGTTTCTCCACCCGTGGTTGTAGGTATTCGAAAAGGGAATATTTTTTACAAAGTAAATAAACTGTGGATTCTGTGGGCATTCTTCCATTGCATGCTCATCACTGCAAGTCGTACACCTTGCGGTGTTTTGACTAATTACGCTTACTTGCCCATTTTGCAGTGTTGGGCTACTGATTGCAATTCCCTGAATTAAGTTCATCATTGCGATCATCTGATTCTGTAGTGAAGCAATAGCACTATTACTTGCATCGTTATCCTTGATTTTCAGTCACTGATCACTCTCTCTCCAATCCTCGTGGATTTTAGAGATCCGATCCAAGATATTCTTAGCCTCGTCATACGTTTTGTCAAGCAGATCACCAGCGGCTGCTACATTGGCAGTGGTCTGCGAAGCATGATTTAAACCATGATAAAATATTTCCATCTGAAGGTAGTCTGGCAATTCGTTGTGTGGACAGTTTCGGACCAACCTCTTAAACGTTGCCCTAGTATCGCTGAGCGATTCGTCCTTGTTTTGTTCAAAATTAGTTATGAGTTTCCTTCTTCTAGCATTCTCAGTAGGTGGAAAATTTTCTTCGTAAATTTCTCTACGACCAATTCCCATGAAGTGATCTCTCCCGGCTCGAGGGAATACGCCCATTTTCTTTCCTGATCACACAGAGAAAATGGAAACAAAGTTATTCAAACTTCTTTGGTAGAGATTTTTGGGAACACAAAAGTATTGCAGATTTCTATAAAGTTACAAAGGTGGGCGTGTGAGTCCTCGCCACGCCGTCCTCTAAATTGTCCTGCAGTCTGCATCATCTGCAACATCACCGGCTTCATTCCAAAACTACTTCCATTGAGGGCAAACCTCATGATTCCTGGAGAGAAATCATAGAGGTTTGGCAATGCATATTCCTTATTGGGCCTATTACGATCATTAGCCAGAAGGATTTGATTCTCCATGACGTTGTTTTCGTTTGGTTCTCCGTTTCTTTTGTTCTACCATCTCTTCTTTAACTGACTATTGTTGTTGTCGGTCTCTTAATCTTCTTCTGAACGTCTTCTCAATCATTAGGTCGTAATTTTCCAGAGATTCAGTGTCTGCAAAGAAATCAGGAAAATTACTGTTACCACACTATTTTGCTGAATTCCTCGGCAATGGCGCCAACTTGATGCGTTATTTTAAGATGTTGAATTGTGGATGAAAAGTGATGATGAAAATGCGTTGAGCACTCAATTTTTCTCAGTGGAATCCAAGTGTAAATCCCACAGAGTTTCCTGGTAAGTCAAGGGTCGAACTCAGGGACTTGGGAAAATAGGTTGCGGTGGTAATTTTTAGGAAACCTTTGCGCTAACCGCTAACTCAAACAAGTGTTGGTTTTGTTTGTTGCGGTAATGAAAATAAACAAATGTGGTGGAGTTCAAAAAGAGTTGATAAACTGGAAGACGCGATGATTATGCGGTGAATGGGTTGAGAAAAGTTTCGGCTAACATTCCCTTGGATGCGTTCATGCTATGCGATCATGCAACATGCATACAACAGTAAACCACCTCTCGGTGCGAATACCACGACTTCTAAGGCTAGAACGCATGCGATAAATGCGATAAGTCTATAGGACCTACACATAAGCCTCTATTCTTATTTATGCGTTGAGAAAATGACACATACATAAATAAGGCGACCACATAATATCATACCTATCTCTAGGATGCATGCAATGCAAGTTGGCAAATAGAGCTTATCTCTAACCTAGCTCTCTCAAGTCTTAGGTTCTTTCTTTAGACTCTCTCTCGAGTAGCTCAAAAGGAATGTTTGGCACAGCATAACACAAGATAATCGCAAGCAATGAACATCCTAGGTCATGTTAGCGTAGTTTTTCTCAACCCATTCGGCAAGTTTAGCTACTCATGCGTGCTAAGAGAGTGAACAGATGTAGAATAAGAACTTCCATTGTATAAATATAAAGATGAAGTACAAAATAACAATGCAAGAATAGAATAAAGAGCCTGGTAGCAATCTCTTGCTTCCCATGCTTTTACACTGTCCTGTCTACTCGTGTTCAAAAGATAATCTCCCTCTCGCGAGGGTCGGCCTGCTCTCTACTTCTACGCCTCCAGGTTCTCTCTCGAGTTGTCATGAGCGATCTCCCAACGTCTTGGCTCTTATCTTGCTCTGCCTTAAAAATAAAAGAAAACTATGGACAAGGCTAAAGCTCTTAAATCGATAAACAGGTGAACTCGTTAACCCCTTTTCTGAAGGATGCCTTTGGTATTTATAGAGCTTTTGGGTGAAGGCGGCTTCTCTCTTATGATTGCACAGATGGGATGGCTTTAATTCCCTGACTGATGTGCCAAATATTTGTCACCAAAAATCAGAATGTACTTGTTATCGTTAGCGGTGTTGTTGAGAACGCTGATGTGTATGATTGATGATGATCTATGCAATGCATTAAATGATGTGATACTACTGCTAGATAGGCATTAATTATGGATTTTCACGTAGTATGACATGCGTTTTCATAAGTTTCCTTACGATGGAACCAAGTGTAATTCCACCACAAGTTTCTTGGTGTGATTCGAGGTTGAACACAGGGATTGTTTTAGGTTATTGTGGTATGTTCGTGATATATGCGACCAGGTTTTTCAATCTTTAAAAATCGGTTTTGTGTACAAGTATATAAAATTTCGTTAAAGTAAATGAAAGCAATAAAGATGCGATAATGAAAATAAAATACAGTAAACCTAAGCCAGATGATACAAGATATAGGCTTCTTGATACACGATGTTGGGGTCAAGGCTGGCTGTGAAGGTTATGCAAAGACATGGGATACGGCGGCAAGTCTTATGAACAGAATAGAAAGAGAAAGATAAATAATATAAAAAATGCAAGTCCTCAATTGTGCTTAAGCTATTAATATGGTTCTGCTCTTCCCTTGGCGTACACCTTTCAGTGATCGGCCGCGCTCCCACATGTCTGTGGTGAGACAAAGACTAACATAATGAACGCAAGGTTGCTTCCATGTCTGGAAGTACTACTTGTTTTAGTTAACGTATTCTTCTAATCTTCTCTCGATAGATCAGAATGGCATACGCAAAAATTGTACTATGATACAAGCAAGGTTCAAGTCCATGTCCCTATTACCAGTTCCCTAGCAACAACATCATAAACTTGACAAACGCATAAGAATGATGATGTGTAATG
Organism: Benincasa hispida; assembly: GCF_009727055.1. Taxonomy (NCBI): domain Eukaryota; kingdom Viridiplantae; phylum Streptophyta; class Magnoliopsida; order Cucurbitales; family Cucurbitaceae; genus Benincasa; species Benincasa hispida. Next base: position 41,885,198 of record NC_052360.1, on the reverse strand, counting down.
TACGAGTAATGTATGAGACAAGTCAATGCCATAAACTTGTTGTGACATAGATTTTATGCGATGATATGTGATACTACTTCTAGATATGTGTTATTAATATTATTCTTGTAGTATGTTGTGCGTTGTCATAAGTTTCCTTGCGTTGAAACCAAGTATAATTTCACCGCAAGTTCTCGGTGTGATCTGAGGTTGAACACAAGGACTGTTTGAGGTTATTGCGTTATGTTTGTGATACATGCAACTAGGGGTTTTTCAATTTATAAAAGTTGTGTACAAGAATATAAACATGCGATAAAGTAAAGTAAAGTGGTAAAAATGTGATAACAATATAAATTACGTTAAAGTAAATCTAAGCTAAGATGATACAAGATACAGGTTTCATGATACCAGAAACTGAGGTCACGGCTGGCTATGAAGATTATGCAAAGATCGTGTAATACGGTGACAAGTCTTATGTACAAAGCAGAAATAGAAAAGATAATTAATACGAACATCGCAAGTTTCTTAATTGTGTTAAGGATATAAGTATGATTCCATTTTTCCCTCGGCGTACACCTCTCGATGATCGGACACGTTCCCACATCTCTGTGGTGAAATAGGGACGAACGTAATGAACGCAAGGTTTTTTCCATCTCTGGAAGTACTACTCGCTTTAGTTAACGCATTCTTCTAACCTTCTTTTGATAGATCAGAATGACATCTTCACTTCTACTCTCGTAGGTGAACATTTCGTTTAGCATGCCTTAGCTAAACACATTCATCTCTTTAACATAGATTAAGTTACTCGTTTAATCCATATTAATTACTAAGGTATTAAGAAAACTTCATGGAGAAATCGATAAACGGAGGAACAGAAATAGACAAAGAAGTAGTAATGAAAGTGATCGAGACATTTAATATAACTATTTAGCGTCTCATACATGATTTGTGAATGAAGAGATTAAGAAGATGAAATACACATGATGAAATAGGGTTAGAAACAAATACAAATAAGCGCCAATGTCTTAGCACCGATCTGGATGGAGATTTGCTTGCCGGTGGTGATGGATCGTGCAGAAGGATGAGCTTCCCTCTCAGGCTTGCTCAACCGGTAGCAGGGATCTAAGCACAGAGCTTTACGACGGGGATTTGGCAGATTCGCACTAAGACTCACCTCTCAGCCTTATCTCTTCTCTTCCTGGATTTCTTCCGATCACTACTCAGCTCAGCCTCTCTTTCAATAATCCAGTAGCAATTAGCCCTCATATCAATAATACCCATATCAAGTATATCTTCTCTGAATTCTATGGGGGTATTTATAGGTGAAAAGCTTTGACCCTTGGCTTGTGAACCCCACTTCTTGTTATGGAAATTCTGGAGATGGAGGAATAAATATTCCTTCTGTTATGCAATCAGACCGTCAAATTTGCATAGGGGTTAGTTGTACATGTGTCGCAATTCTCCGCCTTTGCGTTGCTTAGCTACATCTTTCGATCGGTTGCTCGTATTCGGTGTTGTTTTTATTACCGCATGTGGTTGAAATTCAGCTCTGGATCGACTGTCGCATTGCACCATCATTGCGTTAATCGTCTATTTATTGTTAATTGATGGGCGCAATGTAACAGAGATGCGTTGTTTAGTTTCTCGTTGAACTTTGATTGCAAGCAGTGATTTGGTTTCCTGCAAAACAGAGTAAAAATATCATCTTCTACAATCTTGATGATGTTAGTGGGTGTAATTGAATTAATTCATAATTATTATATTTCTGAGCTAATTTTCATACAATCAACGCATATTCCTTCTCTTTTGGCCACAACATCTAGATAAGGTAGCATAAATAACTTGTATTTCTACAAGTTATCAGGTGCCAATATTTATTTTCAACCTTGCTACTTTTAGAGATTTTTTTGAAAAAAAAAATCATAACGTTGAGATCGGATCCTACTCGTAGTTGGATGTCCGCATGACACCCGTGGAGGTAAGCCAAAACGAAGGTAGGAATCGTGGTCAACACATAAATCAAGTGATCGCATCTCTGCTGCCAAATGGGCATGAGTTTAGACTGAGAAAGAGCGCCTTGCTCATAGTTCGATGCTCACATGACACCCGTGAGGGCAAGCCAAAATGAAGGCGAGGCACTTGGATCTCCACAAGTTCACAAAAAGAATATCTGAACCACGCAAGGATAAAAATCATTTGGAAACATCCCGGTTGGAAAAAGTTTTGAAATAAATCATGCAATGTCCTGGAAACAAGTAAAGTCTTTTTGAAGGTTAAACTTGCAATCCCTAAGTATTAGAAATATTTTAAGAAGAGACCAGGATAGAAATTAAGAAGATTTTGGTTCATAAAATTTGAATAAGGCACCTTGAGAAATCTAGGTAGGGAAAGGTGGTTGACTCTCTAAAGAAAATCTTTAGTTTATGCTTGAGGACAAGCATTGTTTTAAATTTAGGGGTGTGATAACGGGTAAAATGCATGTTATTATAGCACAAATAAGTAAAAAAATGAGGGAATGCGATGGTAAAAATATACAAAATCATGTCCAAAAGCGCTAAACTGAGAAAATTGCGATTGCATGATCGCATTTAATTTACTTATTTTGTGCAGGGAAAATGCGTTGGCGCAAGTAAAATTGCGATCCAAGAAATTAGGCGTCCGCGCACATTGAAAGATTGCGATCGCAAAGTCATGCGATCGTATGCGATTGTGAGAAGTTGCTCAAGAAGGTGGCTGCATAAAGACTGCACATCAAGGTGACAGTATAATAAATCATGATGGGACGAAAAGCTGATGACGGTCGAATCCGAATATAGTTGACAAGCCGTTAAAGACACACTGTAACAAGTACACTCAACTTTCGGTGACCATTAATCAGCGCATCAGAGCAGGAGATTTAATGTCACACCCCGCCCTAGACCACCCTCCGAGCCTGGGAGAGGGCGTGATTGATAGCAGTTATCAACCTTTTGGTTGACATTTACTGCCTAATAACTCTTGCGGAAATAACTCTGATACCAATGTACAAATTTAACAACCAACTGATTAAGTTGACCTGTTTTATATTATAACAATGTAACGTTTATACAACTGAAAGACTTAACAACAAAGTTACAACAACAACTGTAAAACCCTCTGGAAGTGTAACTGTGGCATGTGGCAGGCCTTGACCATAGCAACATCCAAGAACTCCTCACCTTTCCGCTACTTGAGGGGGGGGGGGATATAAGAAAACATTTTGAAGAGTGTGAGCTACTAAGGCCAGTGAGTGGTATATTTTTTACAAACGAAACCTTGGCTTATCAAAAATAAACTTTTGGGGAAAACAACATGCAATCAACGACACATTAATACTATTTCAAAGTCATTTCCTATTAACGGTCAGCTACTGTCAACCCAACAACAACTTTATGAAAACTTTCCCTATACCCCATTTTCCCGCCAATGTGCACATCGACCATTTCTTTCCCACTAGTCATGCTTAGGTAACTTGGCCATATTTTCCCACCGGTTGTCACTGACTATCGTTTCCTACCGACCGAAGCCAACCATATTTTTCTGCCAAGTACCTTTTCAAGCATACTAACCATATCCCGGGTATAATTCTAGTTTCCATCACAATATAACATGCAATATCACGACAATCACAACAGAAATCATGCATCCCTACTCATGCACATTTGGCATTACCCTCTACGTACAAGGCTCATATATACATATACATACATAAATCAAAACAACACATAGTAACCACTCACTGTCAGCAAATCCTCCTAATGCAATTTGTTTGTATCTCCCCTACTCAAACAGAATATGAATCTGTGCAGCACCTCCTTCGAATTCCTTGCCTCCACCACCAACGGCAGCTTTCCCACTAAATGCTCACTCTCTACTTAGGATTTTTACTACTGAAATTGTTTGTAATAAGTTTAACCTTCATGCTGAGGCCTCCTATTTATAGCCGTTCCCAGCCTCTTTCCTTACGACAACTCACCAGTATTTCAGCCTCTTTCCTGAAATTGTTTGAAATTGTTTGTAATAAGTCTAACCTCCATGACGAGCGAAGAGATGAAGACGCTGAGAGATCATTCCCAGACAGCTCGAAAGATTGTCGGGACGCAGTACAAAAGGAGAGAAGGCTAACACTTGCGAAAGCAAGGATATTCATCTGGGCATAGTTGGAGTGAAAAGACAGTGTAAAAGGCCACGGGAAGCATGACATTGCTACCTGGCTTCTTATCTCTACATTCTATTGCTATTTTGTATTTTGCATTTAATTTATAGATAATATAAATCTCATTCCAACTTATGTTCAATCTCTTTTTACTTCGCATGACTAGCTAAATCTTCGAATGGGTTGCGAAGTACTTAGCTAGCATGACCTATGATTTACACTTTATGCAATCATCTTGTCTTATGTATGTGTCATTCACCCTTTAGAGATACTTGAGAGGGTAGTCTAAAGAAAGAATCTAGACTTGAGAGAGTCAGATTAGAATCTAGGCTTGAGAGAGTCAAATTAGAACTGCATAAGTAAGAGATAGAAACTTAAACATAAGTTCTGTTTGCTATTACACATCGTATGCACCCTAGAAATAGAATATGATAGTATTCGATCAGCTTGTGTATGTGTCCATCATTCATCATCACATAGACAAGAATAGAGGCTTAGACATAAGTCCTATCGACATTTTCGTATACATCGCATGGTCTTAGAAATAGGAATTATGGCATTTGCATTGAGAGATGACATGATGTTGTTTGTGTGTAGCATGATCGCATAACTTGTATGCAATCTTAGGAAGTGTTAGCTAAACTCCTTCTCAACTCGTTCATTGCGTACTCATTGTAATTCTCGTTTTCATCAACTGTTCATTAGCACTTCGTCGCATAGGAAATAGTCTTAAACAAAACACCATCCAACTTATTTGTTTTCACAACCACAAAGGAATCAAATTTACTGTTGCATATTAAATTAGTAGTCCCCGTGTTCGACCTTGGACTTACCAGGAAACCTAGTGAGATTTATACTTGGGTCTTATTAGGAAAACTTGCATGTGCAACGCATAACACATCATTGTAACTTCAAAACATAATCGCATCACCATTTACAACGCATCGGCAAGCACCCATCGCATAAAAACAGTTAATCTACTTATTTTGTGCAGGAAAAATACGATGGCGAAGTGAAATTGCGATCCAAAGAACAAGGCATCAGTGTGTTTAAAGATTGCGATCGCAAGCCTTGCGCTCGTATGTAATCGTGAGAAGTTTCTTAAAAAGGAACAATGCGATGGCGCATGTGAAAATGCAAACCAAAGGAACAAGGCGTCAGCGCGCTTGAAGATTGCGATTGTAAGTCATGCGATCGTATGCGATCGTGAGAAGTTTCTTAAAAATGCGGCCGCATAAGGACTGCGCATTAAGGTGACAGCATAATAAATCATGATGGGACGAAAAGCTGATAACGGTTGAATCTGAATTTAGTTGACAAGCCGTAAGAAGCCACACTATAGCAAGTACACTCAACTTTCAGTGACCATTAATCGGCACATCAGAGCAGGAGAATTAATACCACCCATCATTGCAATCATTAGATAGAAAGGCTGCTTCACCTTGAACTCTATAAATACCAAAGGCCACTAGTGTAAAAGGGAGCTCGGAGTTAGTGTTTTTAGAGAGTTAGTTAGTATGTTCACACATACTCATACCTAGAGGACGGAGAAGAGCAAGGAGATGAGGAAGCCGAGAGATCATTCCCTGACAAATCGAGAGACTGCTGGAAAGCATTACAAAGAAGAGAGGGCCAACAGTTGCGAGAGTAAGAATACACATCTAGAACAGAGTTGGAGTGAAAAAGAGCATTGTAAAAGGCCACGGGAAGCAAGACATTGCTTATTGGGCTTCTTATCTCTCAATTCCATTTGTTATTTTGTATTCAGTACTTTATTTACAGAAAATGAAAATCTCATTTCAATCTATGTTCAATCTCTCCATATCACGCATGAGTAGCTAAATTTCTGAATGGGTTGAGAAGTACTTAGCTAGCATGACTTAAGATTTACATTTTATGTGATCATCTTATCTTATGTATGCATCATTCACCATTTAGATATACTTGAGAGAGTAGTTTAAGGATAGAATATAGACTTGAGAGAGTCATATTAGAATCTAGGCTTGAGAGAGTTGGATTAGAATCACATAAGCAAGAAATAGAAACTTAGACATAAGTTCTATTGCTATCTACAAATCACATGCACCCTAGAGATAGGAATGATTGTATGCGGTCACCTTGTTTTATGTGTTCATCATTCATCTTCGCATAGACAAGAATAGAGGCTTAGACATAAGTCCTATCAACTGTTTCGTATACACATCGCATGCGTCCTAGAAATAGGAATTATGACATTTTGCATTGAGAAATGACGTGCTGTTATTTGTGTGTAGCATGATCGTATAATGTAATGCAAATGACATAATTTTAATCTAAGCTTGATGACAAAAAATGCGATGATGCCATAAACATGTTGACATGTATGAATATGAATGAATAAAATTAATCTTCTTATGTCATACAATGCATGGATGATTGTGATGATATGCAATACTACTTCTAGATATGCGTTATTAATGAATGTTCTTGTAGTATGCTGTGCGTTGTCACAAGTTTCCTTGTTTTGAATCCAAGTATAATTTCACCGCAAGTTTCTCGGTGTGATCCGAGGTCGAACACAAGGATTGTTTTAGGTTGATTGTGTTACGTTCGTGATATATGCTGCTGGGGGTTTTTCAATTTAATAAAAGTATGGGTTTGTACATGCGAAAAGTAAATTGTGCAGTAAAGTAAAGAAAAGCGATAAAAATGCATTAATAAGTAAATTGCGATAAAAGTAAAGTGCGATAAAATAAACCTAAGCTATGATGATACAAGAAACAGGGTACATGATACAAGATACCGAGGTTAAGATTGACTGTGAAGATTATACAAAGATCGTGTTATGCGGTGGAAAGGCTTGTGTGCGAAGCAGAAAGAGAAAGGGTAATTAATATAAACAGCGTAAGTTTCTTAATTGCGTTAAAGATATAAGTAGGGTTCCGCTTTCCCTGGCGTACCCCTCTCAGTGATTGGCCATGTTTCCCACATCTCTGTGGTGAACCAGGGACGAACGTAGTGAACACAAGGTTGCTTCCATCTCTGGAAGTACTTCTTGCTTTAGTTAACGCATTCTTCTAATCTTCTCTCGATAGATCAGAATGACATCTTCACTTCTGCTCTCACAAGTTAAGATGCCGCCTAGCATGCTTTAGCTAAACATCTTTATTTCTTTAGCACAGATTAAGTTACTTGTTTAATTCATATTAATCACCACGGGATTAAGAAAACATCGTGGAGAAAGTGATTAATGGAAGAACAAAAATAGACAGAAATGTGAAAATGAAAGTGATCATGACATTTAATTATAAAATCAAGCATCTGATACATGGTTGTGAGTGATTTAGACTAAGAAGATGAAATACAATTGATGAATAAGAGTTAGAAACGGATACAGAAGAGTGCCAATGTCTTGACACCGATCTGAATGGAGAGATTGCTTGCCGGCATAGATGGAGTGAGTGGAAGGATGAGCTTCCCTCTCAGGCTTGCTCAACCGGTAGAGTTGATCTAGGTACAGAGCTTCACGGCGGGGATTTCGAATGATTCGCCCTGAGACTCACCTCTCGGCCTTGTCTCTTTTCTTCCCGGATCTTCTCCAATCAGCACTCAGAACAACCTCTCGCTCAATAGCCTCGTATCAATTATCCTGTATCAAGTATATCTTTTTAGTGAATTGTTTGAGGGTATTTATAAATGAAAGCTTTGACTCTCTGACTTGTGGTCCCCACTGTATTGTTATGGAAATTCTAAGAATGGTGGAATAAATATTCCTTCTGTTATGCAATCAGTCCGTCGAAAATGCACAACGGTTAGTTGTGCACGTGTCAAAATCCTCTGTGATTGCGTTGCTCATTTGCATCTTCGATCGTGTGCCCGCATGCGGTGCTGTTTTTATTACCGCATGCAGTTGAAGTTCAGCTCTAGATTGATTGTCGCATGCGCCGTCATTGCGTTGATTGTCTATTCATTCCTGAATGATGGGCGCAATGTGACGTAGATGCGTTAATCTTTTTTCCTCTCGAGCCATGAACACATACGGTGAATGGATTTCCTGCAAAACAGACTTGAAATATTCTTTTCTACCATTGCAATGGTGTTAGTGGGTGTATTGACGACAATTTATAATTATTGTATTTCTTAGCTAATTTCCATACAATTGACGCAATTTTCCTCTCTTTTGGCCGCAATATCTAAATAAAGTAGTATAAATAACTTGTATTTCTATAAGTTATCACATAACTTGTGCACAATCTTAGGAAATGTTAGCTAAAACCCTTCTCAACCTCTCCATCGCATATTCATTGTAACTCTACGCTTTTATCAACTCTGCGTTTAACTCCATCGCATAGGAAAACCTTGATAAAAAAACTATATACCTCATTTGCTTTTACTACCATAATAGAATCAAAGTGTCTGTCGCATATTTACTCAGTAGTCCCTGTGTTCGATCCTGGACTTACCAGGAAACCTAGGAAGGTTTATATTTGGGCATTGTTAGGGAAACTTGCATGTTCATCGCATAACACACATCATCGTAAACTCACATCATAATGCATCACAAATACACGCATCATACCTCAATGTAGTGGGAGGAAAGTGTGCTTCCTGGTCATTATTGAGAATTAGATGCATTCCCCATATAGTTTATTAAGAAGCCTATTGTACACTAACATGTTTACAATGACTCTCTCGGCTAAAGTGTTTAAGAATCACCTAGTAATACTAGAAATATCAGGTTAATAACCTAGGGCAAGTGGGAGAAATATCGGGTATGAGATACCGAATGGTAAACCATGGGTATAGGATGCCCTAATTTATTGTATTTATCTATAAAATTTAGAAACTCAGTCTTATATATCAGATATTGATAACAGGCAGAAATGCACGTTATCATAGTGCTAAGTTCTTAAACAATGTTGGATTGCGTTGATGAAATATGTTAACTTGCATCCATTAAGCATAAATTCTGTAATATTGCGGTCGCATGCGTTCAGCGTAGAACAGTTGATCTTTGTATTTTTGTGCAGAATATGCGTTAACGCAATGCAAGAATTGTGATCATAAGAATCATTGGTCGAGTGCAACTTCACCGCAAGGCTTTGCATTGATCGTGCTCCCAAACATTCGCCTAAGAAGGATAACCGCAACTTGGTCAGTGCAACATGGTAGGTGCATCTGGGTGAAAGGATAATTAAGAGCAATGGTACATAATCTAAATTAAGTTAACAGTCGATAACGGTCACAAAGTACATTCAGCTTTATCAGTGATGATAACTTGTAGAAATACAAGTTATTTATGCTGTTTTATTTAGATATTACTACAAAAAGAGAGGAAACTTGCGTCGATAGTATAAAAATTGGCTGAGAAATACGAAAATTATGAAATTTCGTAAACGCACCCACTAACACCATTGCAATGGCAAAATAGAATGTTTCAGTCTCTGTTTTGCAGGAAATAGGTCACCGCATGCGTGAATGGCTCGAAGACAAAATGTACAACGCATATACATTGCATGCGCTCATCAATCAAGAATGAAGAGATGATCAACGTAATGACGGCACATGCGACAATCGATCAAGAGCTTTAGAAAACAACACATTTCAACCGCATGTGGTAATCAAAATCAACACCACATGCGGCGATCGATCGAAGATGTGAAGAGCAATGCATTCACAGATGATTCTGACAAGTGTACAACTTTTTGTTGTGCAATTCTGATGGATTGATCGTGGAACAGAAAGGAATTTTCCATTACACCATTTCAGGAATTACTATAATTATACAGTGGGGACCACAAATTCAAAGAGCCAAGGTCTTGTCTATAAATAACTTCCTCAAATATGCTGAAAAACATACTGAAATGGGGAGAAAGAGGCTGGTCTAAAGAGACTTTACAGAGTAAATCCGGGAGAACTACGAGACAAGGCTGAAAAAGTGAGTCTCCGATTAAAGAATTCTTCCAATTCCTGAAGCTGAAGGTCTGTGCAAAAGGTCAATTCTACCAGGAAAGCAAGCCTGAAAGGGAAGCTTTCCTCTCTACCACATTCATACGCCGACAAGCACAAGTCTCCGATCAGGATTTGTGTCAAGACGTTGATACTCTTTCCATATTTGTTTCTATTCTCTAATTCATCTTCTCTGTTCATCTTCTTTAATCCCTCATTCACAAACATGTATCGAACGCTTAATTTTAGAAATAAATGTTATCATCGTCATCGTTATCATCTCTCTGTCTCTTTCCATACATTTATCATCCATTTTTTCCATGATATGTTCTTCCCCGGGGTAAACAACGAGAATTAAGCGAATGAGTCAATCTGTGTCAATGAATCAATTAAGTTTAGCTAAAGCATGCTCGATGGCTGATGCATTATTTTATGTAGTGGAAATATGGATGATATGCATTGATGGATTGCGTTGTGCACTCAAGTTTCCCCAGCGGAATTCAAGTGTAAATTCCCCTGAGTTTCCTGGTAAGTCCAGGGTCGAACACAGGGACTTGTGAAAATAGTTGCGTTGGTGATTTTTATGAAAACTTGTGGTAACCAGTTAAATAAATAAATCGTGGGGTTTATTGTTTGCGTTGACGAAAATAAATAACGAATGGGGCAGAGTTTGAAAAGAGTTGGTAGACGGGAAATACGATGAATATGCGGTGAACAGGTTCGGCTAACACTCCCTAGAATGCGTTCATGCTTTGCGATCATGCAACATGCATACAATAGTAAACCACCTCTCGGCATGAATGCTACGACTTCTAAGGCTAGAACGCATGCGATAAATATGTGATAAGTCTACAGGGTTTAGACATAAACCTCTATCTCTATTTATGTGATGACAACATGACATTCACATAAATATGCGACCACATAATATCACTCCAATTCCTAGGATGCATGCGATGCAAGTTGACAAACAGAGCTTATCTCTAAGTCCCTATCTCTTGTTTATGTAAGCCTAATCTTGCTCTTTCGAGTCCAAATTCTAACCCAGCTCTCTCGAGACATTAGGTTCTTTCTTTAGATTCTCTCTCGAGTAACTCTAAAGGGTATTTTGCATAGCATAAAACAAGACAATCGTAAGCAATGAACTTCCTAGGTCATGTTATCCTAGTTCTTCTTAACCCATTCAACTAGTTTAGTTACTCATGCGTATTAAGAGAGTGAGCATATGTAGAAATAGAACTTCCATTGAATAGATATGAGATGAAGTACAAAATAACAATGCAAGTATAGTAAAGGGCCTGGGGCAATCATTTGCTGCCAGGTGGTTACACTGTTTCTACTCGTGCTCTAAAGATATTCTCGCTCTCGCGAGAGTTGGCCTGCTCTCTGCTCTTACGCCCCAAGGTTCTCTCTCAAGCTTCCCTGGGCGATCTGTGGCATCACCACTCTTCTCTTGCTCCGCTGTAAAATGGAAAAGAAAACTATAAACTAAGGCATGAACTTGTAATAGCGATGAAGTAAGCGACTGCTTAACCGTACTCTGAAGAATGCACTTGTATTTATAGGGTAACTTTAATTCTAGATTGATGTGTCGGATAATTATCATCGATAAAGCTGGATGTACTTTATGACCGTTATCGGCTGTCAACTTAATTTGGATCCGACTGCCATCAGCTTTCTGTCCCATCGATCTTAATTTTCCTTTCACCCGGATGCACCCAGCATGTTGCGCTGACCAAGTTGCGGTGATTCTTCTTGGGCAAATGTTTGCGAGCACGATCAATGTAAAGTCTTGCGGTGAAGTTGCGCTCAACCAATGTATTCCTATGATCGCAATCTCTGCATAGCGTTAACGCATATTCTACACAAAAACATAAAGATCAACTGTTCTAATGTGTTGGACGCATGCGACGGCAATACTATGGAATTTATGCTTAATGGACGCAATTTAACACATTCTATTAATGCAATCCAACATTGTTTAAGAACTTAGGACTATGATAACGTACATTTCTGCCCGTTATCAACGACATCTTCACTTGTGAGAGCAGAAGTGAAGATGTTATTCCACCTATTGAGAGAAGGTTGGAAGAATGCGTTAACTAAAGCGAGAAGTATTTCCAGAGATGGAAATAACTTTGCGTTCATCATGTTCATCTCTATTTCACCAAAGACGTATGGGAACGCAGCTGATCACTGAAAGGTGTACGCTAAGAGAAAGCGGAACCTTAGTTGCGTCCTTAACGCGATTGATGAACTTGCGATGTTTTTACTCTTTTCTCTTTCTCTTCCTACTTCATTCATAAGACTTGCCATCACATTCATCGATTCTTTTGTACAACTTCACAACTAGTCCTCGACCCCTGTATCATGATCATAGTAGTTTAGGAATTTACTTTATCAACACATTTTTACTTTCAGCGCAATTTATATTTCTATACAAACCAAAATTCTTTATTCATTATTATAACTGGTCGCATGTATCACATTAGTATTGCATTTTACGACAACAATCCCCGTGTTCGACCTCAGATCATTCTGAGAAACTTGTGTTGGAATTATACTTGGTTTCAGCGCAAGGAAACTTGTGACACGCACTACTTCATCGTATACTATGAGCATATCACTATCAACGCATACACTTAAAACGTAGTATCGCATAAATTATCTTTATCGCAAAGCACTTGAGCACATATAGAGCATCATTCATTCATTCAACAGTGCAATAGATAAAGTTAGATTCACTTTTACCGTTATAAGTTTATGGCAACATGAGCTTGTATTACATTCATCCATCAGTAGTGTGTATAAGCGATACAGAACATAACACAGATAACACTCCACTCTTATCCTTACAAGTTTATTACGCCGTTGCCAGGGACATGAGCTTGTATGATTCATGTTCATCATTGTCCATATTGTTAAAGATTAATTTTCACCGTTACAAGTTTATGGTGTCGTTGCCAAGGATTGTAATGGTTAGTGTTGAATACTTTGTGGTATTTTGCAGGACAGATCTCTGTTGTACTGTCTGTTTATCGCGAATAGCAAGCTGACGGTTTATGAGTATTGGATCTGATCCATAAATTCTAAGCTGACTCAGAGATCAAGTGTATTTTTCGCATAAGAACATATCGGAACAGAATTACGTGAATAAGAAACATGGCAAATAATAATGAGAGGCCCGATGGGAATCAAGGGGTAAATTGGCTAGTGATACGCAAATTTTTAAGTCCTTATAATCATACAAGCTCATGTCCATATTACCAGTTCCCCATCAACGGCGCCATAAACATGACACGCAAAAATTGATTCTAGGCTACAAGTCCATGCCATAAACTTGAAGACAAATTTTATGCGATGATATGCGATACTACTTCTTCATATGCGTTATTAATGAATGTTTTTGTAGTATGCAGTGCGTTGTAACAAGTTTCCTTGCGTTGAAACCAAGTATAATTTCACCACAAGTTTCTTGGTGTGATCCGAGGTCGAACACAGATTGTTTTAGGTTAATTGCATTATATTTGTGGTATATGCGACCGGGGGTTTTTCAAATTAATAAAAGTGTTGTTTGTACATGAGATAAAGTAAATTGTGTAATAAAGTAAAGATAAGCGATAAAAATGCGGTAATAAAGGCATTGTTCCTCTTCAATCCACCTTATTTTTTCAAGCCTCGATATCTCGTTATTGCGGCGAACCTTCTCATCATGCAGTCTTCTTCTTCTATCACCTTTTGTAGTGATGAGTTTCGCCCGCTCCAATTTCTCTTGTCTCTCTTCCTTTTCCTTTCTTCTTCTTTCCTTTTCTTCTAATGCGTTGATCAAAATTAAAGGGTCAACGATAGACCCTTGCGGCACATTCTCCTTGCGACGCTACATCAGGAGGGTAGCTTCTCCTTCTTCGCCTTCGTCGATCGCAACTAATTGCCTTGTTTTAGATTGCACCGGCTCCATTAATTGCGTTGTTTCCCCCCTATCCTCCCTTACAGAGGTTGATTCTCCATCCATCTCTGTGGTGATGAGTTTCGCCCGCTCCATTTTCTCTTGTCTCTTTTCCTCTTCCTTTCTCTTCCTTTCCTTTTCTTCCAATGTGTTGATCAAAATTTAAGGGTCAACGATAGACCCTTGTGACGCCGCATTAGGAGGGTAGCTTCTCCTTCTTCGCCTTCGTCAGTCCAAACTAATTGCGTTGGTTCAGGTTGCGTCGGCTCCATTAATTGCGCTATTTCCCCCCTGTCCTCCCTTACAGAGGTTGATTCTCCATCCATCTCTGGACTTGCAACCCTCTTCTTCTTTTCTTCTTCCTTCTTTAGGCGCCTTTCCTCACGCCTGCGCTCCTTCATTTCTTTCTTCTCTTTCTTCTTTCTTAGCTTGGCCTCCTCATCTTTTTCATCCTCCTTCTTTTCTTTATTCTTCTTCTCTTTGCGATGATGGGATGGCTCACCTTCTCCAACCTTCTTTTCCTTCTTCTTCTTTTTCTTCTTTTTCTCGTCTTCCACTTCTTGTTTCTTCTCTGTCGCAACTTCTTCTAACACGACTTTGATGGGTACGTCATAGAATTCTACTTGCGTAGTTTCCTCAAAAGTCTCTAAAGCCAAAGTGCTTCTTCTTGTCTCCTCTTCCACCACTTCATTCGTCACTGCCACTTCCTCTACCACCACCACTTCTTCAGTCACCACCATCGTCACCTCCTCCGTAGACAATGGTTGGTTTACAACCCCTGCATCGAGCAAATCTCCTTCTACCTCCAAGTTACTCAGAATTTTTCCGAATACCTCATTGTCATCTTGTCTCTTCTTTTCGCTTTCAGTTGAGATGACTGGAGTTGGGAGTGGGGTGCTTTCAATGCTTTGTCCCCTCTTGAACTGAGCAGGCCTGATAGCTAAAGGGTTTCTCCGAGGTCTACTGGTGATTCTGGAAACAGTGTGGGGTTGGGCAGCAAGACGGCAACTGGCAGCAAGGAATGCTGCCACTCGCATGGAGATTTGGTCAGTGGAAGGGGTTGAAGCAGAAGGCTGGGAAGCTTGGTCGGCCATGGGTGCTTAGTTGAAGAAAGTTGGAAAACGTTAGGGTTTCAGGGAAGAAGAAAGCTCTCGATGCAATGGTGCTAGGGTTTTTCAGATTGCAAAAAGAGGTAAAGTGTTCACAGATGGGGGATATTCCTATTTATAGGTTGGGCCTTAGTGGGCCCAGTACGATTTTCGTGGTGGCAGGCCTCAAGACACTCAAAAGGCCCCTTATTTGAACTTCCTTAATTTATGGAATTTTAGAAAAATGTCTTTTCATCTGTAGACTTCATCATTTCGTTGGAATACGGAACGATTGGACTTCTCAATTTTGCAAAAAGAATTATCTTTAATATTTTATTCGAATGGACGCAAGGAAAAGATTGACGCAATGTGTTCACCAACGCAAATGCATCTTTGCAGAGGACGGGCAACAACGCATGCATCCCCGCAACACACCCCTTAACTAAACACATTTCTGGAGGATCGGGCGCACGGTATTGCTACCAGTGCAACACTACCTCAACATAGTGCATTTTGCTAAGGACGGGCAAAGGACACACGCGCGCACAACACACCCCTCAGCTCAATGCATTTGAGTTGGATGAAAGCAAGGCGCATCTTTTTGGTTTAGGATGCGTCCATTATCGCCATGAATATTGAATGTGTTTTGTTTTATTATATATATTTTTTTTCATCAACACAAGTTGCTATGACTTGTGGTAATAAAATTTTCTTCTCATTACTCAATCATTCACCAATTAAAGAATAACACATTAAATATAGGAAAGCTAAAAGAATTAAAGAAAACACAGAAATAAATGCAAGAGAGTCAATGAAGAATAAATTCATAAAGTCATGAAACAAATTAATCGAAGCAATAAATGACAGAATTTAGAAATTCATAAAGACAAGAATTAAAGAAAGCATTTAAACATAGATGTGAGATATGGACCGAAAGATTCGTTTCCTTGAATGAGCGCAATCCACACCTCTGCAGGCGGTCCAGCTTGCCTACCCAATGTCCTAAGGACATTGCTCCTTTCCATTAGATCCTGGGGCTTCAGAGTTGCTGGGCAACGTACCAGGTGTTCTGTTTCTCAGCTCAGTTGCCAGCTGACCCACTTGGATCTCTAAGCTTCGAATTGAAGACGCCTACGCTTGCATCACTACGTCATTTTTGTCCATATACTATTTTAGCAGGGCCTCCAATGAGCTTCTAGAGGTGTTCGAAGATGAGGGTTGCTGATTATGTGATTTCCTTGGTTACCCCTGATTCGAGTTATGGTGAAAAGGAGGATTCCCTCGACTGCCACTTTGATGGTTGCTTGGCCCCCTTGGTTAGGATTGCCTCTGTCTCTTATACACATCTAGATGTGTATAAGAGACAGCATCAGGACGCAATCGGGTATCCCGATATGCGGGTAGTTTTTCACCAATCTTCGAAATCGCAACCAGACGGTGCTCAGAGTCTGTCTCTTATACACATCTAGATGTGTATAAGAGACAGCCATAACCATCATCAATCCAATCATCCATGTTCCGCGATATGCGATCAAGGATAACCTTGGCCTCTGTATACGTCTTGTCCATAAAACCTCCTGCCGTGGAGGCGTCAGCCACAGCCTGCATTGATCTATTTAGGCCATTGTAAAACGTCTCCATCAGGACGCAATCGGGTATCCCGATATGCGGGTAGTTTTTCACCAATCTTCGAAATCGCAACCAGACGGTGCTCAGAGTCTTATTGTCCATTTGCTCAAAGTTTAGCACATCCTTTCGTCGCCTTGTGTTGACGGCCGGTGGGAAGAACTTCTTCATGAATCACTCAAACAGTTGATCCCATAATGTAATCTCGTTCGACTCTAGTGAGTGAGCCCACCGCTTGGCTTCGTCCCTCAAGGTGTAAGGGAACAGATAAAGTCTAATACCCTTAGGGGTAATGTCAGGTAGTGAGAAGTTGCCGGACATTTCAACAAAATTGGTCAGGTGGGCATGCGGGTCTTCAACTTGCAGACCCCCAAATTGCCTTATGTTCTGGATAATTTGAAGCATGACCGATTTTATTTCGAACCTTGCGTTCTTCTCTACTGTAGGCCTCAAAATTCCAGGCGAAAAATCGTACAGATTGGGTGCCTCGTAGTTCCTCATGGGAATTTTGCGATCAGCGACAAGGAAGACTGGGTCCTGCGCTGGCCGTACTGCCCCTTGATTTCCTGTGGGTACTGCGTTGTTGTTATGATCTGCCATATCAGCTGCTCTCTTTCGCCTTGCTCGATTCTAGCGTGCCCGTGTGCGAAAGGTATGCTCAATCTCTAGGTCAGCTACAAATTCTTGTTCGGTACCAAAGCTCATAAGCCGTCAGACTGCTCTCCGCGTTGAACAGCCAGTGTAAAGAGATCTGTCCTGCAAAATACCATAAACACACCCAAACAATAAACCGTTAACCAATCCCCAGCAACGGCGCCATAAAATTAATATGCAAATTTTTAAGTCCTTATCATCATACAAGCTCATGTCCCCATTACCAGTTCCCCGACAACGGCGCCATAAATTTGATATGCAAAAATTGATTCCAGGCTACAAGTCCATGCCATAAACTTGAAGACATAGATTTTATGCGATGATATGTGACACTACTCCTTGATATGCGTTATTAATGAATGTTCTTGTAGTATGTTGTGCATTGTCGCAAGTTTCCTTGCATTGAAACAAGTATAATTTCACCGCAAGTTCTCGATGTGATCCGAGGTCAAACACAAGGATTATTTTAGGTTAATTGCGTTATATTTGTGATATATGCGAACGGGGGTTTGCACCGGGCTAATGGGCGGTTGAGCTACTCAAGCGAACCGCCCTACCTTACTACACCATAGGGATAGAAGGGAGAAGGTTGTGAAGGTGGCCTCGTTATCCACACCCCTGGTCGGATGAATGGAGCACCCAGGTAAATAAGGAACGAGATGAATACATAGGTTAAACGAGCATCCCACACCCAAAATTTGCCCCAGATCCAAATTCGAATTGGTTCCTGGTCCTGGTCAAAGACCACTGCTTCTTCTTTTGTTGACAATTCTTCTGGCAACTGGTAACAGGCTTTATCTGGGTTCAATTCCTTTCTTCCTACCCGGACCAGCATTGGATTAATTCCTTCGATGCTTTCAAATTAATAAAGGTGTTGTTTGTACATGCGACAAAGTAGATTGTGCAATAAAGTAAAGATAAGCGATAAAAATGTGGTAATAAAGTAAATTGCAATAAAAGTAATATGCGATAAAATAAACCTAAGCTATGATGATAAAAGATACAGGTTTCATGATACAAGATACTGCGGGTGAGACTGACTGTGAAGATTATACAAAGATCGTGTTATGCGGTGGCAAATTTTATGTGTGGAATAGAAAGAGAAAAGATAATTAGTATAAACATCACAAGTTCCTTAATTGCGTTAAAGGCATAAGTACGGTTTCTCTTTTCCCTTGGCGTACACCTCTCGGTGATCGGCCGCGTTCCCACATCTCTTTGGTGAAACAGGGACAAACGTAATGAACGCAAGGTTGCTTCAATCTCTGGAAGTACTTCTTGCTTTATTTAACGCATTCTTCTAACCTTCTCTTGACATATCATAATGGCATCTTCACTTCTGCTCTCACAGGTGAAGATGTCGTCTAGCATGCTTTAGCTAAACATCTTTATTTCGTTAGTATAGATTAAGTTACTTGTTTAATTCATATTAATCACCGAACGATTAAGAAAACATCATAGAGAAAATGATTTATGGAGGAACGAAAATAAACAGAGAAGTGGGAATGAAAATGATTGAGACATTGAATAATACTATTTAGCATCTGCTACATGGTTGTGAATGAAGAGATTGAGATGATGAAATACAATTGATGAATGAGAGATAGAAACAAAAAAAAATAAGCGCCAACGTCTTGGCATAGATCTGGAATGGAGAATCGTTTGCCGGCGTTGATGGAGTGAATTGAAGGATGAGCTTCCCTCTCAGGCTTGTTCAACTGGTAGAAGGGATCTAAGTACAGAGCTTCTCAGCGGGGATTTGGCAGAAGTGCACTGAGACTCACCTCTTGGCCTTGTCTCTTCTCTTCCCGGATTTCCTCCGATTAGCATTTAGATCAGCTCTCTCTCAATAGCCTTGTATCAATTATCCCCCGTTTCAAGTATATTTTTCAGTGAATTCTGTAAGGGTATTTATAGGCTGAAGGCTTTGACTTTCTGACTTATTGTAACGACTCAACCCCCTAAGACTTAAGTTAGGCCCTTACTAAATACATGCATGCATGGAACTCAAAACGACACTCTGTTATGGCGAAATAAATGCAAATTAAATAAGGTAAGTTCAAAGACTTTCATTAATTTCAAATATTAAAACAATAGTAGGGTACCCATAAATCATAAAGGATAATAAATAAGTTTGAAAAACGATCCTTAAAAATAAGTTTTAAACATAAAAACTAAAAGTCGAGAGAAACATGAAAAGAACTCTAAATCTCATGAGCGGAAGCATAAAAACTAGTCCTAGTTGCTCGATCACGAATTCTGCTTGTCCATCACCGGTGCATCTCTACCCTTACCTGAAATAACAACATGAGAAAGAATGAGTATAAAATACTCAGTAAGTAACCCCATTACTGGGGTCAGGCTGGGCATCTATGTCCTCTAGATACCCACCTCTGGTGAAACATATAAACTGCTTTAGTTCCAATTCAGGTGCTAATAATTTCCTCTCTCCTGTCTCACCCCAACACACAGGGGACCTACAACTCTTCCCATATAGGGCCTCAAAGGGTGACATTCCAATAGTAGACTGGTAGCTATTATTGTAAGCAAATCCCATCAAATGCAGGTGAGAGTCTCAACTCCCTAAAAATTGTAATGGATAAGTGCATAACATATCCTCCTATGTCTGGTTCAAACGTTCTTTTTGAATAACAATATGTGGTTGAAAACCTGACTAAAATCCAATCGAGTACCTAATGCTAATTGAAGACTCTTCCAAAAACTAGATGTAAAACGAGGGTCATCGTTTGACATAGCTGAATCTGGTATCAAAAGAGGTGTGTCAACCCCTTCCATATATAACTATGAAACTCAAGATGCTGAAAACCAACAATACTTTAACATGCTCAAGTTGAGAACTATAAAAACTGTCGTGAGCTTAAGAAAGACTTATCCACTAAAAACATATATCTGAACTTACCATTCTATCACAGGGAAAACTTCATATGTGTAGTGGAGAAACTGGTCATGCTATATAATGCGTCATCTAAAGATACGTACCAGAACAAATTTTCTCAACCGAATACTTCTTCTGCTCTAGAAGCGTCGATTGTGATGTCTCTGTTAGGGTCTACATGTCTGAGAATAACTCTATCTAATTAGGTCTCATATTCAAGAAAAACTCATCATGAGGCTCTATACTGTCATGGGCTATAAAACTTGCTTGAGCCAATCCTCATATTATCCTTTAACCTTAAAACAATCACATATCATTACTTAGATCCTACTAAGGATGAGTCTAAAATTCCCTCTTGAAAAATGAGGTTTTGAAGTCCCTAGATGCTAAGGCATCAGTCAATTGATAACACATTTCCATAACCTCGTAATAACTATAATTGATCCCTGTGGTTAGTTTTTAAGATAAAATCTTCTCGATTCATAAGTCATAGCTTGAATCACTCGTACTCCCTAGAGCTAGTTAATTCATTTCCCATGCAAGGGAAACCATACTATCCTGTACTGCTCCAAACCCACCTATAGCAACTTCTTGTTATCAACTCAACTTTATTACCAGTCTATCCCTTATGCCAGTGGTGATATTGGAAAATCCAACTTACTTACTTTTGTGCATATACCACTTTTGTCTACCTCAAGTTGGATTAATTTCCTTTTTCAATCAAATTGATGGTCTTGCCAGTTCATGTTTCAAACTTGCACACTACGTCAAAATCCCTTAAATCTTACTAATGTCTTCAATGGTTAACCTCTTAACTAATGAAGCATCAACATACCATGTCAATAGTTCTTGAACATCTACTATTACTAGTAACTCCATTTTAGCTTATCCCTTCTCAACCTTTTATTTTGGTAACAGATTCTTGTGTTAAAACAAAGTTCCATACCGATCACCTATGTAAGCTATTTTTCCATCCATCTCATATTCTCCTAAAATTCCACATGATAATGAGATATTTTTCTTCTACACCAAAACAAATTCCTTGTAACCCCTCATATCTTACCTCTAAACCATACTTAACTGGGAGTTTTGAACACATTAAATTTCTTTCTATTTCCAAAAGAGTAAACTTTCTTGGATACTTTTTTTTTCCCATTTTTCAAGTGGAATATAATCTCTTTACTAAAGTATATTTTACTTAACTCCTCTATAAGTCTTATCTCTCACACTAAGAATTTTCATCTTGTAGAATTCTCCTTTCCCAATTTTTATGCTTTTAAACTCCAAAATACTTTCGTTTGTTCGTATTTGTCCAACTTTGATCTCCTCATCACAATAAGGCTATAGATTTAATTAATCTAGGCACTCTAAAATAATCCTTCAACCCAAACAAATAACACTTTGCTTTATCCCCTTTATGTCTAGACTCATGTCCAACTATTTTGGCTTCCTTTAATGACATCAACGTAGTTGATATTCCAAAGGAATCCTACACATACTTTACCTAGTCCATCAAGTCGTAGTATTACCCAAATGATTATAAATTATGAATTCTTTCTAAAATTCTTCTCAAAATGTTGGGTTTTTAATATCTCAAAACCTTTAATATATCTATAGACTCTTCTTCTTTTCCTCCTTAGTTATAAAACAACTTTTAACCTTATACTTGAGCACTGGCCTATATATTTATACTACCATCGATTGCACTATCCAACACAAAACATAACACTAGTCCTTGATCAATTTTTGTCTCGACAATTTTATTCTTTGGCTTAAACATTTAAATATCTTCATTCCTAAATTGTCATCACTCTACATAGTTTCATCAACCTTTAACATTGCTGAACTGAGGTATATATTTGTTCGTTTCTAACATAATTTCCATGAGATTAACTAGTGCCAATGACCTCATAATTTACTCTATTTCATTTTTCTTCTTTTGTAGTGTCGTACCTGATAATCCTCTTATAATAACTTCTAACGAGTCACTGACCTAGCATTAGAACATAACTGGTGCATTAAGCTAAACAAATATTTTAATGCACAATTATCATAAAACTTGTAATTGATAAGACGTACCTGGCGATGATGAGGAATCCGTTCATGGGCCACAGGGACAATCTAGACTTACATAGTAAGTCAGTCTATAGAACCCAAAACATACGCTCTGATACCAACTGTAACGACTCGACCCTCTAGGACTTAAGTTAGGCCGTTACTAAATACATGCATGCATGGAACTCAAAATGACACTCTGTTATGGCGAAATAAATGCTAATTAAATAAGGTAAGTTCAAAGACTTTCATTAATTTCAAATATTAAAACAATAGTAGGGTACCCATAAATCATAAAGGATAATAAATAAGTCTTAAAAACGATTCTTAAAAATAAGTTTTAAACATCAAAACTAAAAGTTGAGAGAAACATGAAAAGAACTCTAAATCTCATGAGTGGAAGCGTAAAAACTAGTCCCATGGTTCGATCACGAATTTTGCTTGTCCATCGCAGTACCTGAAATAACAACATGAGAAAGAATGAGTATAAAATACCGAGTAAGTAATCCCACTACTAGGGTCAGGCTGGGCATTTATGTCTTCTAGATACTTACCTCTGGTGAAACATATAAACTGCTCTAGTCCTCATGGGACACATATGCACATGAAACAAGAAGGAGACTGAGTCATTTCCTACTGTAGTTAAGTATGCCCGCTACCTCTGGTGAATCCCGAAGGAGATACAAACTGGTGAATCTCGAAGGAGACACAAACTAGTGAATCTTGAAGGAGACACAAACTGGTGAATCCCAAAGAAGACACGAACTGGTGAATCCCAAAGGAAACACAAACTGGTGAATCCTGAAGGAGACATAACCGAAAACAACCCAAACGGCAGAAATCTTACCCAAATCGATAGATCCAGCGATGGCAAAAGCAAACAATGCTTGAGCAGTGGTGGACGAAGGTCATGAAGAAGAAACTGACACGACGGCTAGGGTCTCGGCTAGAGGAATAAAGAAAGAATTGAATCGGGGGGGGGGGGGTGCCGGGCTGCGTGAGGAAAAAAAGAAATGTGGTTTGACTTTTATTTAAAAAAACAATAATAAAATAATAATAATTAAATAAACAAAAAAGGAAATAAATATAATTACGTTTAATTCCTTTCCGTTGTATACTATTAAATTCCTTTCCGTTTCAAAAGAAAAATAATTCCTGCCATTACTTTTAAAATGAATTTAAAATTGAATAATTCACGCCAACAAAATTCCCGCACTATACTTGAAGTCCAAAATTCCAAAAATGCCCTCCAACTAGTAACAATTACTGAAATTCCAAATAATAAAGTTACTCAAAATTACGTTATACTAAAGAAATGTGCGGGTGTTACATCTTGAAAAAAAAAACTTCCGGGGGTGTTACACTTGTGATCCCCGCTTATTGTTATGGAAAGTCCGAAAATGGTAATAAATATTCCTTCTGTTATGCAATGAATCCATCGAATATGCACAATGGTTAGTTGTACACGTGTCATAATCTTTCGCATTTGCGTTGCTCATTTCATCTTCGATCGTGTGTTCGCATGCGGTGTTGCTTTTTTGATTACCATGCGGTTGAAGTTCAGCTCTGATTGAACTGTTCATTGCCTCGTCAATTGCGTTGATCGTCTATTCATTCCTGACTGATGGGCGCAATGCGATGTAGATGCGTTAATCTTTCTCTCTTGACCATGAGCACATACGGTGACTGGTTTCCTGCAAACAAACTTGAAATATCCTTTCTACCATTTTAATGGTCTTAGTTGGTGTATTTGCGATAATTTATAATTATTGTATTTCCTTAGCTAATTTTCATATAATGATGCAACTTCCTTTCTTTGGACACAATATCTAAATAAAGCAGTATAAATACATTGTATTTCTATAGTTATCAGCCAGTGCAAGACCCTGTTTTCTTGCTGTCGACCGCAACATCCTTATGAGGAACTATGCGGTGTCATCTTTATAACTTCTCACCCAGAATTTCAAGACCCATGTTGTGGAGAATGCAAGGTTTCAGATAAGGCCGTTATGCTTCAAATGATCCAAAATGCGGGACAACTTGGAGGTCTACAAGGGAAAAACCGTATCTCATTTGACCAGCTTCGTAGAAATGTGCAACACATTTCCATACCTGTGTGTGACTCTCGAAGGAATTAAGATTGTATCTCTTCCCGTATACACTTGGATGAGGCAAGAGGTGGGCTTTTAGTCACTTGAGCCAAATGAAATCAACGCATGGTACTAGTTGGTCGAGAGTTTATGAATAATATGTTGCCTCCAGCCGGTCACGAAGGAGACAAGTGATGTGTTGAATTTCGAACAGAAGGGATATGAAACTTTGAGCACCGCCTGGGTGCGATTCAGACAATTAGTGAAGATCTGTCCGCACATCGGGATTCCCAATTGCATTCTAAGGGGGACTTTTTATAACGACTTGGATCGATCAACGCAAGCAGTTGTTGATGTCTCAGCGGTATGAGGGTTAATGGACAAGACGTATACAGAAGCAAAGATCATCTTAGATCGCATTTCGTGTAATACAAATGAGTTGATAGATAACGAGTATAAGGAAAAAGGCTCGGAACAAAGAAGAGCAGAAGTGCCATTGTATCAGCTGATATAATGAACACTCTAGCCACCCAGATGGCCACAGTAACCTCGCTCCTCCAGACTATGGCTATTCAGCAAGGACATCTCTCTCAAATTTCAATGCAAGCCAATGCACTGCAGCAAGTGGCCGCAATAAAATGCGTTCAATGTGGAGAGGGGCACTCAGTGGAAGTCTGCTCGTTGAATCAACAATCCGTATACTCTATTCACAATGAATCATTCGACAGCACCTACAACCCTATTTGTGGAATCACCCAACTTTCAGTTGGGAGGGAATCACAACCAGAAGGGCCAAAGTAATCATCAAAACAGTCATCTCTGGAATCGTGGTAATCCTCCGGTTTTCATTAATCAGAATCACAACCAACGTAATTTTCAGAGTATGCAACCATACGACCAACCGTCCTCTTCTGACACCTCTTCTAGTACCTCGTCTTTAGAAACATTATTGAAACAATATATTGAGAAGAATGAGGCAATCAAGCAATTGCAAGCTTCCTCCCTTAGAAACTTGGAGGTACAGATTGAACAGCTTACGATCGAACTTAAGAATAGAGCGCCTGGTACGCTGCCCAGTAGCTCGGGAGCACCAGGACAACGCGGTGAAGAACAATGTCAAGCAGTGACATTGAGAAGTGGCAAGACAACGGTCCCCGTGCCACCAATACCAGATTCAGTGAAAAGGCTAGTAGACTCAATCATTAATGATTACCACTCAACCACAAACAACAGAACTACCAGTTCGGAAGAAAATACCTCTACAAAGAATGAATCTCAACAAGACTCAGATTCAAAGTCACCGTAACCTCCAGCTCTTAAAACACAGCAAGCAAAGGACCTCAATGAACAACCAATTAAATAGGAAGTACGGCAGGATCCTCCATCTTTCCCGTCCAGACTGAGAAAGAAAGATGGCAACAAACAATTCAAGAGGTTCCTAGATGTTCTTCGACAATTACATATCAACATTCCCTTAATAGAAGTGTTGGAACAAATGCCGAACTATGTGAAATTCCTCAAGGACATACTTGCCAACAAGAGGAAGATCAGGGAGAATGAAACAGTCGCATTAACATATGAGTGTAGTGTGCTTTTTTAGAACAACATCCCCACTAAAATGAAAGATCCAGGGAGTTTCACATTGCCATGCTCAATAGTGGGAAAAGAAGTCGGAATTGCGCTGTGTGACTTGGGGGCAAGTATAAACCTGATGCCCTTGTCAATCATCAAAAAGTTAAATATCAGCAACGCAAGACCCACAACAGTTACGTTGCAGTTGGCCGATAGATCAATAACACATCCAGAGGGCAAAATAGAGGATGTACTTGTGCAAGTGGATAAGTTCATCTTCCCCTCTGACCTTATCATATTGGATTATGAATCTGACATTGAGGTGCCTATCATCTTGGGTCGCCCGTTTCTTGCAACAGGGCGAGCACTGATCGATATACAGAAAAGAGAACTTACCATAAGGGTCGAAGATCAGCAAGTTAAGTTCAACGTGCTCAATGCGTTGAAATACCCAGGTGATATGGAAAATTGTCAATACGTTGGAGAATTGCAGGAAGAACATTGGCACGAGTCTCAAGAAGAATCAGAGGAAGAGGACTTTGGGATTGGCGCAATGTGGGAGGAAAATTGTGCCGCAATACAAACTGAGTTAGATTTTGAAACAATCAAGTTATCTGAACGAACAATGCAACGTACTAAGTTATCTTTAGAAGAACCACCCATGTTAGAGTTGAAGGCATTACTAGTGCACCTCAAATATGTTTATTTAGGAGGCAATAACACTTTACCAGTTATAATCTCTGCCTCACTGAGCAAAGAAAAGGAGGACACACTCATTCAGATCCTTAAGAACAACGCAAAAGCCTTGGGATGGACCTTAGCGGACATTCGAGGGATCAGTCCTTCATATTGTATGTAGAAGATTCGTCTTGAAGAAGGAAAAACAAGATCTATAGAGAGGCAGTACTGTTTGAACCCTGCCATGAGGGAGGTTATGAAGAAAGAGATGGTGAAGTGGCTTGATGCAGCCGTCATTTACCCCATATCTGATAGCAGTTGGGTAAGCCAAGTGCAATGCGTTCCAAAGAAAAAGGGTATGACAGTCGTCACCAACAGCAAAAATGAGTTAATTCCTACAAGGACAACCACAGGGTGGAGAATATGTATGGATTACCATAAGTTAAATCTGGCCACAATGAAGGACCACTTTCCACTCCCGTTTATTGATCAAATGTTAGATCGGCTTGCGGGGAATGAATTCTTTTGCTTTCTTGACGGCTATTCAGGGTATAACCAAATTGCGATTGCGCCAGAAGATCAGGATAAAACAACTTTCACGTGCCCATTTAGCACATTTGCATTTCTTCGCATGCCATTTGGACTCTATAATGCACCAGGTACCTTCCAAAGGTGTATGATGGCCATATTTTTAGATTTCATGGAGGAGTCAGTCGAGGTGTTTATGGATGTCTTTTCAGTTTTTGGCAACACCTATGACTCCTGTTTATCAAATCTGGAAAAAGTCTTGAAGAGATGCGTTGAAACAAATCTGGTTCTGAACTGGGAGAAATGCCATTTCATGGTTGAAGAAGGAATCGTGCTAGGTCACAAGATATCAAAGGCAGGATTGGATGTTGATCAAGCAAAAATTGACACAATTTCCAAGTTACCACCACCAATCAATGTGAAAACACTTAGGAGTTTTCTGGGACATGCGGGGTTCTATCAAAGATTTATCCACAACTTTTCTCAGATCGCATGACCCCTAAGCGCACTCCTCGAGATTGATCGCGAATATGATTTCAATGACGCATGCGCCGAAGCATTCCACACGCTGAAAAATGCGCTCATCACTGCACCTATTCTAATCGCGCCGGATTGGACGCAACCATTTGCATTGATGTGTGACGCCAGTGGATATGCAGTGGGTGTAGTCTTGAGTCAACGCAAAGACAAGATTTTGCATCCTGTCTATTATGCCAGCAAGACGTTGAATGATTCACAGGAAAATTATACAACCACAAAGAAAGAAATGCTCGCAGTGGTGTTTGTGCTGGAGAAATTTTGATAGTACTTAATTGGATCAAATGTAGTGGTGTATACTGATCATTCTGCGATCAAATACCTTATGACGAAGAAAGATGCGAAACCAGGACTGATAAGGTGGGTACTACTCCTTAAAGAATTTGACCTAGAGATTAAAGATTGGAAGGGCACTGAGAACCAAGTCGCAGATCATTTATCACGGTAAGAAAATTGCGAGGTTCAGAAGAAAAAGAAAGAAATTGAAGAAAGGTTCCCTGACGAGCAACTTATGTCGGTATGTGTTAATGTTCCATGGTATGCGGACATTGTACAATTCATAGTTTGCGGCCAAGTACCAGAAGACTACTCATACCAGTAGAAGAAGAAGCTGAGACACGAAGTCAAATTTTATTTATGGGATGATCCCTTCTTGTATCGACTTGGACCTGATCATATTTTGCGTCGATGCGTTCCTGAGCATGAGACTAAGCACATTTTGGAACTTTGTCATGAGTCCCCTTATGGAGGACATTTTAGGGGGCAGCGGACCGCCGCTAAAGTCCTACAGAGTGGCTATTTTTGGCCAACACTATTTAAGGACACCCATGCCCATGTTGTGCAATGCGACAGATGCCAGAGAACAGGGAAGATGTCAAGAAGGGATGAAATGCCTCTGACTTCAATCTTGGAAATTGAATTGTTTGATGTATGGGGAATCGACTTTATGGGCCCATTTCCGCCTTCAGAAGGTCATCAATATATTCTGGTCACAGTTGATTATGTATCAAAGTGGGTTGAGGCCATCCCATGCACTAAAAACGATGCGGCCATGGTGGAGAATTTTCTCAAGAAAAATATCTTCACACGATATGGAACGCCCAGTGCCTTAATTAGTGATGAAGGCTCAAATTTCATCAACCACATCATCACCAACCTGTTGACCAAATTTAATGTCAGCCATAGAGTTTCAACCGCATATCAGCTACAAACCAATGGGCAGGCAGAAATTTCTAACAAAGAGATCAAGACTATCTTGGAGAAGGTAGTCAGTGCCTCTAGGAAGGATTGTTCACCTAAGCTTGACGAAGCATTATGGGCATACATGACTGCCTTCAAAACTCCAATTGACATGTCCTCATATGCTCTGGTCTTCGGAAAAGTTTGTCATCTGCCTCTCGAGTTTGAACACAAAGCAATGTGGGCAAGTAAAAAGCTAAACTTTGATCTGTCAAGCGTGGGGGAAGTCCGAAAGTTGCAGTTGAATGAGCTAGTCGAGTGGCGAATGAATACCTACAAAAATGCCAAGCTTTATAAAGAGCGAACCAAGAAGTGGCATGCCGACTGCATAAACAAATGAACATTCTTCGAGGGTCAACAGGTACTTCTATTTAACGCGCATTTGCGATTGTTTCCAGGAAAGTTGAAGTCCCGCTGGTCTCGGCCATTTTGCATCAATACTATCTTTCCCCATGGCGCAGTGGAGCTAACAACTGAAGATGGAAGCAGTCCATTCAAAGTCAATGGTCAAAGAATTAAGCCATAATATGGGGGCAATGTGGAACGACGCATGGAGACCATCGACTTAGGCAAGCAGGATTGACTGCTTGCGGGGATGCTATTGCGGTAACTCTGAAAAACTTCTTTTAATTAGCATCCCTACATCTATGTTTAATTGCTTTATTTATAGCTTTCCTTTATTGTTTTCTGCATTGCGTTGTTTACTGCTTTCTTAATTTAACCTTTACTACTTTACGAATTTACTTTCAATTTAATTCAATTGCGTTATTTCCATGCCTTGTTCAATTTACTCACTTTTCTGCATTAGTTGCGTTGTTCTTAAATCTCTGTGAATGACTGACTAAAAGAAAATGAACACCGCAAAGTCTTAGCTACTTGCGTTGTTGATGAAAAAAAAATAAAAAAAATAAAACAATAATAAAATAAAAATAAAATATAATAAACTTTAATAAACATCCGGTATGCATTGCGATGACGGGTGCATCTTGCGCTGATAAGATACACTTTGTGTCCATCTTACACAAATGCATTGCGTGGAGGGTTGTGTTGCGTACGTATGTATTCTGCGCTCGTTCTTA
The DNA here is from genome assembly GCF_009727055.1 of Benincasa hispida. Classification (NCBI taxonomy): domain Eukaryota; kingdom Viridiplantae; phylum Streptophyta; class Magnoliopsida; order Cucurbitales; family Cucurbitaceae; genus Benincasa; species Benincasa hispida. Next base: position 41,855,129 of record NC_052360.1, on the reverse strand, counting down.
GCAAAAACGCACTAAGTGTTCAAGTAGTGTTCGCCAGTAAAATCCGTGCACCCATCCTCTAGAAATGTGCTGAGTTGAGGGGTGTGTTACGTTAATGCATGCGTTGTTGGCCGTCCTCTACAAATATGCATTTGCGGTAACGGATGTATTGCGTTAATCTTTAACCTTGCGCCCGTCCGAACAAGATACAAAAGATAAATTCTTTTTGTGAAGAGAGTAGTCCAATCATTTAGGCTTCCAAGGAAATGATGATTTAGCAGATGAAGGGACGTCCTTTTCTGCTAATTCATAAATGCGAGGAGCGCGGTGGGCAGGCTTTTTGAGTATCTCGGGGCCTGCCAGGCAGAATTTGCATTGAGCCCATCAAGGCCCAACCTATAAATTCCCTCCTCTTTCGTCTGAGGAAGTCTATTTGAATCTTTTGTGAAAAAGAAAACCCTAAGCGAATCCTCTGCATACCAAACCTTCGAAATTTCTTCCCAAGTCCAAAGAATTTTTCCAACTCTATCACTCACCAAAACCATGGTCGAGCAGTCCTCACGTTCATCTTCCCTACCTTCATCACCTTCCCCAGCCCAAGTCACCGTAATGGAGGTGGCATTCCTCGCAGCAAGCTGCCGCCTCGCCGCCCAGCCGAAACCCATCCAAAGAATCGCCGAAAAACCTTGGCGAAAACCTGTTGTAGCCAAACCACTCCAAATCCGAGAGAGGTAAAGCACGGAGAGTGCCCCACTCCCAGCACTATCTTCAGAAAGTGAGAAGAAAATAAGAGATGACAAAGAAGTGTTTGGGAGCATCCTGAGCAACATGGAGAAGGAGGGAGGGCTACCCGAAGCCGAAGTTGTTAATCAGCCCTACTTTCGGAGGAGAAGATGGCAGAAGCTTCACGGAGAAGCACCTTGGCCGTTGCGAATCCTAAGGAAACTGTTCAAATAGAATCCTATGAGGGACCCATCAAGGTTGCTTTGGAGGAGGTGGGAGCAAAGAAGACGTTGAAACGGCTGAAGGGAAGAAGAAAAGGAAAAGCAAGGAGAAGCGAACAGAAGGAGATGAAGAGGCTCGGTCAAAGAAGGAGAATAAGGAAAAGAAATCGAGTGAAAAGAGGGAGCGCAGACGAGAAGAGAAGCGCCTGAAGAAGGAAGAAAAAAGGAAGAGGGCGGAAAGCCCGGATGTCGACGGAGAATCCACCACCATAAGTGTGGAAGAAGGGGTTTCAATGCAAGAAAAAGAATCAGTGCAACCTCAAGAGGCATCAACGCATATCAGGACGGTTGCGACTGAAGACCGAGAGGATTCAGACATTACCCCTCTAATGTGGCGTCGCAAGGGTCAATAAGCAACCCACAAGTTTGCCAAAGTCTAGCATAAGAGATGGAAGGAGAAAAAGAGAAGAAGAGGAAAAAGAAGAAAAGATGTTACGAGCGCAACAACCATCGCAGCAGGCAATTTGAAAAGAAAACTCCAAGATAAGGAAGTGCACCGTAACAATGCAATTTCGACAGAAGGAGAGAGAAAAAGGCTCGAGGATGAATAGTGCATATTGCTGGCCTCAGAGCAATTTGAAAAAGAAATGAGAGAAGAAGAAGAGGAAGAAAAGAAGAAGAAGGAAGAGAAGGAGAAATAACACAAGGCAAATGTGCAGCACATCAGAGATAAGAAAAGAATAGAAGTTGCAAAGTGGAGAAGGGAAGAAGAAGAACAGTGCAAGGAATGGGAACAAAAACAAAGACAAAATTCCCGCCTTGCATTGGCACAAGGTAAGGGCAAAGTGAAAGTTGAAAGCAGTGAGCCTGTATTGACCAAAGGGCGCCCATCAAAGAAGAAGGAAAATGATGACATGATGATGGAAATGGTGTTCTTTCCTGCGTCAATGCCACTATCGAATTTAATTACAAGTGTTCTGCTGGAGCATGGGTAGGAGACATTCTGCCAGTGCCCAACCATCATAATTCCAACAGTAGTGAGAGATTTTTACAATGGACGACTTCATGGCACCAAAGATGCGGTGATCATGAAAGGGTGTACTCCATTCAGCACAAGGGACATCAACGAGTAATATAAGATGAAGGACATCCCAGATGTGTTGGGTAACAAAATTATTAATGATCCCCAAGAAGAGCAAATCGAGAATGCGCTGAGAATATTAACGCAATCGAACACTAAGTGGTCGGTATCCTTGAAAGGCATTAAAATCCTTGCATCCAACAAACTGCTTCTAGAAGCGCGTCTTTGGGTTTACTTAGTGAAACGGTGACTCATCCCTACATCGCATGACAAAACAGTTTTAAGGGATCGAGTAATGGCCACATATTTCATAGCGCGCGGTATTCCGATCAACGTGGGCCAATTGATCGCAAAGAAAATTCAAGGTTTTGCAAGACCAAATACCCTTGGACCCCTTACCTTTAGTTATTCGCCCTCCAAGCCCACCTACAGAACACCTTTCCCCGCTCTCTGAACACTTTACAAATCTTCTCCTTGCTCCCGATTCACCCAACGCACTCCCAGAAACATCTTCCTCCCCTCCATCTCCATCGCTGCATGTTGATGACTCACACGGTTTGGGTGAAGGCACTTCTACTCAACCTCAAACCGTTGATGGTGAAACATCGCAGGCGCATCCCACCACTGCAACCCTTACTGCTGACCTAGCAGAGATGCGTTCTCTTCTCTCTCAACAACAAGAATTCTTTTGCCAACGAATAACGAAGTTACAAGAGAGCCACGCAGAGGTGTAACGCAGTGTTGCGATGGCGCAGCAGGTGCTGATCAACATTCAACACAATATTTTCACGATCCACCTAAACCAGAGACAAATGGTAGAGCGCAACCATGATTACTTTAACTTTTTAACGGCCTATTTACATGGTCCCATGGTGCATCTGCATTTACAGCAACCTCTACATTTTGAAGAAGCTCCTTGAGTTCCTCTGCAAAATCTTCCACCAGAGCCCCCGTCGCAACTCTAAATTTGGGGATGTGCCATCTTCTCAATAAATCTACAATTTTTCGTTACAGTCATTCTTTTATTTTATTCATTTCATTATTCTTATGTATAGAAGCTATACCTTGATTTTTTGTACATGCTTAAATTTTGTGTTGCGATAATTGTAATTCTTTGTATACTTAGTTAATTTTAATACTTAGTTAATTTTAATACAACTGAGTAACTATTCTTTCCATATGTGTTAGCCTGTTTACTCATCATCCTTTGTCAATTATTGAGATATTCCTTGTCTTGTATTTTGCGTTATTAATTGTGCTGCCATGATGAGTAGTATGCATACCCTTAGCAACATTTCTTACACTTTGCACTTTCTGACTAACACTTGGATAATTCATAGCAATAGCATTGCTTTACCTTTTCTATTTCAAGACTTTGCTCAAACCTTTTTTTCAAAATTTTGACTAAGTGTTTTGTCTTTTCTATCCAAAACAACGCAATAAGGACCTTGCACATATCTAAATTTGGGGGTGGGGAAGGTCTGGGTAGATGCGAGCAAGCAAATGCGGTCATTATCAGGAAAATGCATTCATTATCAAAAAAAATAAAAAAATAAAATTCATAAAAACTCCAAAGTCAGCGCTAGGGAAAATCCCAACCTGATAAGAGCTAAGTCGTGAAAGGAATCTACTCGTAGTTGGATGTTCGCATGTCACCCATGGGAGCAAGTCAAAACGAAGGTAGGTTTCCAAGATCGACGCAATATGAAAAGAAAAAAAAAAGAGAAAATAAGAATAGAAGAGACGACTCCTCTGATCAGCAAAAGTAGAACTTAACTGAAAATCAAGAGTTGAAGTTGAGATTGGTACACAACCGTAGTTGGATGCTCGCATGACACCCGTGGGCCAAAACGAAGGGTATAGACATGATCAATAGTCTCTAATAAAATGACGCAAACCAGACCACCACATAAAGACGCACCTAGTTGTTTTTGCAAGAAGATGTAACATTCATTTCAAAACAAGAAGGGAATTTTTGGGTAGAGGTTTGTTGTATAAAATAATAAAGTAGAGTATGTGATGAATTGTAAAGGATAGAAGGAAATTGCGTTGTTAAGTAATATTGTAGAGGTGGAGCATTCAGAGCAGCCAATCGACGCAAAGTTAGGATAGAAATTGAGCAAAATTTCCTGAGTTAAAGATATGCTTGAGGACAAGCATATATCTAAATTTGGGGGTGTGATAACTTGTAGAAATAAAAGTTATATTTTATTTAGATATTGCGACAAAAAAAGAGGAAAGTTACGTCAGTAGTATAAGAATTGGCTAAGAAATACGAAAATTATGAAATGTCATAAATGCACCCACTAACACCATTGCGATGGCGAAATAGAATGTTTCAGTCTCTGTTTCTCAAGAAATAGGTCACCGCATGCGTGAATGGCTCGAAGACAAAATGTACGACGCATCTACATCACATGCGCCCATCAATCAAGAACGAAAAGATGATCAATGCAATGACGGCGCATGTGACAATCGATCAAGAGCTTTAGCGATCAATGCATTTCAACCGCATGCGGTAATAAAAAAACAACACCACATGTGGCGATCGATCGAAGATGTGAATAGCAACGCATTCGCGGACGATTCTGACAAGTGTACAGCTTTTTATTGTGCAATTCTGACGGATTGATCGTGGAACAGAAAGGAATTTTCCATTACGCCATTTCAGGAATTACTATAATTATACAGTGGGGACCACAAATTCAAAGAGCCAAGGTCTTGCCTATAAGTAGCTTCCTCAAATTCGCTGAAAAACATACTGAAACGAGGAGAGAGAGGCTAGTCTAAAGAGACTTTACAGAGTAAATTTGGGAGAACTACGAGACAAGGCTGAAAAGTGAGTCTCTGAGCAAAGAATTATTTCGATTCCCGAAGCTGAAGCTCTTTGCAAAAGGTCAATTCTACCAGGAAAGCAAGCCTGAGAGGGAAGCTTTCCTCTCCACCACATTCATACGCCGACAAGAACAAGTCTCTGATCGGGATATGTGTCAAGATGTTGACCCTCTTTCTGTATTTGTTTCTATTCTCTAATTCATCTTCTGTGTTCATCTTCTTTAATCCCTCATTCACAAACATGTATCAAACGCTTAATTTTAGAATTAAATGTTATCATCGTCATCGTTATCATCTCTCTGTCTCTTTCCATACATTTATCATCCATTTTCTCCATGATGTGTTCTTAATCCCCGGAATAAACATCAAGAATTAAGCGAGTGAGTCAATCTGTGTCAAGGAATCAATTAAGTTTAGCTAAAGCATGCTCGATGGCATCTTCACCTGTGAGAGCAGGAGTGAAGATGTTATTTCGCCTATCGAGAAAAGGTTGGAAGAATGCATTAACTAAAGCAAGAAGTATTTCTAGAGATGGAAACAACCTTGCGTTCATCATCACGTTCATCTCTGTTTCACCATAGACGTATGGGAATGTGGTCGATCACTAAAAGGTGTACACCAAGAGAAAGTGGAACCTTAGTTGCGTCCTTAACGCAATTGACGAACTTGCGATGTTTTTACTCTTTACTCTTTCTCTTTCTGCTTCATTCATAAGACTTACCATCATATTCATCGATTCTTTTGTACAGCCAGTCCTCGACCCCTGTATCATGTATCATAGTAGTTCAGGAATTTACTTTATCAACGCATTTTTACTTTCAGCGCAATTTATATTTCTGTACAAACCAAAATTCTTTATTCATTATTCTAACTGGTTACATGTATCACATTAGTATCGCATTTTACGACAACAATTCCCGTGTTTAACCTTGGATCATTCTGAGAAACTTGCGTTGGAATTATACTTTTTTTCAGCGTAAGGAAACTTGTGACACGCACTACTTCATCGCATACTACGAGCATATCACTATCAATGCATACACTTATAACGTAGTATCGCATAAATTATCTTTATCGCAAAGCACTTGAGTGCATATAGAGCATCATTCATTCATTCATCAGCGCAATAGATAAAGATAGATTCACTTTTACCATTACAAGTTTATGGCAACATGAGCTTGTATTACATTCATCCATCAGTAATATGTATAAGCGATACAAAACATAACACAGATAACACTTCACTCTTATCCTTACAAGTTTATGGCGCCGTTGTCGGGGACATGAGCTTGTATGATTCATATTCATCATTGTCCATATGCTTAAAGATTAATTTTCACCGTACAAGTGACAATTATTCGACGCATTGATAATGGGTAGAAATGCACATTATCATAGTGCTAAGTTCTTAAACAATGTTGGAATGCATTGATGAAATATGTTAAATTACATCCATTAAGCATAAATTCTATAATATTGCGGTCGCATGTGTCCAACGCATTAGAACAGTTGATCTTTATATTTTTGTGCAGAATATGCGTTAATGCAATGTAAAGATTGCGATAATAAGAATTCACTGGTCGAGCGTAACTTCACCTCAAGGCTCTGCATTGATTGTGCTCGCAAACATTCACCCGAGAAGGATCATTGCAACTTGGTCAGCGCAACATGGTGGGCGCATCCGGGTGAAAGGATAATTAAGAGCGATGGGACAAAAAGCTGATGACAGTCGGATCCGAATTAAGTTGACGGCCGATAACATTCTCAAAGTACATTAAGCTTTATCGGTGAAAATTTTCTGATGCATCAGTCAAGAATTAAAGCTGTCCCATCTGTACAACCAGGAGAGAGAAGCCACATTTCACCATGGATGCTCTATAAATACCAAGTGCATTCTTCAGAGAAGGGGTTGATTGGTTGATGAGTTAACCAGTTGCTTCTGTGCATAATTTCCTTTCCATTTTAAGGCGAAGCAAGAGACGAGTAGTGGCACTAGAGATTGCCTAGGGAACCTCGAGAGAGAACCTTGGGGCGTAAGAGTAGAGAGCGGGCCAACTCTCGCGAGAGCGAGATTATCTTTAGAGCACGAGTAGAAACAGTGTAAACGCCTAGCAGCAAGAAATTGCTACCAGGCTCTTTATTAAACTTGCATTGTTATTTGTACTTCATCTTCATATCTATTTGATGGAAGTTCTATTTCTACATCTACTCACTCTCTTAATACGATGAGTAGCTAAGCTAATCGAATGGGTTAGAAGAACTAAGCTAACATGACCTACGAAGTTTATTGCTTGCGATTGTCTTGTTTTATGCTGTGTAAAATACCCTTTAGAGTTACTCGAGAAAGAGTCTAAAGAAATAACCTAATGTCCTCGAGAGAGCTAAGGTTAGAATCTGACTCGAAAGAGCAAGATTAGACTTGCATAAACAAGAGATAGGGACTTAGAAATAAGCTTTGTTGTCAACTTGCATCGCATGCATCCTAAGAATAGGTATGATGATATGTGGTCGCCTTGTTGTGTATCATACATAAACAATAATTAGAGGTTATGTTTGTAGGCCCTATAGACACCTTTGCACATACATCACATGCGTTCTAGTATTAGAAGTCGTAGCAATTCACACCAAGAGGTGGTTTTACTATCGTATGCATGTTGCATGAACGCATTCTAGGGAGTGTGTTAGCCGAAGCCTTCTCAACCCATTCACGACATATTCATCGCATCTCCGGTTTACAACTCTTTAAAACTCACCGCATTTGTTATTTATTTTTTCATTAATGCAAACAAAAACCCAACGATTTATTATTTAACTGTTACCACAAATCTTCATAAAAATCACCAACGCAAACTATTTTCACAAATCCCTGTGTTCGACCCTGGACTTACAAGGAAACTCAGAGGAATTTACACTTGAATTCCGCTGGGGAAACTTGAGTGCACAACGCAAATCCATCAACGCATATCATCCATATTTCCACCACATAATTTCAAGCATCAACGCATCAGTCAGGAATTAAAGCTGTCCCATCTGTACAACTAGGGAGAGAAGCGCTCTTCAGCATGGATGGTCTATAAATACCAAGGGCATTCTTTAGAGAAGGGTTAACCAGTTGATGCAGTTCACCGTTTAGTTCACGCTTCTGTTCATAATTTCCTTTCAATTTTAAGGTGGAGCAAGAGAAAAGTGGTGGCCGCAGAGATCACTTAGGGCAAACTCAAGAGAGAACCTTGGGGCATAAGAGGAGAGAGCAGGCCGACTCTCACGAGAGCGAGATTATATTTTGAGCACGAGTAGAAACAGTGTAAACGCATGGCAGTAAGAGATTGCTACTGGGCTCTTTATTATATACTTGCATTGTTATTTTGTACTTCATCTTCATATCTACACAATGGAAGTTCTATTTCTACATCTATTCACTCTCTTAACATGCATGAGTAGCTAAACTAGTCGAATGGGTTGAGAAGAACTAAGCTAACACGACCTAGGAAGTTCATTGCTTGCGGTTGTCTTGTTTTATGCTGTGTAAAATACCCTTTAGAGTTACTCGAGAGAGAGTCTAAAGAAATAACCTAACAACTCGAGAGAGCTAGGTTAGAATCTGGACTCCAAAGAGCAAGATTAGACTTGCATAAACAAGAGATAGGGACTTAGAGATAAGCTCTGTTTGTCGACTTGCATCGCATGCATCCTAGAGATAGGAATGATATTATGTGGTCGCCTTATTTGTGTGTGTTATCCTGTCATCGCATAAATAAGAATAGAGGCTTATGTGTAGGTCCTATAAACTTAGCGCAGATATCGCATGCGTTCTAGTATTAGAAGCCGTAGCATTTACATCGAGAGATGGTTTACTATTGTATGTATGTTGCATGATCGCAAAGCATGAATGCATTCTAGGGAATGTTAGCCAAAACCCTTCTCAACCCATTCACCGCATATTCATCGCATTTCCCGTTTATCAACTTTTTCAAATTCTGCCGCATTTGTTATTTATTTTTTTCATCAAACACAAACAATAAACCTAACAATTTATTTATTTAACCGGTTACTGCAAACTCTTCATAAAAATCGCCAATGTAATCTATTTTCACAAGTCCCTGTGTTCGACCCTAGACTTACTAGGAAACTCAGAAGAATTTACACTTGGATTCCACTGGGGAAACTTGAGTGCACAACGCAATTCCATCAACGCATATCATCCATATTTCCACTTCATAAATTTCAATCATCAGATATATAAGTTACCACTGGAGTTTTAGTCCAAGTGAGAGTTTGTTGGGTTTTATGTCCTAAAACTCGTTGTTTGTAAACAATAGAACTTATTTTGAAAATTCAATAAGTTGTTATTGAATATATTGTTTTTTCGAAATCCAATAAACCGAAAAGTCCTTAACTATTACATGAGTACTTGATTTTTATGTGGAAACATACAACTGGATCAAGTTCGAGTAAATAGTCAAAATGTTTTATAGTATATGAATAAGGTTGGGTGCCTTATTCTGGTAACACTATTGGAAGTGGCCTACTCTGTAGTTGTTACAAAGAGTTGTAAAGTGCTACAAACGAAGTGAACCTAATTCGTTCATGTTGGGACATAAGTAGTGGTGGCGCCCTGTGCAAATAGTTTTGTACAAGATCAGAACACGAAACCAGTCACTCTTACTTTATAATGTTGTTTATTATTTAAGATTGACTATTTCAAAGCGATGACCTAGGTAACTTGACCTTAATCCTGAGCTAACTTTGAACTCCCATGTTGGGGATATGAGCACATAGATAGCTGAGAACATAGGGTGCAAAACGAAATTCACTCCTACCCGATTAGGGTTAGTAGAGAGGTTGTTCCCTTTAAGTGCTGATTCTAGGTCTTGAACAAGAGGCCTCACCCTCTCATTGGCCTGAGAGGGATTCAATTTGTTGATTGGATCACAAATCAATTGTTCATTAGAAGATCAGTGGAACTTAAGGAACAAGAGGTCATTACGGGGGTAAAACAGAGATTCGACCCAACCGTTATTACGAGCAATCCATGAAGGGTTAACTTACTAATCATGGTTATATCGAGTGGGCATAATATATCTACAGTGAGGGGAGTTCAGCTATGGGCTTTAGTGGAATCACCCATTAGTTAACTAATGGGGGTTAGATCAGTCTAATGAGTTTAGCTGATTAATCTCGGATCGTTGGAGCCCATGATCTATAGGTCCACAAGGTCGCCCTACTAGCTCGTAAATGGACTAGCTTTAGAGTAGGTGATAAGTTAATTTGAAACGTTTAAATTAGAATTAAATGAAATTTGAGAAATAATATTTAAATATGATTTAAATATTTGAAGATGGAATTGTGTAAAAATTAATTTAATATTTGATATTAAATTAATTAGAATTATTTAAATTGTTTAAATAATTATTTAAATTTTATTAAGAAAATTAATTTATGAAATTAATTTTGTAAATTAATAATATTTTCAATTTTTAAAATGAATTGATTTATGAAATCAATTTATGAGAAGTTGAAAAAGAAAGAAATACACATAATGGAAAAATAGCATTCTTCATTGTCTTCTTCAAGTAGTTCACTAACAACCCACTTCTTAAGTCTTCATTTAATCCAAGCACGAGCTGCATCTCATGTAGCTAATCTCTTTGCATGATCATCTGCAATATATTGATGAGATTAAAGTGATTTTGACACAATGCAACCGAAAGAATTTTTCTGAAACATTCATGAGAAGAAGGGTGTTCTTCATTTTTGGGTTGTTGCTATGAGTTTGTCTCCAAATTCTGTTAATTCAGGGTTATTTTGAGTCCCACAACTCAATCTAGAGCATCAAAAGGATAGTAGGGAAGATCTTGGGGTGGTTTACAACAAGATTTAGAGGAGATTTGCAATTGGAATTCAAGCTTTGAGGAAGTTTTACAAAGGTATGTCATGAAACTCATTTATTTATGCTGAAGCATGCTTTCATTTCTGCCAAAATTAATGAATTAGAGTGCTTATGGATCCTGGTCTCCTTTGCTGTGTGATGGTACATTCCAACATGAAGGAGACACCACTCTAGTGAACCCCGAAGGAAACACAACCTCTAGTGAATCCCAAAGGAAAGCACCACCTCTATTGAATCCCGAGGGAAATATAACGTCTGGTGAATCTCGAAGGAATGCACCACCTCTAGTGAATCCCAAAGGAAACACAACCTCTTGTGGATCCCGAAGGAAACTATCACCTTTAGTGAATCTCGAAAGACACACAACCTCTGGTGAATCTCAAAGGAAAACACTATCTGTAGTGAATCCCAAAGGAAACATAACCTCTGGTGGATCCCGAAGGAAAACACTACCTCTAGTGAATCCTGAAGGACACACAACCTCTAGTGGGCATCTAACTAATCAGTGAAGACACTATCACGATCCCAACCTCACAAGTATCATAACATGGTCCTGTAACATACATATACATCTCATCATCATGGTTCTACAATAGACATATACATCTCATCATCATGCTTCTATAACATACATATAGTTTTCGTCATCATAGTTCTATAACATACATATGCATCTCATCATCTTCAGATTCAGCAGGATCTCCAAAATAATAATATACTCAAATCATCCTAGCATTCAAAAATCTTTATGTGCATCTAGTCTTTTAAATCCTCATGATAGCAAGGCATACATAAACATCAAACCATCAATATATCCTCAGTAAATCATAATTATCAATACCTGGCTCTAGTCCTTCCAAACCTCACTCAATGAAGGCATACATAAATACCATGCTAACTAACAATCCTCTATAAATTATAATTATCATAGCCTGGCACTAGTACAGTTCAAGTAGTAAAATTACTTACCTCTAATCGTAAACTCTAGAAAGTAGCAAGTTTGACCTCGTCCTTGCCCCACGAAACCTTGAATCAAACAAAAGTAACAAACAAGAAAAATATGAAATTTCAATCTCTAAGCACAGTTTCAAAACAACCAATCCTAAACCTAAAGCTTCTCAGCAACTTACCGAAAACCCACAGGATCAAACTTAAATCACCCAAAACAAAGACACTAGGAAACCTGAAGATCCAAATCTAACACCCAAACATCATGGCAAATTATTTTAGGCCGCAATCCATGGTTCAGTCAAACATAAATCAAGTAATCCATAAACATACAACATACTTTACAACCCAAACGAGTTTAGAGCCTTACCCTTCATCAAAATTCGTCGACTACACCTTTAATCGGCTGGACGACAACTTCAACAACATGAAATTTGGCTCTAACATCCAAAATATGATGAGTACCAACAAATCAGGGCCAAACTTTAATGACTACTCAAAATCCTCAAGAAACCCAATAAAAAACAATTTAAACTTACCCTTAACGAAATATTTCGACGAAGACCAAAGCAGTGATGGCCGACTTGAAGGATCTCATACCGAGAGTTCTATGAGCGAGTTTAGATCGCTCCGATTTCATAGTGACTTCAACAACATGAAATTTTGGCATGCTCTGAATACAATAAAACACAAGGAAAGGGTTCATACAGGATGAACACTCTCTTTGTATGTCTGAACCCTCAGTAGTAGAAAACCTCCCACCGATCTACTGGCACCCGGCTAGTATGTCGATTGCAACAACATGATCCGAACATACACAAACAATGCAGCAGGGACGACACCACCACAAAAGAAACTCGGATATCCTCGGCATCAAAAACAAAAAGAGTGGGCTTTGGTGAGTTTAGTAGAGAACGGAGGAGAAGGCGTCGTGTAGACGATAAGCAAGTGGGAGATGAAACTTTGCTATCGTATAGCAGAAATGCTTATCGTATAGTAGAGCTACACGATCCTGTAGGAAAAACTGAACGATCGTTTAGGAAAACTGTATACGATCGTTTAGAGAACGCGTGAGGTAGATGATCGTTTAGACGAACGAGCTTCTATCGTATAGGCTCTCAGGGTCGCTTTCATGGATTCTTTTAGGCGCAGGCGAATACGAATGCACGATTGAATTAAATGAAAATTATTTTCATTGTTTTAATCCACCGGTTACCATAACCATCGCAACCTCACTTCCCACGTTAAATTGGTTAATTATCAAATAATTAATCAATTAATTTAATTAATACATATAATCATATTATATTTATATCCTATAATTTGATATCAAATATCTACTATAGTATTTTCTCCTCTACTTGATATAAATTATATTTATATCTAATTTCCTCCAAAATAATGTACCTCATCCATTTAGTCAATTATATCATATATAATTAACTTGTCCAATTAGATCATATATAACTGAACTTCCTCTTGTCAATTTGAACATTTCAAATTAACCCAAACACTGGTTCTCGACTTTATCCAAGCTATCTAGGTGACCTAATGGACTTGTGGCTCGAAGCTTCAACAGTACGTGAATAGTTGACTAAACTCTTTAGCCACGAGATCCACCATCCATTAACTGTCAGTGATTCCACTAAAGACCAATAGTTGAACTCTTCTTACCACACATATATTTCTGTGTCCATCGGATATAAGCAATCATGAGTACAATGACCCTTCACAGATGCTCGTAAATACAGCTGGGCAAATTTATCGTTTTGCCCCTGTAGTTACATCTCACTCCTTAAGTACCATTGATTCCTCTAATGAACAATATAACATGGTCCAACTATGTGTGAACACCTCTCGGGTCAAGAGAAGGTGTGTGGCACGACATCGTTCAAGCCTTGGAATCAGCCCTTAAGGGAGCCATCTATCTACTTACCCCTGCCTCGGGGAAAGAGTGAATTCCATCTTGTGTAGCTGAGTTCCTAGCTCCCAAATTAGACGAATCCCCAAAATGGTAGGCTTGAATTGGCGACCTGGCCACTCGCACCTATACAAATCAAAGAACCGCCCTCAATGGCAGGAGTTCCCAACTCACTCAGGATTGAGGTCATGTTAACCATGGTCATCCTAGTGAAGTGAAGTCTCTGTTATGAACGGTGTTAAATAACGAGACATTAACACTTCGTGGTCAGGTCTTATACAAACTCTTTGTATAGGATGCCCCCGCTCGCATCCCCAACACGAATGATCAGAATCAGACCATATGTGGAAAGTCACAACACTTATAACCATTCCACAAAGCGGGTCATGTCCGTAGCGTTACTAGGATAAGCTTTCCCTACTTTATCCATTTACTACAGACCATTTTGGTTATCACTCAAGACATGATCCACTTGTATGTCACCACATACATGCTTGAGTCACATACAGATAACTGGGGATTTTATGTTTATTGGTTTGTGGTAAAGCAAATAAAACAAATAACCGAGCAAAACAACAAGATGTGAAGTAAATATCATATATTAATAATCACTGGTGTGCGTATATACTATTTACATACTACAGGACACGAGACTTTAGGGTATCAACCCCAACACGACTGTCAAACTAGACGAGGTTGGGACGGTACACGAAGGGCTAAGCGTTAGATCTAGTGCGTAGGTCGAGGTTGGGCAGACGGCGCATAGGGCTAAGCGACTGGAACCGTCGCACAGCGAGGTGATGACATAAACTTGTAACGCATATAATTTATCTTCTTATGTCATACAATGCATGGATGATTATAATCTAAGATACAACTTGTAAGTGCATAATGCGATGATGCAATGATATGCGATACTACTTCTAGATGTATGCATTATTAACGAAATTCTTGTAGTATGCTATGCGTTGTCACAAGTTTCCTTGTGTTGAAACTAAGTATAATTCCACCGCATGTTTCTCGGAGTGATCCGAGGTCAAACACAGAGATTGTTTTAGGTTAATTGTGTTACGTTCGTGATATATGCGACTGGGGGTTTTTCAATTTAATAAAAGATTGGTTTATGCAGGTATTTAAAAATTGCGTTAATGTAAAATTGCGGTAATAAAATAAAATGCGATAAAAGTAAACCTAAGCTATGATGATACAAGATATAGGTTACATGATACAAAGTTTGAGACTGACTGTGAAGAATATACAAGGAACCATGTTATGTGGTGGCAAGGCTTTATTTACGAAGCAGAAAGAGAAAAGATAATTAGTACAAACATCGCAAGTTCATTGATTGCGTTAAAGATATAACTACGGCTCTGCTTTCCCTTAGCGTACACCTCTCGATGATTGACTGTGTTCCCACATCTCTGTGGTGAAACAGGGATGAACGTAATGAACGCAAGGTTACTTCCATCTCTGGAAGTACTTCTCGCTTTAGTTAATGCATTCTTCTAACCTTCTCTCGATAGATCAGAATGCCGTCCTTTACTATCCAATCCTTCATCTTCTCTCTTGCATCTCTTATTTTTTCTTTTGCATTTTTTCTGTTTTCATATTGCGTTGTTCTTTGGAAAAACCCCATCTTCGTTTTGGCTTGCTCCCACGGGTGTCATGCGAACATCCAACTACGAGCAGGCTCCTTTTTAAAAATTAACTCCTATCCAGGTTGGGATTGTTTTGAGGTTTCCCTTAGCTAACATTGGAGTTGATATGAAAATGTTTTTTTTTTTTGGAGATGGATAAATGAACGCATTTTTCTTAATGACCGCATACACCTTGATCTCATCTGCTCAGACCTTCCACCCCCAAATTTAGAAATGCGCAAGGTCCTCATTGGTTGTTTGGACATAATAGACAAACACTTAGAAAAAATTCAAAAAGAGGTTTTGAGCCAGAATTTTGAAGGGTAAAAGGTAAAGCATTGCTAAGCTACTGAATTAACTAGAGGGTTAAGTTAGAGAAAATACTGAGTGTGGGAAAATGTTTCTATGTGGAATACATATTATACATCATGGCACGCAATGAAATAACGCAAAAAGAAAGATTAAAAATATCGCAAAGTTGACAAAAGAATGAATAAAAGAAGAGGTACAAAGCATATAGAGAGAACTACTACTTATTGTAATGAAGAATTAACTTAAAGTTATACAATAAATTACAAATAACGCAATACAAAAATTTTGGCCTGTACAAAGAATCAAAAAAAATTAATTAAACAATGATTGAATTAGAGATAAAAGAAGGCCGCATAAAAAAATAAACGTAAAGATTATTGTTTGAGGAGCAGAAAGGTCTGGAGGAGGGCCTGGATGCGGTACGGGTGGAGTCCTCTTCGAAAACTAGTCACTGCCAAGATGTGGAGCACCATTGTGGGCACCAATGGAAGATATGATGTTAGAAAATAAAGTTACTCAATGGTTGCTCTCTGCATGCTGGTCTTTGCTGGTGATGATCGTATAAATGTTACAATTGAAAATAAATCAACGCCTCCCTTGACGTGGCAGCAACTACGCTATATATCTTTCGACTTGCTCCATTACCACAATAAATTCTCTGGTTGGAAGAAGGCTTGTTGCTTGAAGAGAGGTCCTGCTGTTGGGAAAAGTTGCTGCTGTTGGGAAGAGGAGAGACCGCATTTCTGCTAACTCAGCACTAAGGAGGCGACAGTGGGTTGTGCCTGCGATGTCTCGCCACAACATTTTGGGTGGGCAGAGGTGCCTTCACCCAAATCGTGTGGTCATCAAATATGCAGTGGTGGAAAGGGGAAGTTGCGGGATGATGCTAAAGGTGAGGATGGGCGCTGGTATTCAGTTGGAGAATTTGGGGGAAAGAGAAGATTGGTTAAAGTGCTCAGGAAGGGAAGAAGAATTTATGTGGGAGGGCTTAGGGGCGAATTATCAAGGGTAAAAGGTCTAAGGGTTCTGGATCTTGCATTGTTTCTTCTTGGATTTTTCCCTTTTCCCTTATCATCTCTGAACTGTTTCTTCAGCTGGGCTCCTGCGGCGCATTCAAATCTATGTTAGGCTTCTTTAAAGGGAGTTCAGGGCAGTGTGGGGAATCTTTGAGGAGCAACCTCAAAATCTTGACGTTTATTAGGCCGTGAACTTCTGCCATTGGCCTCGTCATCAATGCCCACACCTAGTAATAGGCATAAACTTGAAACTGTCCATGGGAAGAAAGTACAGCCTTCTTATTGCCCCACAAAACCCCTGATTTGTCTTCGATCAATCGGCCTACAATCGATGGAATGCCGCACGCAATGCAATATGCGGCCATAACTCGATCCCTTGAAATTGTCTTGTCATAGGAAGTTGGGATCGACTGTCGTTTTACCAAATAAACCCAAAGCCGTCCCTCCGGAAGCAGAGTCTTGGACACCAGGGTCTTGATGCCTTTTAAAGAAACCGACCACTTAGTGCCTGGTTGCGTTAATACTCACAGTGCATCTTCCATCTGCTCTTCAGTGGGATCATCAATGATTTTGTTTCCCATTGCATCCGAGTTATCATTCATCTAGTATAGTTCATTCATGTCCGTTGCGCTAAAAGACACCGTTCACCCTTTTATGCTCACCACATCCTTGGTGCCATGTAGCCGTCCATGGTAGAAGTCACACACTACCTTTGGAATAACAATGGTTTGCCACTGGCAAAATGTGTCCCATCCATGTTCTACGATCATGCTCGTGATCAGATCTGGTAGTGGTGTTGCCGCAGGGAAAAAACCCATCTCCATAACAAATCATCGTTCTCTTTTTTCTTGATGGACGCACCTTTGCCAACGCGGGCTTACTGCTCTCTGCGACTGCTTTGCCTTTTCCCTTGGCCAACGCAAGGCGGGATTGTTGCCTTTGTTTTCTTTCCCGTTCCTTGCATTGTTCCTTCTTCTCACGTTCAGCAAGTTCCTTGCCCTTATTCTTACTTAACCGCTACCTGTTGGCTTCGTGCTTCCTTTCCTTCTCTTCTCTCGTTCTCCTTTCTTCTTCTACCTTATTTTTCTTTTCTTCTTCTTTCTCTTCTTTCTCTTCTTTTTCAAACTCTTCTGTAAACTGCTCAGAGGCCAACAAAAGGCGTTGTTCCTCTTAGAGCCGCCTTATTTCTTTGAGTCTTGAAATCTCATTATTGCGGTGTACCTCCTCATCATGCAGTCTTCTTCTTCCATTACCTTCTGCGATGATGAATTTCACCCGCTCCATTTTATCCTGCCTCTCTTCCTCTTCCTTTCTCCTCATTTCCTCTTATTCTAATGCGTTAATCAAAATTTAAGGGTCAACAGTAGACCCTTGCAGCGCATTCTTCTTGCGACACCGCATTAGGGGGGTATTTTCTCCTTCTTCGCCTTTATCAGTCACAATCAATTGCGTTGTTTCAGGTTGCGCCGGCTCCTTAAGTTGCACTGGTTACCCCATGTCTTCCCTCACGAAGGTGGATTCACCATCCATCTCTGGGCTTGCAACCCTCTTCTTCTTTTCTCCTTCCTTCTTCAAGCGCCTTTCCTCACGCCTGCGCTCTTTCCTTTCTTCCTTCTCTTTCCTCTTCCTTAGCTTGGCCTCCTCATCTTCTTCATCCTCTCTCTTTTCTATATTCTTTTTCTCTTTGCAATGATGGGATCGTTGTTCATGCGTATTTTTAGCATGATGCAAGTCCATGCCATAAGCTTGATGACATAGATTTTATGCAATGATATGTGATACTACTTCTAGATATGCGTTATTAACGAATGTTTTTGTAGTATGTTGTGCGTTGTCACAAGTTTCCTTGCATTGAAACCAAGTATAATTTCACCGCAAGTTTCTCGATGTGATCCGAGGTCGAACACAGGGACTGTTTGAGGTTATTGTGTTATGTTTATGATACATGCGACCAGAGGTTTTTCAATTTATAAAAGAATTTATGTACAAGTAATTAAACATGCGATAAAGTAAAGTAAAGTTGTAAAAATGAGATAATAACATAAATTGCGTTAAAGTAAATTTCGATAAAGTAAATCTAATCTAAGATGATATGAGATACAAGTTTCATGATACAAGATACTGAGGTCAAGGCTGGCTATGAAGATTATGCAAATATCGTGTAATGCGGTGACAAGTCTTATGTGCGAAGCAGAATCAGAAAAGATAATATAAACAGTGCAAGTTCCTAATTGCATTAAAGATATAAGTACTGTTCCACTTTTCCCTTGGCGTACACCTCTCGGTGATCGGCCACGTTCCCACATCTCTGTGGTGAAACATGGATGAACGTAATGAACGCAAGGTTGTTTCCATCTCTGGAAGTACTACTCGCTTTAGTTAACGCATTCTCCTAACATTCTCTCAACATATCAGAATGACATCTTCACTTCTGCTCTCACAGGTGAAGATGTTGTCTAGCATGCCTTAGCTAAATGAATTTATCTCTTTAGCACAAATTAAGATACTCGTTTAATCCATATTAATTACCAAGGTATTAAGAAAACTTCATGGAGAAATCGATTAATAGAGGAACAGAAATAGACAGAGAAGTGGAAATGAAAATGATCGAGACATTCAATAACACTATTTAATGTCTAATACATGATTTGTGAATGAAGAGATTAAGAGAATGAAATACAATTGATGAAATAGAGTTAGAAACAAATACAAATAAACGCCAACGTCTTGACGCCGATTTAGATGGAAAGTTGCTTGCCGACGTGGATGGATCGTGCGGAAGGATGAGCTTCCCTCTCAGGCTTGCTCAATCGGTAGTAGGGATCTAAGCACAGAGCTTCACGGTGGGGATCTGGTAGATTCGCACTGAGACTCACCTCTCGGCCTTGTCTCTTCTCTTTCCGAATTTCTTCCGATCAATACTCAGCTTAGCCTCTCTCTCAAAAATCAAGCAGAAATTAGCCCTTGTACCAAGTATTCCCGTATCCAATATTCCATGGGGGTATTTATAGGTGAAAAGCATCGACTCTTGGATTGTAGACCCCACTTCTTGTTATGGAAATTTCGAAGATGGAGGAATACATATTCTTTTTGTTATGCAATCTGACCGTCAAATCTGCACAACGGTTAGTTGGACACGTGTCACAATCCTTTGTGTTTGCGTTGCTCAAGTGCATCTTTCGATCGGTTGCTCGCATGCGGTGTTGTTTTTATTACCGTATGTGGTTGATATTCAGCTCTAGATCGACTGTCACATTGCACCATCATTGCGTTAATCGTTTTCATTGTGGATTGATGGACGCAATGTGATAGAGATCCGTTGTTCAGTTTCTCGTTGAGCCTTGATCTCAAGCGGTGACTTGGTTTTCTGCAAAACAAAGTAAAAATATCCTCTTCTACCATCTTGATGATGTTAGTGGGTGTAATTGCGTTAATTTATATTTATTGTATTTATGAGCTAATTTTCATACAATCGACACATATTTCTTCTCTTTTGGCTGCAATATCTGAATAAGGCAGCATAAATAACTGGTATTTCTACAAGTTATCAATGGCTCACCTTCTCCAACCTTTTTTCCCTTGCTCTTCTTTTTCTTCTTTTTCTCCTCTTCCACCTCTGGTTGCTTCTCTGCCGCGACTTTGTCCAATGCGACTCTGATGGGTTGTTCATAAGATTCTACTTGCGTAGTTTCCTCAGGATCTCTTATGGCTAGAGTGCTTCTTCTTGTCTCCTCTTCCACCACTTCCTCTGACACCGCCACTTCCTCCATCATTACCACTTCCTCCGTCATCGCCACTGTGACCTCCTCCGTAAGTAGTGCTTTGTTTACAACCCGAACCTCAGGCAGTCCTCCTTCTTTCTCCAGGTTACTCAGAATGTTTCTGAATACCTCCTTGTCATCCCGTCTCTTCCTTTCGCTTTCAGTGGAGACTGCTGGAGTTAGGAGTGAGGTGCTTTCAGTGCTTTACCCCCTCTTGAATTGAAATGGTCTGACGGCTAATGGGTTTCGTCGGGGTCTTCTGGCGATTCTAGGAACAGTGTGAGGTTGAGCAGTAAGACGACGACTAGTAGCAAGGAATGCTGCCTCTCGCATGGAGGTTGGTCTATCGAAGGTGTTGAGGGTGAAGCGGAAGATTGGAAGTTTGGTCAGCCATGGATGCTGGGTGAAAGAAAGCTGGAAAACGTTAGGGTTTCAGGGAAGAAGAAAGCTCGGTATGCGCGACGTTAGGGTTTCAGATTGCAAATGAGGCAAAGTGTGCTCACAGACGAGGGGATGTCCTTTTTTTATAGGTTGGGCCTTAGTGGCCCAATGCTATTGTTGCGGTGGCAGGCCTTGAGGCACTCAAAAGGCCCGCCATTTGAACTCCCCTCATTTATGAGGTTTTAGAGTAAACATCCTTTCGTCTGCAGACTCATCATTTCTTTGGAATACGGAACGATTGGACTTCTCAATTTTGCTAAAAGAATTCTCCTTAATGTTTTATTCAAATGGATGGAAGGTAAAGATTTAACGCAATGAGTTCACCAATGCAAATGCATCTTTGTAGAGGACGGGCAACAATGCATGCATCCCCACAACACACCCTTTAACTAAATGCATTTCTGGAGGATCGGGTGCACGGTATTACTATACCATCGAAACACTACCTCAACATAGTGCATTTTCACTAAGGATGGACAAAGGACACACACGCGTGTAACACACCCCTCAGCGCAATGCATTAGGGTTGGGTGAACACAAAGTGTATCTTGTTGGTTCAAGATGCGTCCATTATCGCCATGCACACTGAATGTGTTTTATTTCATTATATAATTTCTTTTTTCATCAACGCAAGTTGCTATGACTTGCGGTAATAAATTTCTTCTCATTACTCAATCATTCACCAGGTTAAAGAATAACGCATTAAATACAGAAAAGTTAAAGGAATTAAAGAAAACATAGAAATAAATTCAAGAGAGTTAATTGAAGAATAAATGCATAAAGTCATGAAACAAATTAAATGAATTAGTAAAAGACAAAGTTTAGAAATCCATAAAGACAGAAATTAAAGAAAGCATTTAAACATAGATGTGAGATATGGACCGGAAGATGACTTTCTTTAAATGAGCGCAATCACATCTCTGTAGGCGGTCCAGCTTGCCTGCTCAATGTCTTCAGGGACATTGCTCCTTTCCATGAGATCCAGAGGCTTCAGAGTTGCTGGGCAACATTCCAAGTGCTCTATTTCTAAGTTCAGAAGCCAGCTGCCCCACTTGCTTCTCCAAATTTCGAATTGAAGACGCCTGCGCCTGCATCACTGTGTCATTTTTATCTATGTACTGTTTGAGCAGGGGTCCAATGAGCTTCCATAGGTGTTTGAAGATGAGGGTTGCTAATTGTGTGATTGCCTTTGTTGCCCTTGATTAGAATTATGGGGAAAGGGAGGAGGGTTTCCCTGATTCCCTGAATTGCCTCCCTGATGGTTGCTTGCCCTCCTTGGTTAGGATTCCCTCCCCAACGGAAGTTAGGATGGTTCCTCCAACCTGGATTATATGTGTTGCTGAAGGGGTTGTTCTGGATGGCGCATACTTACTGGATATTCGATAGGCACATTTTCGCTACATGAGCCCCTCCACAATTAACACAACTGATTGCGGCCACTTGAGCCGACGCAGTGAGTTGCACTGATTGTTGGGGGATGGCTCCTTGATTGATTGCCATCGATTAGAGTATAGAGGTAACTGCTGTCACACCCTCTCCCAGACTACCTGCTAGCTTAGTCAGGGAGATATTGTGAAGCCAACCGACATCGTCCTCCTCTAACGATACCTATTGACCATGCTAAATCGTTGAACCTGATAAACATACTAATCTTAGATATAAAATACTTTACATGTAACACAACACAGCGGAATCCCTGAAAACCTTTAGACACACATGAAGTGCAGTCCTGACATAACTCGGTTTGGAAAATAACCTGATAGAGATATCACAACCAAAAACACATCCAACTGGGGTTTACACAACCATGACATCTATTGCTTACACAACCATAAACTATCCAGTTCTTACAAAGACATTTACAATATAAACAGACACAATGTACAACTCCAACCACGTATGAAGCTTGATCTGGAAGCTTTTAGGAGAAAAACAGACTTTGGCAGTTATCAAGCACCGGGAGCTCGATCTCTACCTGAAAAGTGGGAAAATTTTTTGAAAGAGTGAGCTACGAAGCCCAGTGAGTGACTAAATTTAAAAATGTAAATCCACAAATCAGAACACGTGATAAACCTTTAAACGTATAAATCTGTTCAATCAAAGCGTTAAACATAAACGTGTAACGCTAAAAGCTTTCTTAAATGTTCCGCAAGTACGTCATTAAAATCTAGCAAGGCATATCAAGTATATAAAACATTTTAACTAACATGACAAATCAACGTTGTGTAGGGCACGCCCAGTATAACCAATGTTTACTAGCTCTACGATGTAGTAGGGCCTACCCAGCACTCCCATCGTCTTTGTCGTAGTGGGGCCCGCCCAGAACTCCCGACACCATCGTTGTCACGGAGTACACTCAACGTCGACAGCGGAATATAACCTGTGTGCACACGGTATCATATAGCCTCGGCTCAATATCTCAGTCATGTAGTCAATAAAAGTCTCAGAAAACCACATGAAAACATTAAATCATGCCTGCTTATCTTTATGTTTTGTAAAACTCAAGCTTACTCGGCTTGCTCATGAAAAACTAAAAATCTTTAAACAGTACTCGCTAATACATACTTTACCTTAAATGGTATCGTTTCAACTACTTTTCAGGAAGCCAATAATCATGTGCTCGTATATAAACCTCATTAGAAGATCTAAGCTCAAAACTTATGCTTGAAACCATTCATATAAATAATGTATCATTCATAAGTTGATATTCAAGCATGTAAACCATTTACGCATAAATTACAATTTAGAAATCATTTTTGAAATTTGTTTTGTCACTCACAGTCTTAGCTAGTTCCCTGGTCTGTAGACTCGGCCTATTTCCTCTTGGCCTATCAAAAAACCGAAACCAATCATCAGAACTATAAATCGTCTTTCCTTTCCATGCTCATGAATTCTAAATTCTAGATATAAAATCACACTTTACATTTTCTTCCCAGATTTTTCAGATTCAATACCCTAAATTCCAACACTCATAACTTCCTCAATAATTGACCAAAAATAATTTACTATATATCAAACTCTTAATTTTGGAACCCTCTACAACTTACATGAAGGAAGAAAAACGAGATTCCCAACGGATTTTTCTAGAAATCCCTCGAACTCAGTGAATACAGATTCGTGCTTCTCTGCTACCCTCTACCTTTCTCCTAAAATTAATCCTACTTCTAGTCATTTTTGGTTCACGAATTCTTCATAAAAGTTATAGAAAATTGAATAATATTTCCAACCATACTAAAATGAGCTTATAATCCAACCTGTACACCCTAGAATGTTCGAAAAACCAAAGAAAAGCAGAGATCCTTCTGATTTGCACGAAAATTTTGTGCTCTGTTTTCCTTTTCAAAAACCATTAACTTAACATCAGATTTAGCTCAAGCTTCCTTCCTAAAATTTGTTAGAAAGTAGATTAAATTTCAAGAAAGACAGGCCTCACCTCTTAGTTCTTCTTGTGTAGCTCAAACCGACTTAAAAACCAGAGATAGGTAGGTTGAACTCAAATTCTTCCATGGTTGCACTTGCATGAGCTTTTCCTCCCTTCTTCAACCTCCAACCTGCAGCAACTTCTTCTTCCTCTTCCTTCACTCTCTCTCTCGAAATGCTCTGAAAATATAATGGGAAATGATGGAGAAATGGGCTGAAATGAGTGGGTTCTCACTTTAAACCCTAAGCACCGAATGGGTTTCCAATTTCTTTCATTTTCTTTTTTTTTTCCCTTTTCCCTTTTCCCTTTTCCCGTTCCTTTCCTTTCCTTTTCTTTTCTTTTTCTTTATTCTCTTTCTTTTCTTTTCTTTATTTATAAATTCCAAAATTATTAAAGACTACTTCAACCAAAAGTTTTGCCATTTTCTTCAACAATGGAACAACAATAACTTAAATCCAACATCCTACAATGTGTGACAAGAGCGAATAATCCAAGAAGAGTTTCGGGTTTACAACTTACCTCCCCCTTATGAAATTTCATCCTCGAAATTTAGAAGTCCTTAGGTGAAGAGTTTCGGGTAACTCTTCCTCATCTGGTCTTCTAACTCCCAGGTTGCCTCCTCCTCTCCGTGATGTCTCCAAAGGACCTTCACGAGTGGGATCGTTTTGTTCCTCAAAACTTGCTCCTTTCTGTCGAGGATCTGAACCACTTCCTTTTTATAACTTAAGTCTTCTTTCAGCTCAACCGGTTGTGCTTGCAACACATGTGACAGATCTGGAATATATTTCCTCAAAATGGACACATGGAAAACATCATGTATTCGGGCAAGTTCTGCTAGCAACTCAAGTCTATAGGTTGTTGGTCCAACTCGTTCTGTTATCTGATAAGGACCAATATATCTAGGACTCAGCTTACCTTTCCTCCCAAAGCGAAGAACACCTCTCCACGGAGATAACTTTAAGAAAACCTGATCTCTAACTTGGAATTGTAAGTCTCTTCGTCGCTTATCTGCATAGCTCTTATGTCGATCTTGAGCTATCTTCAGGTTCTCTATAATCGACTTAATGTTATCTAACATAACTTGTACCAACTCAGGACTAACTAGCTTTCGCTCTCCCACTTCGTTCCAGCATACAGAAGTTCTGCATGGTCTGCCATACAAAGCCTCGAATGGTGCCATGCCAATACTAGACTGATAGTTGTTATTATAAGCAAACTCCATAAGTGATAAGTGGGTATCCCAATTTCCCTTAAACTGAAGGATACGTGCTCTCATCATGTCTTCTAATGTTTGGATGGTCCTCTCTGACTGACCATCTGTCTGGGGATGAAACGTTGTACTGAACTTCAACTTTGTTCCCATTACTTTCTGCACACTAAGCTAAAATTTAGAAGTAAACCTCGGATCCCTATCTGAAACTATAGATACTGGCACTCCATGCTGACTCACAATCCTGTTGACGTATAGCTTAGCTAGCTGATCTGGTGTAGACGTCACTTTAATCGATAAAAACCACGCTGTCTTGGTGAGTCTGTCTCCTATTACCCATATACTATCATGTCCACCAGTTGTACGAGGTAATCCAAACAGAAAATCCATGGTAATATGCTCCCACTTCCACTCTGGCACTGGCATGGATTAAGGAGTCCTCCTAGCCTCTGTTTCACTGGTTTAACCTGTTGGCAGGTCAAACATTTATCAACATATTCGACTATCTCTCACTTCATACCAGGCCACCAATAAGTTTTCTTCAAAGTTCTGTACATCTTGGTGCTTCCTGGATGCATAGCGTAAGCTGAACCGTGAGCTTCCTCTAGTATAGCACCCTTAAGCTCACTAATACTCGGAACACATAGTCTTCTCTGCTTAACTATGGCTCCGTCTGCTCTCAACTCAAATTCTGCTTCTGAGCCTTGCTTGGACTTTGCAAGCATCTTCTATAAGTTACTATCTTCTGGCTGTCTTCTCACAATCTCTGCTACTAGAGAACACCTAACCTGAAATTGAGCTAAAAGACTCCCTAAGCTCTCTGCAGTCACAACCGCCCTGAAACCTCTTAACTCACTTAGCAAGGTTGCTCGAATACCACACAAGGCACTCTTTGGAAGCCTCGACTTCCAACTTAATGCATCGGCCACTACGTTAGCCTTACCCAGATGGTATTCAATGGTACAATCATAGTCTTTAATCAATTCTAGCCATGGCCTCTATCTCAGATTCAGCTCTTTCTGATCAAACATATACTTCAGGCTCTTATGATCTGTAAAAATGTGGCACTTCTCACCGTATAAATAATGTCTCCAGATCTTCAGTGCTAAAACAACTGCTGCTAGCTCAAGATCATGGGTAGGGTAATTACACTCATGCTTCTTCAACTGCCTTGAAGCATAAGCTATTACCTTCCCTTCCTGCATAAGCAAGCAACCTAATCCTTGCCTCGAAGCATCATAATAAATCACATACTCCTTCCCTTTTACACGAAGTGTCAGAATAGGTGTTGTCACTAATCTCTTCTTCAGGTCCTGGAAACTCTGTTTGCATTTATCCAACCACTCAAACTTAGCATTCTTCCTTGTCAAAGCTGTGAAGGGTAATGCTAATCATGAGAAATCCTCAACAAACGTCTGTAGTATCCGGTCAGGCCTAGGAAACTACGTACCTCTATTGCACTAGTTGGTCTCTCCCAGTTGACAATAGCTTCCACTTTTTGCGGATCAACACTAACTCTATCCACTGAAACTACATGCCCTAAGAATACTACCTGTTTCAACCAGAACTCACATTTGCTGAACTTAGCATACAACTGTTTATCACATAATGTCTGTAGAACAATCCTCAGATGTTCCTTATGGGCTTTCCTTTCAATTGAGTAAACTAGTATTTCATCGATGAATACTATCACAAACTGATCTAAGTACTGATGAAATATCCTATTCATGAGGTCCATGAAAACTACTGGCGCATTCGTTAAACCGAATGGCATCACTAAAAACTCATAGTGCCCATACCTCGTCCTGAATGTTGTCTTAGGAATATCTGATTCCCTAACCTTTAACTAGTGGTATCCTGACCTCAAATCAATCTTAGAGAACATTGTTGCTCCCCTTAACTGGTCAAACAAGTCATCAATGCATGGTAGAGGATACTTGTTACGTATCGTGACCTTGTTTAACTACCTGTAATCAGTGCATAATCTGAGGGTACCATCTTTCTTCTTCACGAATAACACTGAAGCTCCCCAAGGTGATACACTAGGCCTGATGTATCCCTTGTCAACTATTGTAACTGCATCTTCAGCTCCTCAAGCTTGCTCGGAGCCATTCTGTATGGCGACTGTGAAATAGGTGTTGTTCCTGTTAACAATTATATAATGAACTCCACCTCTCTATCAAGTGGCAAACCTGATAGATCAGCTAGAAAAACATCAAGAAATTCGTGCACTCTAGGAACATCTTCTGGTTTCATCTTTTCTTCCTGCACCTCTACTACGTGTGCAAGAAACGCTGTGCAACCCTTTTTCAACAACTTCTTAGCTTTCAGAGCTGAAATCAAACTCGTAGGAATAATCTTCCTCTCACCCCTAAAAACCACTTCAGCCAAACCAGGTTTCCTAAAAGTCACTTCCTTCCTATGGCAATCAATAGAAGCATAGTGAGTGAATAAGAAATCCATTCCCAAAATTACATCCAACGCCTACAACTCTAGTGGAAGAGATCAACTATCATACCTAGACCTTCTACTAAAACCTCACAATCACATAGCACTTCATCCACTAGTAAAACGTCACCAACTGGAGTGTATATAACTAACCCCTCAGATAAAGGCTCTAGCATCCTATTCAGCTTAGTTAGAAACATACTAGAAACAAAGGAATGTGTAGCACCTGGATCTAATAAAACACGTGCAGGTACATTACAAATAAAAACCGTACGAGTAATCACGTCTGGTGCATCTTCCGCTTCCTGTTGAGTCATAGCGTAGACTGTTCCCTGCTGCCTAGGTCTCCCCACAACTCCCTTCTGCTTTGTAACACTAGTGCCCTCTCCTGCAGTCGCTAAGACTCTTGGCTGCTCAATTGTGTGGGACTCAATGCCCTGGTCCCTCTAAACTGCTGCTCTCAGCTGTGGACAGTCTCTCTAAAAATGCCCTGGCTGTACACACCGGCACCAATAAGACTCCATCCGCGGTCTTGCTATTGAACTAGTAGACTGACTGGGTGCTCTCTGGCTTTGCCTCTGATAGGCACTACCTGAACTCATCTGCCTCAATGACTGGCCACCAGACCGACACTTAAAATCTTGATGGCCTGAAAAATTCACTCCAGGTGTGAACCTCTGCTGCTCACAACCTCAGAAACCACTAGCTGTTGAAGCGCCACGACTAGGCTCCACTACTGACTTCTCCTCTATTATACTCTGCTCCACACGTAGGGTAGTCTCTACTAACTAAGAAAAATCCGTCCACTTAGCAATAGCTGTAACTAGCGTACATATCTCAAAACGCAGCCCTCTTTCAAACATTCGACACCTGTCACTCTCAGATGCCACAATCACATCAGCATACCGTGAAAGCTCGGTATACTTTCTCTCATACTCAGCCACTAAAAGTGACCCTTGCTTCAGCCCCAGGAACTCATCTCTCTTTGTCTCACAGTATGTGCTGGGATAATACTTGTCTTTGAATATGCCTCTAAAAGTCTGCAAGTCTAACGTACGTGCATCACTGCGCCTGGCTAATATGGATTTCCACCATCCCTCTGCCTCATTCTGCAGCAGGAATGTGGCCAATCTTACTTTTCGCTCCTCAGGACGGCTCATCACATCGAAGCATTTCTCAAGCATATTTAACCAAACCTCAGCGTCAGCTGGATCTGTGGAACCCTCAAACACTGTGGCTCCTAATTTCTTCAGTCGTTATATGCCATACATCTTTTCCAGATCACTTGGCCCTGCTCTTTCTGGCCTACCAACCTCCTATGCAAATCTAAAAAACTGCTCGTTTCCTACTCCAGTCTGAACTCTCGAGGTACTGGTTCCTCTTTCAGATTGACCTTGGGCAGGATCCTGCGTCCCATCCTGATTCTGCCTACGTCGTTTGCTGGTACATGGTGGCATGACTCCTATAACATATCAACACATCAAACATGTTATAGATACTTAACTAAGATGCATGATACTAAACTTCTACCCATATTCTAGTCCTGATTGGACTCATTCTTATTCATACTTGGACCATACTATGCAAGTTCTATCTGAACAGACTGAACGTCTAACTATTTACTTCCTAGAATCTTCTAAGCACTAACTGCTCTGTCTCATTTCCCATGGAGCTATCCGCTCTGATACCAAGTTGTCGCACCCCCTCCATAACTACCTGCTAGCTTAGTCAGGGAGATAGTGTGAAGCCAACCGACATCGTCCTCCTCTAACGATACCTATTGATCCTGCTAAATCGTTGAACCTGATAAACATACTAATCTTAGATATAAAATACTTTACATGTAACACAACACAGCGGAACCCCTGAAAACCTTTAAACACACATGAAGTGCAATCCTGACATAACTCGATTTGGAAAATAACCTGATAGAGATATCACAACCAAAAACACATCCAACTGGGGTTTACACAACCACGACATCTATTGCTTACACAACCATAAACTATCCAGTTCTTACAAAGACATTTACAATATAAACAGACACAATGTACAACTCCAACACGTATGAAGCTTGATCTGGAAGCTTTTAGGAGAAAAACAGACTTTGGCAGTTATCAAGCACCGGGAGCTCGATCTCTACTTGAAAAGTGGGAAATTTTTTTGAAAGAGTGAGCTACGAAGCCCAGTGAGTGACTAAATTTAAAACTGTAAATCCACAAATCAGAACACGTGATAAACCTTTAAACGTATAAATCTGTTCAATCAAAGCGTTAAACATAAATGTGTAATGCTAAAAGCTTTCTCAAATGTTCCGCAAGTACGTCATTAAAATCTAGCAAGGCATATCAAGTATATAAAACATTTTAACTAACATGACAAATCAATCCTGTTAGGGACTATTGCCTAAGGTTATATTTCATCAAATTTAAAGTTAGACAGAAATCTCTTAGCAATCATACTAAGAACTAGTGTAGATAATAACGCCATTTTCATACACATTTATTCTCTCATGGCTCTTATCACATACGATCTAAGTGTTCTAAATTGTTCGTATGATAAGCTAATAATAATTCAAAAACGAATTTACTTTGACAATGGGATCTCTACATTTTACAGAAATTTAAGATACCACCAAGAATATAACAATACCCTAAAATTGACAAAGATCATCAACATAAGGACTTCCTCAGTAAAGAATTGACACACAAAAAAATTAATTGCTTAGTATCAAAAGTATGGAAGGATCATGCTCAAAGTATTATATGCAATGAATTTCGTTTATAAGTTTATAACACCTATTCTTTCATTATAAAATAGAAGAGAAAGAAAAAAAATCGAGAATAGATCACGCAACGGATTAGTTTTGCATAAGAAAAGATTGTATGCGTCTCGAACTAGTGATATGATAGCTATCAGTGTCTTTCCTCTAGCGTGAATCCTCCCTCTACTTCTCATACACTTATAAATTGAATACTCACTTTATTGTCTTTTCCATGTGCATGTATCATGTTGTTGGGCTAGATGCTCGAACGAATTTAGTCTCTCTAATTCCTTAATAACCGTACTTATTAGGAACATAGGCTTGTAACATAAGGGTATTAATTAATGAGTGAATTACATTCTATTCACAGATTAGGTTTATATTATAATAAGAAAATAATCATCTTTTAGTGAATCGAAAAAACTGAATAACACCCTAAGAGAGATTGATTCTTTGAACACAATCCACATAAGAAACAGACAAGAGATCCTATCTATAATATTCGCTTACGAATTAGTTAATGGTGCGCTTAGTTTTCTCTCTCAAACCATGTAAGCTATATATTTTGCTAACGATTAAATGAGCTCAAAGCTGTGTTTCTACTAATTCTAGAAAATATGTGTTGTATATATGTGATAATAAATTATACGAAGTGTTTCAATGATATTCTCACACGTTATTTACAACCATAAGTCTCTAAACTTTCTATAAAAGGCTTTGTTGTGTTTTCGTTTTGTAATAGTAAGTAATTGTTCCTCATTAAAGTTTCTCTCCAAACACACAAACTTAAAAAAAAAAAACCAAAGAAAAAAAACGAAATATTGAAAAGATGGTTCTTAGACCGAAAGTGTGTTTTATGAACTCACAAGGAGATATTTGTGTTCAAACACTGTAGTATTTAAAATATATATTTTTGTAGGATCCAATAATTCAGAGCTATCTGAGCTAAATTCTCTCTCAAACATCCCTTTTTTTCAGAATCCTCTCACCTACACAGTGCAGCAATAAATTTTTTTTTCTTCCATACTTCCACATCTCATGAGACCAAAAACCAATTAATCTTCATACTCAAGACAAATTCATAAATAGACTGTTGCGTGAGTGAAGAGAAAAGAAATATGAATAGAGGAGGAAAAAATGATTGGAGAAGTAGAAGTGCGCGCATGAACAATAAGAGTCGGGTATATCAACGTTTGAAAACGCTCTTATATAATGCATTGCCAGCTATGCGCGTTTCCTCATCATATTCTCTTTTCACTTTTTTCTCTCTCTATTTCTCTAATAAATTCCCTTCCTATTCCATTCGTTTCTTCTTTTTCAATTTTTTTTTTTCTTTCTTTCTTTTTTTTCCCGTTCCTTTCCTTTCTTCTTCCTTTTCTTTTCCTCTTTTTATTCATGCTTCTTTTCTTTTCTCTTTGCTTTGTCGTCTTATTGTGATATCTATTTCTTCCTTCATCTACCTCGTTTTAAAGATTTTTCTGTTTAAATTGATTATTCAATATATTATACACACAAAAAAACAACAATTTATATCGAATACAACCAACAGGAAATTTCCATTAAGAACAATGTGTGATAAAGGTAGGTGAAACCAGAGAACAGATAGCTACATTCACATAGCAGAAAAAGTTTTGCCATTTTCTTCAAACAATTACAATAGGCAATTACACTACGAACGAATACTTTAACTGAAATACAATTCCTATACTAGCACTGTAGTCAGGAAAGAAAAAAACCCTCGCGCAATAATCACAAAGAGATTACGGAGTTTACAAAAAAAATTACCTCCACCCCTTTATAGATCAATTATACCACTCTCCTTACGATACAAATTGGTCTAGAATAGTCCTATAGGTTTGATAGATTTCTGGTGTATTCATCCTCATCTACTGGTCATTATCTCCTTTTAATAAACTCCACAAGTTGCCTACCTTACTCTTTCTGATGATGTGTACTCCAAAGGCTTCAGAGTCGATACGTTTTGTTCCTCCAAAAAAACTTGTCCTTTCTGTCGTAGGATCTGAACCCTTCCTTTTATAACTTAATTCTTCTTTCTAGCTCTCAAAACGGTTGTGCTTGCAAACATGTGTCAATATTCTCTGGAATAATATCTCTCCATCAAACGATCGGACACATGAATTAGTATCGATCAAATTCTATTTCTCGAGGTGCAAGGGTATGTAGCGCATGGTATACTACTAATAGTTTATTCGCGATATGTATAGATCCTCTGCTATTGTGGTTATTGGTATAATCTTGTATCGAAAGGATCTCGAGCTTGATTATAATCGTGGAGCGTCACGTTACTCTATATTCCTCCTCGCAAAAGTCGAAAGTTAATTCAATCACCTTTTCTCACTCTGGGAGATACCTTACGATATATTAAAGAATTTTTTTGTAAACTCTGAAATTTCCACACATTGCTAACTATTTATAATCTCTAAGAGTCTCTACTATCGCGAGAGTCTGTTGCTTTTGTATATAGACTACTGTATGTCGATCTTGAGCTATCTTCAGGTTCTCTTTTATAGAATAGGGCTTCGAAGAACTTAAATGTTAATTTTATATAAAGCATTAATAGTGTTAACAACATATTTCATTTCAGGATAACTGATGCCATTTTACGATCGGTGCATCCCGACATCTATTCGTACCTCAGTGCTTATATATCAGTATTGTTTCACTCATATGGTTCTGTCAGATGTACATAAAGAAGCCACTACGACTATTGCAGTTAGCCGATTTTTGTGCTTATACTATGGACGCTAGATATGTTAGTTCAACTCTCTAATAAGATCACGTTCTCATGAGATATAACTGTTGGGTTATTCCATATTTTTACTCTTTAACTAAAGAGACTAAACGCTCTCGTAATCATCAAATGTTTCTTATATGATTCTGGATGGCTTGCCATATATATCACGCAATTGACCCTTACTCTCGATTGCTTTGGGGATGAAACGTGTTTACTGTGATAACGTTATGAGTGTTCTCCCTTATTACTTTCTGACACTAAGCTAAAAATATATTAGATATTTACTATCCTTCGGAGAATACCTATCTCTGAAAACTATGTCAACGAGAATTACATATGTGTAAGCAATCCATGCTTGACTCAACAAGTTACATGTTGAGAGTATTTAGACTTGAGCTAGAACATAGATATTATGTGTAACTAGATACATATCATTTAATCTGAAATAAAAACCATTCGCTGTATCATTGGTATTAGTACTTGTAACACATCTCTAATCTCATCCCCGATCATCAATTTACTACATGTTTCAACTCCAGTTTTTTTTGTACGAGTCTGAGTAATCTCATAAACTATCTCGTTATCAGAAAAAAATAATTATACATAATTTTTGCGCTTCATCCGACTCCCTACATCTTCGCCTTCCATACTGTGCACGTTGCTCATAAGATCTCGATTTATATAGGAGTATATTACTTCAGCCTTTACTTTTTTTTTACTGGTATTTTTTTTGATCTTGTGCTAGTCAAAAAATTAAGTGTTTTATATTTTATCTCACCTATTATTTGACTATCTCTCACTTCATACAGGCACCAATAAGTTTTCTCTATCAAAAGTTCTGTACATCTCTGGTGCTTCTGGATGCATAGCGTAAGTTGAACCGTGTAAGACTTTTTGCCATCTCTACTCTAAGTTAATAACGATGAATTCTTAACCAAATTCTAAAATAAAAAAACAAAATTATATTTTAAAAAGCACCCTTAATATGGACCCTCAGCTTTATGAATCATCACGAGCTATAAATAGATCATTTGTTTTTTTAGTGTTTTTAAAAATTTAAGTCCTATACAACTCTCTTTGTGATCTTCAATTTTCCTTTCATTCGTTATCTACTTGTTTATCCTAATATACACTTAAAACTAACCATACCAAGAGATATTCTAACGTCTGCATATACTATACAAAAACTTACTATAGATTATTAATAATCTGCTTTGTTTGTAGCGTTTTTTTGCAATGGACTTTGTGCAAAGTCTCATCAGAATCTATTTCAAACAATGTTATATCTTTACTAGCTCTGGTGTTTCATAACAGATGTAAATCCTACTTGTATGAATAAGTAGTTGGAGAGGAACACTATAAGAGCCTGCATTAATATTTTATATATATAAGAGATCAAAAAAACAGAAAAAACTTGACCCTAATCTCTCTGCAAGGATCACAAAACACTGACGCTGTAACCAAAACTCTTTATAGAGGGCTTACTTTTAGTTCATTTAGTGATTTTTTTTTTGTGACAGTTTTGATCGAATTACCACACAAGGCACTCTTTGGAAGCCTCGACTTCCAACTTTAAAAATGTCTCATTCTGAGCGTATTTTTAAATTTCAACTTGGCTCAAGTTAAGCCAGCCATTATAAACACACAAAAAAAGATGTTATACTCTCATAGTAATGGTATGCAGATCATTAGTCGTTTCAATGGATGATATCTAGCCGATTGTCCTTACTTAATCTTTCAATTAGCATTTTTCTAAGACATCATATATATACTCAGAATCGCACACAAAAAACTGTAATTTAACATATCAGGATTGGTTTATTCTCTGAGATAAAATATATGTTGGCTACCTTTCTACTTGTTAAAATAATATGGTCTCCAGATTTCTTACACGCTCGCTCACAAATGACTATAGTCGCAATAGTCTAACCCAAGTCAATTGGGTTTAGGGATAGAATTTACTTACTTCAATGCCTCCTTCAAACCCTGTCTCGTGTAGAAGACAAATAAAAGTTTATTCTTATCAACATATACCCTTATTGATAAAAGTCATATTGAGCAACCTAATCCCTTGACTCGTATTTTGCTACATCATAAATAGCAAATACACATATACCTAATCTCCGAGCATATTTACACGAAATGTCAAGATAATATTTTTGTGTCTATTTCTTAAATCATCTTTTCTTCAGTCTGGAAACAATTCATGTTTGCAAAGCTCCTATAATGTACAAACACCAACTCACATCATATACATTCTATTTCCTTGTCAAAGCTGTGAAGGTATATGCTAATCATGAGAAATCCTCATTAATCAATACGTCTGTATGTAATTCCCGGTCAGCCTAGGAAACTACGTACCTCTATTGCACTAGTTGGTCTCTCCCAGTTGCAATAGCTCTCTCATCTTTTTGCGTCATGCATACATATCTATTATTATTTGAGCTTTATATCTCAATATGCAATTAACTACTTTGCCCTGATTATTTTGGGTAGATTTATACCTGTGATTTTTCATTCACAGAAATTCTGATTGGCTAACTAACTATAGGTGATAAGATATTCTGTATATTAATCACAGTGATGATATAGGTTAAGAGTAAACTTATACCATGCTAGATGTATCTACTTTGTGGCTTTCCTTTCAATTGGGAATTGGCTGAAATCTTATGTAATTCATTCTTGATGTTAGAAGTGTGAAATCATCTGATAGATACATGATTCTAAAAAGTACTGATGATTAAGGAGTATTAACCCAATATTCTTAAATGTAGTTCTTGGTAAAATCTTGTACTCTAGGAGCGCATTGTGCGTATATATTATCCAGAAATTGGCAATCTCCTATGAAAACTAAAATTGGACATAGTGGCGCTCTAACCATCTTGTCGTCCTGTATGTGTTGTGTTCCTTGAGTAGAATAATACTGATAGATTCGCAGTAATACCTTTTATGGAATATAAGTGGAGATCCTAGAAACTACTCTAAATTTGAATCTATTCTTAGAGGACCATTCACATATGTGTTTGGCTCCCTCTTATGAGACTGTCAAACAATTAGAATTAATAAAAAAGGTAAATATAGGTGGATATTTGAGATATATACTGGAGTTTTGGAGAAAAAAAAAAGGAGTGCACACAGTGGGTGAGGAGGGAATAACTTGTTCTGATTATCTGTTGATCACCTATGCTGATTAAAATTTACATGTGAAGTTTTCAAGTGACAGATAATAATCTGAGAAGGTTATCACTACTCATATTTTGTCTTCTATACTTTACGTTGAGAGCACTTGAATGCTGCTTCCTAATTGTTGGCGTTGCGCACGCGAAATAGAAAATGGGAGATATCAAAATTGTAAAAACATATAATTGTAACTGCATTCTTAGTCTTCCTTTAATAGTACACCTCTCGTCGCGCAGACGGTTTCTGCCGTTATGTTCCGCTCTGCTGATAATATGTTCTTCATTGTCCGATCCTGCTCGTAACATACAGATACATCCTATATAATAGGACTGCCCTCTGCTACTACTATAAGTCGGCTACGACCCTGACCTAGGATGGGAGTCTAGCAGCCCAGACATCAGCAGACATCTACGTCGCAGATCTTAGGATGAAACTACTAGTGCTGGCTCTCGCTTCATCTTCTCTATATCCTGCAACATCTATCTCGCTAGTCGGTGCAAGGAACGCGTGCACCGTTTCGTTAACTACTCATCTCCTCTCTTTAGGCACTCCCTTCCAGAGCTACTGAGACTATATTTGCACACTTCGTCACGACATAGCTACTATTCTCCTCTCTCCACCTCTCGAGAAATACCGCCATCGCTCTAGATCCGACAAACCAGGGCTCTTTCCTATATAATGTTCACTCTCCCTTCCGCCTATGGGCAATCAGATGGAATGAGCATAGTGAGGTGGATATATATGAAACTGCCTCTATTACCTCCCTAAAACTCTACATCCAAGCGAGACTTACCATTGGGAATCTGTTGTTAAAAGATGAGAGTGCAACGGGATAGAGTATTCTATTGACCTAGTGAGCACTTTCTACTTTATAACGCTGACATATCACATTATGGCACTTCATTCGAGTATGATGAAAATCCTTTGTGCACCTAATATCGCCGATTTTTAGATATAGATTACTTGGACTCCCTTACAGTATAAAAGAGCGTGACGTAGATTGCATCCTATGATACAGTCTTGTTCAGAGAAGAACATACTTTGAGAAAATATCACAGAGAGGTTAACGTGTGAGTGGAGGCATCGTTGTTACTGCTATTTTCATAGAGATCCTGGTGCAGCGTAAGCGGGTTTCGTAGCATAATCAGTTATTAGTTACCTAGTTCTCGTGGAGTTAAGGTTATGCTGCGAGGTTCTTGGTGTGGAATCTCGCTCCTATTGTCTACCTGATGTGTGAGGTTTCCACTACGTAGACTGTTACATCTCGCTCCTAGGAGTCTTCCTCACGCGATCTGATCTCTTTTCCTCTTTAGCTGCGCGTTTTTTCCATTGGCTTGGCTGGTGGCTCCTTATACCTGCAGATGTTGCGCTAAGACTCTTGGGCGTGACTTTCTACCACTTGATAGTAGCTGGAAACTCTCAAGTGTCCTCTATATGTCTGGCATCTATAAAGTATAATCTGCTGCTCTTAGCTGGTGGAGGACAGTACTCGCTCATAAAATTTCGGTTGAAATTGTCGCCTAGAGTGCCTGGTGACACACTTCCGCGGCTAACCATAAATAAATTATTGAATTCCGCGGTTACTCTTCGCTCTTTATATGAATTTTAGAGTGCATAGAGCTTCTGCAACTAGGTTATGCTCTCTCCTCGCGTCTTTATGAGCACATAGCTTGGATAGGATGCAAGATATTCTCTTACCTGTGAACTGCATCTAGTACACCTCAATATGTACTGTGCACAACCTAGTGAGCTGCTACACTTAAAATCTCTTACCTAGTATTGGGCGTGATATAAAATTCGCTGCCATTTTGAGAACCATTGCTGCCTCGATCAACACACTCAGACAAAACCACTAAGTCGTGGTAGAAGTCAGTCCGTTACTACTAAAGGACTCACTAGCTGACTTTTACTTTATACTATCATATTATAAACTTCTGTGTCCTCACACGTAGTGATTGCGATCTAGTCTTATAGAGCTTAATAGAAGACATCTGTCTTCATCACTTAGCGAATTAACGTTTAAACCTTGGAGGTACCATATGTCGCGCAGAGAACTCTGCATATATCATATTACATTCGACAGGCCTGTCATCTCTCAGATGCCTATTCTCCAATCACATCAGTCATACCGTGAAGAGAATTCTCGATGTATTGCTGTTATACATTTCTCTCCATAGACTTCAACGCCACGTAAAAGTGGACCCTTGCTTCAGCGCCCAGAAGTTCCATCTCTCTTGTTCTCGACAGTATAGATTTCTAGGGATTGACATAGCATGCTTGAGAATATGATCCTGGTCGTAAAGACTGCCAAGTGGTCTAAACGTCTGTGCATTTCACTGCGCTTTGAGATTAAATAAGTGAATTCTGCCACCAATCTCTTCATGCACTGCATGTCTTTTAGTTGGTTTAGAGCTATAGTAGAGTGTGATGGCTAAATTCGTTTAGTTTTGCGGCTTCCTTAGGGGTCGGTCATATACATCAAATGCGAACATGTTTTCTCAAGGCATATTAACGCATAAACCTTTCTCAGCGTGATCAGCTGGGATTTTGTGTGGATCTCTCCGTTGTCAAGATTGCTGTGAGCTCCTTTTAATTTGCATTGTGAGCACCGTTGTACTTTGCTATTTCATCTTGTATCCAGTATGGCATCTTAGCCCTGCTACTTCTCACTCCGGCGTGACCTACCCAACCTCCTATTGCAAATCTCTTAATATAAAATTTGCTTCCTTCTCGGCTTACCTCCGTCTGAACTCTCGTGAATGATTTCGGTTATGTTCCCTCTTTCTAGAGGTTGATCCTCTAGGCCAGGATTCCTGCGCTCCAATCTGACTTGATTATTTCTTGTCTTACGCTTCTGCGTGTTGGCTGGTTATCATGGTGAGCCAATATGTACTTACCGTAATACTAGATTTGTATTCCTTACTACATCAGAAGACGTATCACTACCGTTTAGTTGTGAATTACTACATTAATTAGTGGTGCCATGCATTACTTAAAGAGTATCTATACACCTCTCACCTATTTCTGGTCTGCTGATTGTGGTTCTTTCATATTTCATACTGTGAGATCTCCTTACTATGCTAGAGTGTCATACATCTAGATAGCTTCAGTGAATTGTAATATGTGGTGTCTCTAACTATTATGTGAATTATCTAGACACTCATGTCTCAAGCACTAAACTTGCTCTGTCTCATTTCCAGAGCTCAGACCGCTCTTGTACTAAAGGATCTCGTCATAACGACACATCTCGCCATAAATCTACACCCTTGTTTCCAGCTTTTAGATCCTGAGGAAATAGTGTATAGACCAACACTGGACATTTCGACTCCTCCTCTAACGTAGAGAGCGTGAGTTACATCCCTGCTAAATCGAGTTAGGTTACGATGAGATTAACCATACGCTAATCTTGATAGATATGATTAAAATAACGTGTTACAATGGTAAACTACAACGACTAACAGCATCTCCGTGAACAACCGTTTTAAACATAACAATATGAAGTAGTAGTTAAGAAAATCGCCTTGACATCACGGCTCTCTATTCGGATAAAAATTTAACGTCTGTATATGAGAAATATCATTATCAACCTAATTGAATACAGTCTTTATAACTGGGGTTACACAAACCTACTGACTATCTATTAGACTTTTACACAACCATGAAAATACTAGTTTCCAGCTCATTCTTGACGCTACAAAAAAAACATTTTATCAATTAATAAATCAGCACAGCGAGGATTGTTACCTCGAACTATTCCTAAGTCACACTGTTTATTTTGCTTGATCTGGAAGCCTCTTTAAGGAGGATAATAAACATATACTTTTTCGCAGTTTAATTTGCACAAGGCACCGGGAGCTCGAGGTGTGTATCTTGAAAAGTGGGAAATTTTTTTTGAAAAGAGTTTGCACGCTACGAAGGCCCAGTGAGTGAGCATAAATTTAACTGTAAATCCACAAACGAAGGTTTATTTATTTGTTATATCACGAACACGTGATTCATAACCTTTAAACGTATTAAATCTGTTTTCATCAAAGCGTTAAAGAATATATGTGTTAATGACTATAATAGCTTTCTCAAATGTTTCCGCAAGTACGATCGATTTAAAATTATTTCTAGCTATAATGGCGGTGATCAAAGGTATATATAAAGCATTTTTAACACCTAATACTCGATCAATATCAATCGTTGTGTTAGGTCTCGCTCCCAGTATAACAAGTTGCACTAAGATCTACGATAAAGGTAGTGGGGCCCGCCAGCACTTCCTATACTGTTCTTGTGTTTGATCGTCTTGTGGGGCCAGACACAAGAATCCGACGCATCGTTTGTCACG
>NC_052360.1:41812041-41814231 GCF_009727055.1 Benincasa hispida | reverse complement strand
GAGTACACTCAACGTTGACAGCGGAATATAACCTGTGTGCACACGGTACCATATAGCCTCGGGCTCAATATCTCAGTCATGTAGTCAATAAAAGTCTCAGAAAACCACATGAAAACATTAAATCATGCCTGCTTATCTTTATCTTTCGTAAAACTCAAGCTTACTCGGCTTGCTCATGAAAAACTAAAAATCTTTAAACAGTACTCGCTAATACATACTTTACCTTAAATGGCATCATTTCAACTACTTTACAGGAAGTCAATAATCACGTGCTCGTATATAAACCTCATTAGAAGATCTAAGCTCAAAACTTATGCTTGAAACCATTCATAGAAATCATGTATCATTCATAAGTTGATATTCAAGCATGTAAACCATTTACGCATAAATTACAGTTTAGAAGTCATTTTTGAAATTTGTTTTGTCACTCATAGTCTTGGCTAGTTCCCTGGTCTGTAGACTCGACCTATTTCCTCTTGGCCTGTCAAACAATCGAAACCGAGCATCAGAACTATAAATCGTCTTGTCTTTCCATGCTCATGAATTTTAAATTCTAGAAATAAAATCACACTTCACATTTTCTTCCTAGATTTTCTAGATTCAATACCGTAACTTCTAACACTCACAACTTCCTCAATACTTGACCAAAATTAATGTACTATATATCAAACTCTTCATTTTGGAACCCTCTAAAACATACCTAAAGGAATATTTTTGGCTCACGAATTCTTCATGAAATTTATAGGAAATTGAATAAGATTTCGAACCATACCCAATTGAGCTTCTAATCCAACTTATGTACCCCTGAATGTTCGAAAAATCAGAGAAAAGCAGAGATCCTTCCGATTTGCCCGAAAATTCTGTGATCTGTTTTCCTTTTCAAAAACCGTTAACTTAACATTAGATTTAGCTCAAGTTCCTACATGAAATTTGTTAGAAAATAGATTAACTTTCAAGAAAGTCAGGCCTCAACTCTTAGTTCTTCTTGTGTAGCTCAAACCGACTTAAAAACTAGAGATAGGTAGGTTGAACCCAAATTCTTCCATGGTTGCACTTGCATGAGCTTTTCCTCCTTTCTTCAACCTCCAACCAACAACTTCTTCTTCCTCTTCCTTCACTCTCTCTCTCGAAATTCTCTGAAAATATAATGGGAAATGATGGAGAAATGGGCTGAAATGAGTGGCTTCACATTTTAAACGCTAAGCACCGAAAGGGGGTTCCAATTTCTTTCATTTTCTTTTTTTCCCCCTTTTTCCCTTTTCTTTTCTTTTCTTTTCTTTTCTTTTTCTTTATTCCCTTTCTTTTCTTTTTTTTATTTATAAATTCCAAAATTATTAAAGACAACTTCAACCAAAAGCTTTGCCATTTTCTTCAACAATGGAACAACAATAACTAAAATCCAACATCCTATAATGTTTAACAAGAGCAAATAATCCAAGGAGAGTCTCAGGTTTACAACACTGCTACCATCTGTGCACCCAAAGTCGTCATTGTCTCCACAATGTGAATGTTTAGGTGTTAAAATGAGTTCAAGTGGTTACATTGAATCACTATGCACTGTTTTGGTTGATTTTACCTATCGTGAGTGTCTAGTAACTTTGGGACTTTATTTCAGGTCAAATTGAGGTTGGAAAGGCTTACAACCCAAGGAGCTCGTGCTAGTGATAGTGAGTGGTCTATTTTCAAATGTTTTGATAG
This sequence comes from Benincasa hispida, assembly GCF_009727055.1. NCBI lineage: Eukaryota > Viridiplantae > Streptophyta > Magnoliopsida > Cucurbitales > Cucurbitaceae > Benincasa > Benincasa hispida. The sequence goes on along the minus strand of NC_052360.1, from coordinate 41,812,533 downwards.
AGAAAGCAATTATATATGATAGTATGCTATGATTTATGAAATGTGATGGCATGATCTGTTTTACTTGACTGATATTTCAAAAATGTTTAAATCATGATTTCTAAACTCTTGATGGTTTTATACAATCTTGATTTATCAAAATGTAGTTTAAAATCAGAGTTTACATACTTGTGATTTGTATGGTTTTTGAAAACTTCTTGATGGTGGAATCAAGGTTGTTGAATGGTTGTGGAAATGGTTTAAAACTACTGATTTTTGTACTCGAGAGATGGTTATGTTCCCATGCTACTTGAATGTGTTTCAGTAGTACTGCTCAGGCGATCAGGGGGCTACCGGGGTCAGATGTGGCTAGAGTATACCAGGAAGTCTAGAGGAACCTGTGCCTGTAGCGCCACCCGGGCTATCAGGGGGGCTACCACCAGGGTCAGATGTGGCCAGAGTATACCAGGGAGTCCAGAGTAACCTGGGCCTATAGTGTGTATCTATGCTTAG
>NC_052360.1:41807945-41810706 GCF_009727055.1 Benincasa hispida | reverse complement strand
CCGTTGCTTAAATTTTCTGGAATTAGTTTTTACACAATAATCTTTAGTATATTTTAATTTCCATTCAATTATATTCCATATTACGATATTTCCACAAATAAGCACTAAAACTTTCTATCGTCCTGTTATTACTAACAACCATGAACAAAGTTTCAGGAGACAATCTAGAAACACTTTCAAGACATTATTACAATCAACAAAACAACTCCCTCTTATCCCTTACTCTCAAACCTAGACAATTGTAATAGGTTTCGTGATATGCCAATCTATTTGTACATCAGGTGCAAGGTCACAATGTAGCAGGAGACTCTTGTCCGTGTGGCAAGGTAAAATAGCTCAGCGTGTTTTGGAAACTTTAACGCTACCTGTGGGGGAAGAAAACATAAAATAATCCAAAGCAATGAGTTTAATGCCAAGATGAGTAGGTAATGAATATAAATATAAGTATTATGCTTTCCTAAATCATACAATAAAAAGTAATTAAATCATATCAATAAAACATATGGCCAATATGAAATAAGATCAACAGCAATTCTCAAACACGTGGTAGTAAAAACAGATGGCATAGATCAACTCTTATAAAGAACATTTTAAAAGCATTACAATATGTTATCAGGAAAACCACACCAACTCTAAATACCCAAATAACTCCGTTTACAATGGCGGGTTAACTTTGGACAAAGAATACCCCCCCCCAGTGTAAACACCAAATCACAAGATCATACGTGCACGCAGAGCTGCCTCTAGGCCTATAGCAAACACTGGTTTCACTTTAACCAACTTTTCACCCAACTTAAAGCGAAAATTTGCACATACGTCCTGCATAAAATATGTTAATAAACCTTTAAGCTAACTAACCTCAAAATTACAGCTCTTAACTCGTATTCCAGAGCTCAGAATCTCTCATTGACTACACCTTACTCGGATTTTCCAGCTTTCCGGGCAACCTTCACTATTTTCACGATTTCTTCAGTTTTTCAATCCCAAATCTCTTGGGCACCCTAGAATAGACTCAAAACTAAATAAGCTTTAATCTGATTTAAATATGGAAGCTTTTTCTCGAGTATTTTGGGAGAACCATCACATTCTTCAGACCCTAAATTCTAGCCAAAGCTGCACACTTTTTCCTCCAATCAAAGTCCTCCACCCAGCTACTTGTTTGCCCTACTACGTGGATTTTTTTTTTATTTTTCTTATCCTTTGTAGCCTTACAAGACTTATCAAGTTAAATTAATTTTAGATTTTAGCAAATTAATCCAGTAATGTTTTTTAAAAAAACAAACAACTCCGATGCCCCTCTCGGCTAACTTGCATTTCCTACAAAATTTGTTCTTTCTTTCCTTGTAACCCTTAGCAATTAACAAATCTTGTTCCCTATACAAGTTCCCAATCATGAAAAATTGTTCCAATAATAACATGTATTAATACATTTCTAAAAGAACTTGCATTTGTTAAGTAATTTCCAACTTTCATTCCAACACTTAAAATTAGAACTTTCTTAGGTCATACAATCCAAGTTATTCATTTAGGTACATAAGCTCACTTATCTAGGTTGATGCTAAGCATAAACAAGAGAAAAAGGGACAAGGGCTTAGAGTATCTGCCCAACTAGATACCGAAGGACTTTCAGAAGGTATCTATTGGTACTGAAGGACGTTGAGAAGGTACTAAACCAACCAGATACTGAAGGACGTTTGAGAAGGTATCTGAGCAGAAGTACCTAAGGTATGATGGTACTTAGTATGGCCATGTGAACATAGGTAAAGTCAGAAATTGAGCAAAAGGGTTCTCTCTTGACTAGTAGTTAGTGTTGGGATTGTTTTTACCCACAATAGGGTTATTCTCAACTGAGAAATAGTTTTACTGTTTTATGATTAAAACAATTTTATATGTTTTATGCTTGGAAAATGTTTATATTGCATTACAAGTATTGTAGAAGCTTATATTTCAGTTAAACTCTTTATTGAGATTTTGCATGAGAATCAATTACCTTTATTAAGTCACTCACTGGGCGCAAGCTCACCTCGTTTTCAAATGTTTTCCTTTCCCCCCACATGTAGCGGTCAAATCCTCTGAAGATAGCTCTGCATCTGCTCTGCCACTAAAGAAATAAGAGATTTTAACCCGTCGATTTAGGTGGCTACTGTTAATATTGTACACATGTTACTGTTGTTCATATAGGGACTAGGTTTTTGGGTTTTGGGACTTGTAAATCTAGTGTTGTAATGACTCTAAATATGTTATGCTTCTAAATTATAAATTTTGGCCTAAAGATATTCTGTTGTATATGAGTTATATATTGGTATCAGAGTTATTCTGCAACAGTTAGTAGGCAGTAAGTGTCAGCAACAGGGTTGATAACTGCTGCAGTCACGCCCTTCTCTAGGCTAAGAGGGTGGTCTGGGGAGGGGTGTGACAGAATCTGCCAGATCCCTACCATGAAGCTCTGTGCTTAGATCCCTGCTACCGATTGAGCAAGCCTGAGAGGGAAGCTCCTCCTTCTGCATGATCCATCCATACCGACAAGCAAATCTCCATCTAGAACGGCGCTTAAGATGTTGGCCTTATTTGTATTTGTTTCTAACTCTATTTCATCAAGTGTATTTCATCTTCTTAATCTCTTCATTCACAAATCATGTATCAGATGCTAAATAGTTATATTGAATGTCTTGATCACTTTCATTACCACTTCTCTGTCTATTTCCATTCCTCCATCAATTATTTTCTCCATGAAGTTTACTTAATCCCTTGGTAATTAATA
>NC_052360.1:41722130-41807220 GCF_009727055.1 Benincasa hispida | reverse complement strand
CCGAGGCTGCTCAACGCATGGACTCGGCACTAGCCAAGGCTACTCGACACATTGCATGGGCACTGGCTGAGGCTGCTCGACACATGGGTTGCCTTTCCATGCATCCCTCACCTACTCGTGTGCCTTCTAACGCATCAACCTGCCAATTTCTATACTTAGCCAAATTTTTCCAAATTTCCTCTTTTCTTCTAATTTCCATTCTTTTCTCCACCATTCCACACTAGTTTCCACATCAACCTACTCATCACACTAATCTCAATAGGGAACATACTCAAGTAGAGAACTTAGGATTCCGGGTTCACATTTACCTCCCCCTTATAAAAATTTCGTCCTCGAAATTTTGCTACAAGTCCGTGAATTAAACAACTGCTAATACTTGTTTCTGATTTTCTCTTCGGCTTCCCATGTTGCTTCTTCCGTGTTATGGTTCTGCCATAGTACCTTTACCAATGGGATTGTCTTATTCCTTAAGACCTGTTCCTTTCTATCAAGGATTTCTACTGGTTCCTCCTCATAACACAAATTCTCTTTCAACTGTACCTGTTGCTCAGGAAACACATGGGTAGGATCTGGCACATACTTTCTAAGCATTGCCACATGAAACATAACATGAATACGAGATAATTCTGGAGGTAAATCCAATCCATATGTCATGGGGCCAACTCTTTCTATTATCTCGTAAGGTTCAATATATCTGGGGCTTAATTTCCCTTTCCTACCGAACCTGAGTATTCCTTTCCACGGAGATAACTTCAAAAATACTTTATCACCAACTTCAAACTCTAATTCTCTTCTTCGCTTATCAGCATAACTCTTTTGCCTATCTCGAGCCGTCTTAAGATTATCTCTTATAATCTTAACATTGTTTAATGTCTGTTGCACAAGTTCTGGACCTAGTAATTTCCTCTCACCGACTTCATTCCAACATATCTGAGTTTTACATGGCCTACTGTATAGTGCCTCATACGATGCCATCTCGGTACTCGAATGGTAACTGTTGTTATATGCAAATTCGATTTACGACAGATGCATATCCGAACTGCCCTTAAATTGCAATACACATGCTCTCACCATGTTCTCTAATGTCTGGATTGTCTTTCATACTGACCATCCATTTGTGGATGAAAAGCAGTACTAAAAATAACTTGGTTTCCATAGCTTTCTGCAAACTAGGCCAAAACTTTGATGTAAATCTGGAGTCTCGATCTGATACAATAGAAACTGGAGCTCCAAACTGACTTAGGACTCGATCAACATACAACATGGCTAATTGGTCTAGGGTATAAGTAACTTTAACAGGTAAAAACTTAGCTATTTTTTTCAATCTATCCACAATTACCCATATACCATCCGTTGATGTCTTAAGTAATCCAAACAGGAAATCCATTGTAATATGCTCCCATTTCCACTCTGGTACTGGGAGTGGATTAAGTAGTCCTGCTGGCCTCTGTCTTTCTGGTTTAACTTGTTGACATATTAGGCACCTGTCAACATACTCCGCTATTTCTCTTTTCATACCAGGCCACTAGTACGGTCTCTTTAATGTTTTGTACATCTTCGTATTGCCTGGATGCATAGCATAAGCCGAACTATGTGACTCTTTTAGAATAGCTTGTTTAAGTGCTAAGTTTTTAGGTACGCATATCCTACCTTCTTTCAATAACACTCTGTCAGCTATTAATTGGTAGTCCATCCTCAATCCTTTATCTACTTCCTCAGCTAACTTCTGAAAAATCAGAATCCTTTAATTGCTCACGTAGAATATCTTCTACGAGCATAGGACGCACTTGAAATGAAGCTAATAACCCTCCTTTTGACCGATTGATAATGCTACCCTAGCATTATACAACTCGTGAATTAGTGTACCCTTTACTTAATTGATACTAGCTCTAGCTGATCTGGTTTTTCGACTTAGAGCATCAGTTACTACATTTGCTTTACCTGTGTGAGAGTCAATGGTACAGTCATAATCCTTGATCAACTCGAGCCATCTTCTTTGTCTCAAGTTCATTTCCTTCTGATCAAAGATATGCTTTAGACTTTTATGATCCGTAAATATATGACACCGCTCACCAAATAGGTAATGTCTTCATAGCTTTAGAGCTAACACAACTGCTGCTAACTCCAAATCATGTGTAGGGTAGTTACATTCATGCTTCTTTAANCTCCAAATCATGTGTAGGGTAGTTACATTCATGCTTCTTTAACTGTCGAGAAGCATAAGCTACTACCTTTCCCTCCTGCATCAGCACACATCCTAACCCTTGTCGGGGTGCATCACAATAAATCCCAAATTCCTTACCTGGTGTAGGTAGAGTTAATACTGGTGCTGATACTAACCTCTGTTTCAATACCTTGAAACTGTGGTCGCATTCTGGCGACCACTCAAACTTCGTATCTTTTCTGGTCAGGTTTGTTAACGGTAGAGCTATCTTAGAGAAGCCCTCCATGAATCTCCTATAATAACCTGCTAAACACAAAAAACTGCATACTTGTTACATTCAGGGGTCGTTCCCAGTTAACTATTGCTTCTATCTTTTGGTAATCAATGCTAACTCCATCAGCTGAAACTATATGCCCAAGAAATATGACTTGATTTAACCAAAAATCACACTTACTAAATTTAGCATATAACTCATTTTCCCTTAGGATCTATAACACCATCCTCAGATGTTCTTTGTGTTTCTCCATACTACTAGAATACATTGTATATCATCTATGAAAACATCACAAACTGATCCAGATAATGATGAAATATCCTATTCATCAAGTCCATAAATACCGCAAGAGCATTTGTCAATCCAAACGGCATTACTAGGAACTCAAAATGTCCATATCTAGTTTTGAATGCAGTCTTTGGAACATCAGTGTCTTTCACCTTCAACTGGTGATAACCTGATCTCAAATCTATCTTAGAGAACACTGTGGCTCCCTTTAACTGATAGAAGAGATCATCTATACGAGGTAATTGGTACTTATTCTTAATGGTCACCTTATTCAACTGTTTATATTCTATGCATAATCTAAGAGTACCGTCTTTCTTCTTAACAAACAAGACTGGCGCTCCCCAAGGCGACACACTGGGTCTAATGTACCCCTTATCTACAAGTTCGTGTAACTGAACTTTTAGTTCCTTCAGTTTCGTTGGTGCCATCCTATATGGTGCATGGGATATAGGTGTTGTATCCAAAACTAACTCAATAGTGAACTCTATTTCCCTATCAGGTGGTAAGCCTGGTAACTCTTCAGGAAATACATCTAAGAATTATTGTACCACAGGTATATCCTCATGTTTCATTTTCTTATCTTGTGAAATTGCTACATAGGCTAAATAGGCTTCACATCCTTTACTCAACAATTTCCTAGCCTTCACTGTGGATATTAAACTTCTTGGAAGTATTCTTTTACTTCCTACTAGGGTTATTTCTTTTTCACCTGGTTTCCTAAACACTATTTCTCTTCTAAAGCAATCCATAGTGGCATAGTGTTTACTTAGAAAATCCATACCTAAGATAACATCAAACTTTAGTAATTCCAATGGAATCAAGTCAACCCATAAACTTTGATTTCCAAGAATTACTTCACAATTCCTATAATACTCATGTACCACTAGAGTGCGTAGGCACTCTATCTATATGTAATGCACACATGCTAGATTTGAATGAGTGCGTAGCACCAGGATCATATAATGCATAAGCGGATTGATTACATAAAGTTATCGTATCAGTTACGACATCTGGAGCCTCTTCCACTTCCTAGTGTGTCATACCATACACTCTACCCTACTGCTGCTGCTATTGCTGTTGGGGTCGTCTAGCTGCCCCTTTCTGTTTAGCTAGACTAGATCCCTCATCTCTAGTTCCGGTCGCTCTGGGTTGGTTTACAATCTATGTAACTCCTCTTTTCTCACTTTGTGCTCCATGACCTAGCCAAGGACAATCTCTCTTGAAATGCCCGGCTTGTTTGCACTGGAAGCACACATTCCTATTGCCATAACATACTCCTGTATGATGCATTCCACAGTTTACACAAAGTGGTTTACTCCATATTCTAGCTACTGACTCGCTAGCACGACCTGATACTGATCTACCACTCTGTCCAGCTACAGGTCTTGACCTCTTTCGACTTGAACTTTGTTGGCTCATGCCTCCAAAACTCCTTATACCCGACTGTCCAGAGAACGGGGGTCTAAATCTCTTACTTTTCGTTTCTCTAGGCATTCTAAACTGTCCTTCACCTGGCTAGAGTACATCCTCCCTCGCTACACTCTACTCTACTCGGAAGCGTTCCCATTTGCTGTTCTAGACCCAGAAAGATTTGCCTTTTCTCAACTAACTGAGTAAAATTCACCCAATTGGATGTAGAGGTAACAGGTGTATGTATCTTCCTTCTTAGGCCATTCTCAAATCTTTTACACCTCTCTTTCTCTTCTGCGATGATCGGAAGGGCATACTGAGATAACTCAGTAAATCTTTGTTGATACTTAGCAACCATCATTACTCCCTGAGTTAGCCTAAGGAATTCTTCCCTCTTTGCTTCTTTAAAAGAAATAGGGTAGTATTTATCCTCAAATACTTGTCTGAACTCAGACCAAGTCATAGTTTCCGAACTATTCCTTCTAGCCTCTATCACTTTCCACCACTTCTCAGCCCCTTTCTGCAGCAAGAATGCCGCTAACTCGACCTTACGATCCTCAGGGCACCTCATAACCTTAAAACATTTCTCAATCAAATCCAACCAGATCTTAGCATCTACTGGATCTGTGACTCCATCGAACTATTAGGTACACATGTTAGAGACTTATCTATGGGACTTAATCTAATGCATGAACTCTCTCTTTCACCCAAAACCTTATGGTTTAGTATTAAGCTAGCTCAAACCTTTACCAAGTTTACGTATACCTTTGCTCTGATACCAAGCTGGTATCAACCCAAACTTTATACTCAACCTTCTCCCAGGTTTTATGTAAACCTTTGCTCTAATACCAAGCTATCACACCCCGTCCCAAACCACCATCTTAGCCTATAGAAGGGCATGACTGCAGCAGTTATCAACCCTTTGGCTAACACTTACTGCCTAATAACTCTTGCGGAATAACTCTGATACCAAAATATAACTTATATACAACGGAATGTCTTTAGGCCAAAAATTTATTAATTCAGAAACATAACATATTTAGAGTCATTACAACACTAGATTCATAAGTCCCAAAACCCAAAAACTCTAGTCCCTATATGAACAACAGTAACATGTGTACAATATTAACAGTAACCACCTAAACCGACGGGTTACAAATCTTTTTATCCTTTAGTGGCAGAACAGATGCAGAGCTATCTTTAGAGGATTTGACCGCTACCTGTGGGGGGGAAAAGAAAACATTTGAAAATGGGGTGAGCTTACTCCCAGTGAGTGACTTAAGAAAGATAATTGATTCTCATGCAAATCTCAATAAAGAGTTTAACTGAAATATAAGCTTCTACAATACTTGTACTTAAGTATAAACATTTTCCAAGCATAAACATATAAAGTTGTTTTAATCATAAAATAGTAAAACTATTTCTCCGTTGAGAATAACCCTTACTGTGGATAAAACAATCCCAACACCAACTACTAGTCAAGAGAGAACCCTCTTGCTCAATCTCTGACTCTACCTACGTACACGTGGCCATACTAAGTACCATCATAACTTAGGTACTTCTGCTCAGATACTTCCTCAAACGTTCTTCAGTATCTGGTTGGTTTGGTACCTTTTCAAATGTCCTTCAGTACAAATAGATACCTTCTCAAATGTCCTTCAGTATCTAGTTGGGCGGATACCTTCTCAAATGTCCTTCGGTATCGCGTTTTAAGTAAAACTAGTCATAAATGACTTTTTCTTTAAAGCATGCAAAGTATAACACATATAAAAACATGGCTTTAAAGGTATTAACGCATGCTGAGTATATTTAACACATATAAATCGCTTTTCAACAATTTCTCACACATGCATGCGTTGTAAACATAACTCATTATTTTCTTGGAAATAACTTTGTAAAACTAGCTGGCATGAGAATAATCTTCTTTCAAAACATGCTTTCTATAACACGTTGTAATAAAACATTTTAAGAAAATGTTTTAGTCAAAACGTTTTAGCCATTCACCTTGATTGCTTAGGAGCTTTTCACTCTAGTAGCTCTCTTTTCTACCTTGGGCTCCCTTTTCACCCCTAGAATCCAAATTCAACTTACAGGTTAGATTGCTCATAGTTCTGGACCTTATTTTGCAATACTTCCTTCTACAAAAATATTCTAAAATGTCTCAGGAAGCTTACCCTAAAATTTGAGCTGAGAACTTCTCGTGGTTTGGCCGGAATCATAGAATATTCAAGACTGGCCCAAACTGATCTGATAGCCTGACCCTTCTGTCTTCTTCTTAGTTTCTAGCTCGATCCCTTTGAGCTTTTCTTCTGACAGCCTACCCTGAAAACTATACTTTTAGAGCTTTCAGGTGGCTTTGAAATCACTCCAAACGTAAATTGGGAGAACTCTTTGTCCCAAGTTGATGCATCCTCTTCAGAACTCACTGTCCAATGCGTCCTCTATGACTAACACATGGATTTGGCTCCAACGCAAGGTTTGCTCCACTCTCCCACTTTTTTTACGATATTTCTGAATTTTGATCTAAAAATGAAGTCTCATGGCTCTATTTATAGGCGTTCAAACCTTCTCCGGAGTTGACACCACCTACTTGGCTGTATGGCCAAGTGTCTCTTTCTCACCTCATCAACACAATGTTGTGATCATTGCAAGCTAAGTGTCTTACTCCCATGTTGTGAACGCATGAGCCTCCAATCTGATGCCACCACCTAAAATTCTTAAGGCTTAAGGCTTTCCTCCCAAGAAGACACATGGTTTTGATGACGTTTTCTATGTGACCTCACCCTTATATGTGTCCAACTCTTGGATGCTCAAAAACGACGTATAACCTCTACTCAACACATAGGAAGCAAACTCTCTATCATTAAAATTCAACTTATCCATCGCAAGGAGCTAACCATCACCAACGCATAGGGTGACTGTCCATCCTTGACGCATGGCTCACTCACACAGCTTGCTTGGCATTGGCGCATGGTGCTGGCCACCAATGCATAGGCGCGCTGCATTGGCTGGCCGGTCGACGCATGGGCGTGCTTGGCCGAGTGCTTAGGCGCATGGGCATGCTACTTCGATGCATGGGCTGCGCGCTTGGTTACATGACAGGGCACCTCGATGCACGGCATGGCTGCTCGGTAGGGTGCTCACCGCATGGGCGTGGCCGCTCGATCGTGCACTCAACGCACGGGCGTGTTCGCTCGACGTATTGGCAGGGCGTCCCGCCGAGGCTGCTCAATGCATTGCATGGGCACTGGCCGAGGCTGCTCGATGCATGGCCTGGGCACTGACCGAGGCTGCTCGATGCATTGCATGGGCGCCGGCCGAGGCTGCTCGATGCATTGCATGGGCACTGGCCGAGGCTGCTCGATGCATGGCCTGGGCACTGACCGAGGCTGCTCGATGCATAGCATGGGCGCCGGCCGAGGCTGCTCGATGCATGGCCTGGGCACTGACCGAGGCTGCTCGATGCATTGCATGGGCGCCGGCCGAGGCTGCTCGATGCATGGGCTGCCTTTCCATGCATGCCTCGCTTACTTGTGTGCCTTCCAACGCATCAACCCACCAATTTCCATACTTAACAAAATTTTCCAAATTTCCTCTTCTAATTTCCATTCTTTTCTCTACCATTCCACACTAGTTTCCACATCAACCTACTCATCACACTAATCTCAATAGGGAACATACTCAAGTAGAGAAATTAGGATTCGGGGTTCACAGGGATATCTAGTAGAAGTCTGCCCATGGAATCAATAACCCGTATATTCTGTCGATGATGAATCATTTGGCAACATCTATAACCCAGGTTGGTGGGATCACCCAACTTCAAGTTGGGACAGGAATCACAACCAGGAGAGCCATAGTTTCTATCAGAATAGTAATCAAAGGGATAGAGGCAACCTCCGGTCTTCATTACTTCGGACTGTAACCCAGGTAATCCTCAAGGTATACCACCCTGCGACCAACCGTTCTTATACGATACCTCTTGCAGCACCTCGTCTCTGGAATCATCGTTAAAACATTACATTGAAAAAAGCGAGGCAATGAGACAATCGTAAGCTGACTCCCTTAAAGAACTAGAAGAACAGATAGATCAACTTACGAGGGAATTAAAGAAAAAAGTGCCTAGTATGCAGCACAGCAACTCAGAAGCATCAGGGCAGCGAGGTAAAGAACAATGTCACGTTGTAACATTGAGAAGTGGTAGAACAACAGCCCCTATGCCATCAGTACCAGATGCGACAACAACACCAGTAGATTTAACTGTTGATGATGATCAATCAATTAATAGTGGAAAAATTACCAGTTCAGAAGAAAGTTCACCTATAAAAGATGAAGCTCCTCAAGACTTGAATTCTCAATCAATGCAACCTCTAGATAATGAAACACAGCAAGAACAGGACCTCAACAAAAAGCCAACTAAACAAGGAGAAAGGCAGGATCCTCCACCTTTCCCGTCCAGGCTGAAGAAGAAAGATGATAGTAAACAATTTCAGAGGCTTCTGGACGTTCTCCGACAGCAACACATTAACATTCCCTTAATAGAAACACTAGAGCAGATGCCGAGTTATGTAAAATTTCTCAAGGATATCCTTGCCAATAAAAGAAAGATTGGGGAAAATGAAACAGTTGCGTTAACATATGAATGCAGCGCCTTGTTTCAAAACAATATCCCCACTAAAATGAAGGACCCTGGGAGTTTTACATTGCCGTGTACGATAGAAGGGAAGATGGTCGGGAATGCACTGTGCGATTTAAGGGCGAGCATAAATCTAATGCCCTTGTCGATTTTAGAAAGCTGGATATCGACAATGCAAGACCAACCACGATCACATTACAGTTGGCCGATAGATCAATAAAGCATCTTGAGGGCAAGATAGAGGATGTACTCATGCAAGTGGTCAAGTTTATATTTCCTGCAGATTTTATTATGTTTGATTACGAAGCTGACAGAGAAGTCCTTATCATCCTGGATCGGCCATTTCTTGCAACAGGGCGAGCACTGATCGATGTGCAGAAAGGGGAATTGACCATCAGGGTCGACGATCATGAAGTGAAATTCAACGTGTTTAATGCGTTGAAGTACCCAGGTGACATGGAAAACTGCCAATATCTTGAGGAACTGCAATAAGAATGTTGGCATGAACCCCTAAAGGAGCTACAGGAAGAAGATCTTTGAATCGACGCAATATTGAGGAGAACTGCGCTGCGATTCTTGTGGAATCAAGTTTTGAACTGCTTAAGTTATCTGAACGAACATCACAACGTGTTAAGCCATCTTTGGAAGAGCCACCTGTGCTAGAGTTAAATTCATTGCTCGTGCACCTTAAGTATGCTTACTTAGGAAGTAACAACACATTACCACTTATCATTTCCGCATCACTGAGTAAGGAGAAAGAAGAAGTGCTTAAACAGATCCTAAGAAATAATGCAAAGGCCTTAGGATGGACCTTGGTAGACATTCAAGGAATCAGCCCCTCGTACTATATACACAAGATTCATCTGGAAGACGGAAAGACAGGATCGGTAGAAAGGCAACACTGCTTGAACCCGACTACGAGGGAGGTCGTAAAGAAGAAAATAGTGAAGTGGCTAGACGTAGGAGTCAACTACCTGATATCTGATAGCAGCTGGGTATGCCTAGTGCAGTTTGTTCCAAAGAAAGGGGGGATGACAGTTGTCACTAATGACAAGAATGAATTAATTCCCACAAGAACGACTATGGGGTGGAGAATTTGCATGGATTATCGCAAGTTAAACTTGGCCACTAAAAAGGACCATTTTCCACTCTCGTTCATTGATCAAATGCTAGACAGACTTGCGGAGAATGAATTTTTCTTTTTTCTTGATGGCTATTCAAGGTACAATCAAATAGCAATTGCGCCGAAAGATCAGGATAAGACAACATTCACGTGCCCATTTGGTACGTTTGCATTTCGACACATGCCATTTGGACTCTACAATGCGCCAGGCACTTTCCAACGATGTATGATGGCAATATTCTCAGATTACTTGGAGGAGTCAGTCGAGGTATTCATGGATGATTTTTCAGTCTTCGGCAATAATTTTGACTCTTGTCTATCTAACCTTGAAAAGGTCTTGAAGAGATGCGTGGCAACAAATCTTATTTTGAACTGGGAAAAATGGCACTTTATGGTGGAAGAAGGAATAGTTTTGGGTCACAAAATCTCTAAAGCCGGGTTGGAAGTTGATCAGGCAAAAATTGATGCAATTTCCAAATTACCCCCACCAGTGAACGTGAAAACACTTGGAAGCTTTTTGGGACATGCTGGGTTTTACAGAAGGTTTATTCGCAACTTCTCCCAGATCGCAAGGCCCTTAAGTGCACTCCTTGAAGCTGACCGAGAATATAATTTAGATGATATGTGTACCAAAGCATTCAACACATTGAAAGATGCGCTCATTACCGCACCCATTCTGGTGCCGTCAGACTGGACGCAACCATTTGCGTTGATGTGTGACGCGAGCGGATATGCTGTGGGCGCAATGTTAAGTAAGCGCAAGGACAAGGTATTGCATCCTATTTATTATGTGAGTAAAACGTTGAATGATGTGCAGGAGAACTATAGAACCACAGAGAAGGAAATGCTCGCAGTGGTATTTGCATTGGAGAAATTCCGACAATACTTAATCGGAAAAAACATTGTGGTGTATACGGATCACTCTGTGATCAAGTACTTGATGACAAAGAAGGATGAAAAACCAAGGCTTATACAGTGGGTGTTGCTACTGCAAGAGTTTGACCTAGAGATCAAAGATCATTTGTCAAGACTGGAGAATTGTGAGGTTCAAAGTAATGAAAAAGATATTGAAGAAAGATTTCCTGATGAGCTGCTGATGGCAGTAGGCATTAATGTTCTCTGGTATGCGGACATCGTGAATTTCATTGTTTGCGGTCAAATACCAGAGGACTATACTTACCAGTAGAAGAAAAAGCTAAGACATGATGTCAAATTTTATTTCTGGGACGACCCATGTCTATATCGACTTGGTCCTGATCATATATTACGTCGATGCGTTCCTGAGCACGAAGTCAAGCACATTCTGGAGATGTGTCATGAGTCTCCATATGAAGGACACTTTGGGGGTAACGGATTGTCGCGAAGGTCCTACAGTGTGGCTATTTCTGGCCAACACTGTTCAAGGATGCCCAAGCCCACGTTGTGCAATGCGACAGATGTCAGAGAATGGGGAATATGTCAAAGAGAAATNCCAAGCCCACGTTGTGCAATGCGACAGATGTCAGAGAATGGGGAATATGTCAAAGAGAAATGAAATGCCATTGACATCAATCTTAGGAGTGGAATTATTTGATGTTCGGGGAATTGACTTCATGTGCCCGTTTCCACCATCAGAAGGTTATCACTATATCTTGGTTGCGGTTGATTATGCATCAAAATGGGTTGAGGCTATCGCATGTGCGAAGAATGATGCGGCCACAGTGGCGAAGTTTCTTAAGAAGAATATTTTTGCTCGATATGGGATGCCACGGGCCTTAATCAGCGATGAGGGCTCTCATTTTATCAAATGCATAATTGCCAACCAGTTGACTAAATTTAACGTCAGCCATCAAGTTGCGACTGCTTATCACCCACAGACTAATGGGCAGACAGAGATTTCTAACCAAGAGATTAAAACTATCTTGGAGAAGGTAGTCAATACTTCCAGGAAGGTTTAGTCACCCAAGCTTGATGAAGCACTGTGGGCATACAGGACTGCCTATAAAACACCAATTGGCATGTCCCCGTATGCCCTAGTCTTTAGAAAGGCTTGTCATCTACCGCTCGAGTTGGAACATAAGGCAATGTGGGCATGCAAGAAGCTGCAGTTTGGTTTAGCAAGTGTGGGGAAAGTTCAAAAGCTACAATTGAATCAGTTGGTCGAATGGCGAAGGGACACCTATGAAAATGCCAAGATCTATAAGGAGAAAACCAAGAAGTTGCATGACGACCGTATAAATGATCAGACATTCACCGAAGGTCAACATGTATTATTATTTAACGCTCATTTGCGATTGTTCCCAGGAAAGTTGAAATCTCGCTGGTCTGGGCCGTTCAAAATCAAGACTATCTTTCCTCACGGAGCAGTGGAACTGACAACTTTAGACGGGAACAACGCGTTTAAAGTCAATGGTCAACAGATTAAGCCGTACTACGGAGATGACTTCAGCGACGCATGGACACCATTGACTTGGGCAAGCAGGATTAAACCACTTGCAGGGGAAATAATTGCGGTAATTCTGAGAACTTCTTTCAATTAGCATCCCTATTTATGTTTACTTGCTTTCTTTACAATTTTCTTGTACTGCTTTCTAAATCATGTATTTATTGCCTTTTAGAAGTAGCATTTGATGTTTTCGGTAATTCTCTTCAATTTAATCTTTCATGTCATGCTTAATTCTTCTAGTTTGTATACATTAGTAGCATTGTTCTTTAATTTTTGTGAATGATTGGATGAAATAATAGACACCGCAAAGTCTTTTCGACTTGCATTTTTGATGACGTAAAAATAAGAAAAATTAGTATGTAATGCGATGATGGGTATATTGTGAGTTAACAGAAGACACCTTGTGTCCATTACACCTAAATACATTGCTTTGAGGGGTGTGTTGCGTGCGTATATGTCCTTTGCCCATCCTTAGTTAAATGCACTATGTTGAGGTATCCTCCAGAAATGTGTTAGTTAAGGGGTGTGTTGCGGGGGTGCATGCGTTGTTGCCCGTCCTCAGTAAAAATGTATTTGCGTTATTAGAAGCGTGGTGTCAAATTTTAGCATGCACCCATCTGAATCAAATTTAAAAAAACGAAATTGTTTGATTCTTTGTATAGGTAGAAATTTTATTGCGTTAATTTTTAATTATTTGTATACTTTGTTAATATTCAATACAAACAAGTACATATTCACTCCTTTTTGCCTGTGCCTTTTTCTTTATCATCCTTTGTCAATATTGGCGATATTCTTAATCTTTTACTTTTGCGTTATTCATTGTGCTGCCATGATGTAATATATGTTTATACTTAGAAACATTTCAGAAACATTTCCCATACTTTGTAAATTCTGACCAACACTTAGTTAATTCTTAGTTTAGCAGTACTTTACCTTTCATCTTTCAAAGTTCTGCTCAAACCTTCTTTTTGAAATTTTTATTCTAAGTGTTTGTCTAGTCTATCCAAACAACGCAATGAGGACCTTGCTTATCTTTAAATTTGGGGGTGGGGAAGGGTCTGAGCAGATAAGATCAAGAATATGCGATGATTAAGAAAAGGTGTTCATTTTAATAAATGATATATATATATATATATATATATATTATGCCAAACTCCAATGTTAGCGTAAGGAAAAACCTCAAAAATATTCCCAACCTGATAAGAGTTTAGTTGTGAAAGAGAGCCTACTCGTAGTTGGATGTTTGTATGACACCCGTAGGAGCAAAGCCAAAAACGAAGGTGGGTTTCCAAAGAACAATGCAATAAAAGAAAAATTAAAAGAGTGTAAGAGACAACTCCTCTGAATTTCATGAAGTTAAAGTTGAAATTGGCACACAAACCGTAGTTGGATGTTTGCATGAACCCATGGGAACAAACCAAAATGAAGAGTGTTCACCATGACCAACAGTCTCTAGTAAATAACGCAAAGTTGACCATTGCATATAGATATATCAAGTTGTCTTTGACAAAGAAGAGATAAACATTCTATTTTCAAAACTAGAAAAGCATCTTGGAGCAGAAAATTTTTATATAGAAGAAAAAGTAGGGCTTTGTTAAGAATTAGCAAGTATAGAAGGGAAATTGGCTTGTTAAGAAATATGCCTAAGTGTAACATCCAGAGCAGCCAATTAACGAGCACGAATTATGAATAGGATATTGAGGACAAACATATTATCTAAATTTGGGGTTAATGATAAATGTTAGAAATACAAGTTATTTATGTTGCCTTATCTAGATATTTTGACCAAAAGAAAGGAATATGCATTGATGATGAAAAATTAGTCATAAATACAATAATTATGATGATCGCAATTACACCACTAACATCGTCTAAAAATGGATAGAGAGGATATTTTTACTCTGTTTTGCAGGAAACCAAGTCACCACTTGCGATCTAAGGTTCAACGAGAAACTGAACAACGCATCTCTGTTACATTGCGCCCGTCAAAAACAATGAAGAGACGATTTAACACCAATCGACGGAGCAATGCGACAGTTGATCTAGAGCTGAATTTCAACCGCATGCGATAATAAAAAACACTGCATGCGAGTAGCGATCGAAAGATGCAGCTTGAGCAACGCAAAGCGAAGGATACGACACTGGTACAACTAACCGTGTGCAGATTGACGGTCTGATTGCATAATAGAAGGAATATTTATTCCTGCTATCTCAGAATTTCATAACAAGAAGTGCGGTCCACAAGCCAAGAATCAAAGCTTTTCACCTATAAATACCCCCATAGAATTCAGAGTAAATATACTTGATACGGGTATAATTGATACGAGGGCTAATTGCTACTAATTTATTGAGAGAGAGGTTGAGATGAGTACTGATCGGAAGAAATCCGGGAAGAGAAGAGACAAGGCCGAGAGGTGAGTCTCAGTGCGAATCCGCCAGATCCCCGCCGTGAAGCTCTATGCTTAGATCCTTGTACCGGTTGAGCAAGCCTTAGAGGGAAGCTCCTCCTTCTGCACGATCGATCCACATCGGCAAGCAAATCTCCATCTAGATCAGCGCTAAGACGTTGGCGCTTATTTGTATTTTTTTCTAAAGAGATAAGGCATGCTAGACGACATCTTCACCTGCGAGAGCAGAAGTGAAGATGTCATTCTGATTTGTCGAGAGAAGGTTAGAAGAATGTGTTAACTAAAGCATGTAGTACTTTCAGAGTGGAAGCAATCTTGCATTCATTACGTTCATCCCTGTTTCACCACAGAGATGTGGGAACGTGGTCGATCACCGAGAGGTGTATGCCAAGGGAAAAACGGAACCATACTTATATCTTTAATGAAATTAAGAAACTTGCGATGTTTGTATTAATTATCTTTTCTGTTTCTGTTTCGTAAATAAGACTTATCACCACATTACACGATTTTTGCATAATCTTCACAGCCAGCCTTAACCTCAGTATCTTGTATCATGAAACCTGCATCTTGTATCATCTTAGCTTAGATTTACTTTAATGCATTTTACTTTAATGCAATTTATGTTATTATCGCATTTTTACCGCTTTACTTTACTTTATCGCATGTTTAATTACTTGTACACAAATTCTTTTATAAATTGAAAAAACCCCTGGTCGCATGTATCACAAACATAATGCAATAACCTCAAACAGTCCCTATGTTTGACCTCGGATCACACCGAGAAACTTGTAGTGAAATTATACTTGGTTTCAACGCAAGGAAACTTGTGACAACGCACAACATACTCTAAGAATATTGTTAATAACGCATATCTAGAAGTAGTATCACATATCATCACATAAAATCTATGTCACAACAAGTTTATGGCATGGGCTTGCATTGCATTACAAATTGCATTATCAATACTCTTCCTTATCTTTATTTCAAATTTTGCATTATCACATCGCATTTTAGTTTTTAACAGTTTTATCACCGCATCCTCTTTGATCACCGCAATTATTTGACATAGATAAATTTAGTGAGTTATCATATTCTATTCTTTGCCAAGTATGATTTCAATGATGAAAAATATGCTTCTATTTCTTTCGTATATGTTGGATTTTATGTCCTAAAACTCATAAAAACATATTCTATTTTGTTTTTCGATAAAGTTGTTATTGAAATTCTAATCTTGAATCCAATAAACTAAGGTCTTGAGGCTATTTAATGTAGTTTGAACTTTATGTAGTGACATAAATGTGGATCAAGTTCAAATATATAGCCAAAATGGTCTATAGTATATGAATGAGGTTGGGCGCCTTATTCTGGGGACACTATGGATGCGACCCACTTTGTAGTTAGTACAAACGATGTGATCCTGAATCGTTCATATCATGTGAGTGGGGGCATCCTATGTAATGAGTTTTCATAAGACTAAACCATGAAATAGTCACTTTTTACGTTCTAAATGCTGTTTTATGTATAAAACTGACTATTTCATTAATTGACGACCTAGGTAACTTAATTTTAATCCTGAGCTAACTATGAACTCCTGTTAACTCGGAATTATCCTTAGATATGCATAGGTGAGGGAAGATCATCATCGCTGGCCGAATAAGCCTTCCATTTTAGGGGTAAAATCAGGTGGATAGCTGGGAATATAGGGTGCAAGACAGAATTCACTCTTACCTGTTATAGGGGTAGTAGATAGGTTGTTCCCTTTGTACTGAATCCAGGTCTTGAACAAGGGGCCCCACTCTCTCCTTGGCTCGATAGAGGTTCGGTTTATAGGTTGGATCTTAAACCAATTGTTCATTAGTGGATCAGTGGAACTTAAGGAACAAGATGTAGTCTTGGGGGTAAAACGGTTTTTATGACCCAGCCGAGATTACGAACAACCTGTGAAGGACTAGCTTACTAATCATGGTTATAAAAAATGGACACAAATATATCTATAGTGAGAGGAGTGCAACTAGGGGACTATAGTGGAATGACCCGTTAGTTAACGAATGTTGATTAGCTCCATCTAAAGAGTTTAGCTAGCTAATCTCGAATCGTTGGATCCCATGATCTATAGATCCATTAGGTTCCCCTCCTAGCTCATATGAAATAAACTTAGAGCAGTATGATAGAATGATTCGAATTGTTCGAATTAGGTGAAGAGAGAGAAACCGACAAGTATATGTGATATAGTTGTCGGTTTTCAGCTTAGAGATACAACTTTAATATTTAAATGTGATTTAAATATCAAGAATATGAATACGTTCATATTCGGAAGCTCGAAAATAATGGAAATGCTCAAAGATGTAAAAAGTCAAAGAGTTGACTTTTGACTTTGAAAAGTCAAACTTTGACCAACCTTATATTCAAATGTGATTTGAATTTCGAGAAAATGAATGCAGATTCATGCTCGGGAGGTCAAAATTATTCAACACGAAAAAAATCATAAAAAGTCAAAATGTTGACTTTTTGGTTAGAGTTTGACTTTGACCAAATGACTATTTTGCCCTTTGACTATAGTTAGTGAGAAAATCCAAACTTTTGTTGGATAATTCCATTAACAAAATAGTGGGCTAGGTGTTGGCATATAGTGGAGACATTAAGACCACTAAGATAGTGGATTATAGGTGTTGGGTATTTATGGATTTGTTTCATGCAAATGTTGCATGGATTTTTTCTATAAATTGGGCTTTTCAATTTGGTTGAAATTTTTTTGCCAATTTTGCCAAATTTTTTTCTAAAATTGGGCTGAAAAAAAACCCAAACCCTACCCAAATTCCATCTTCTTTTCCATCTCTTTCTCTCTCTCGTTTTCTTCATCCATCGAGTCCCACAATCCAGTTCTGAGTCTAGAGGATAGAGGTCAACTCTAGTAGTGGTCCGAAAGAGTTCGGGTCGAGATTCAGCGAGGAAAAGAGGTTTTCGGGAGCTTCAAAGGTAATTTTAATTTACTGTTTTTCCTTCAAATTGCATGCTAATTTCCTTTTAATTAAAAGCAATTAGAGTGCAATTAGGTCCTTTTTCCGCTGCGTATGTCTCGTGTTCCATCAGTATATACTAGAGTCAACTTAGTCTTAAGTTAGTCACCTCATGAAATATTTCTAGAAGTTAAGGGTTTGCTAACTTTCTTTCAAACTCTCTTTACAACGCATTCTATGACCATCGCATGACTTATTTTAATCTTTTGGCAACGAGGACATTTCCGCATTTTAAATTTGGGGGTGAGGTATTTATTTCTAATCTTGCTATTTCTAAAAAAAAAAAAACTCCACTATCAACACAATGGGAAACCCATGTTGATAAGAGTTAAGTTGTGAAAGGCACTTGCCCGTAGTTGGATGTCCGCATGACACACGTGGGGGCAAGCCAAAACGAAAGTAAGTTGCCAGGATCAATGCATAAATAAATGACCGCAACTCCACTGTCAAATAGGCATGGGTTTAGTCTGAGAAAGAGTGCATTGCTCGTAGTTGGATGTCCGCATGACACACGTGGGGGCAAGTCAAAACGAAGGCAAGGCACTCGGATCAGGTCAGAAAAAAAATAGCTATGAAGAAAATTTTTTGATGCAAGGATAAAATCATTTGACACCCCGATAGAAAAATTTTCTTTTCAAAATAAATCATTCGATGTTCCGAAATTTAGTAAAGTCCTTTTTAAAGGCAAGCTTGTAGTCCCTAGGTCTTAGAAATATTTTAAGAAGATACTTGAATAAGACTTAAGAAAATTCTGGTATATAGGAGTTGAACGGAGTATTCTTGAGAAATCTAGGAAAAGAACTTTGTGGTTGACTTGCTAAAGGAATCTTTAGCTTATGCTTGAGGACAAACATTGTTTAAATTTGGGGGGTGTGATAATGGGCAGAAATGCACGTTATATAGTGCTAAGTTCTTAAACAATGTTGGATTGCGTCCATTAAGCATATATTCTATAATATTGCGGTCGCATGCGTTCAGCACATTAGAACAGTTGATCTATGTATTTTTGTGCAGAATATGCGTTAACGCAATGCAAGATTGCGATCATAGGAAATCATTGGTTGAGCACAACTTCACCGCAAGGCTTTGCATTGATCGTGCTCGCAAACATTCGCCCAAGGAGGACCGCCGTAACTTGGTCAATGCAATATGGTGGGCGCATCCGGTGAAAGGATAATCAAGAGTGATGGGACAGAAAGCTAATGACAGTCGAATCCAAATTAAGTTGACAGCCGATAAGGGTCACAAAGTACATTCATCTTTATCGGTGACAATTATTCAACGCATCAGTTAGGAATTAAAGCTGTCCCATCTGTACAACCAGGAGAGAGAAGCCACCTTTCACCATGGATGCTCTATAAATACCAAGTGCATTCTTCATAAAAGGGGTTAACCAGTTGATCAGTTCACCGTTTTTAAAATCTTTTCTTCCACAAGTTCACACGTCTTTAGTTTTCTTTCAGTTTAAGGCGAACATGAGGGAAGAAGTTGTGCCGGTAGATCATTCTGGTAAGCTTGGAAGAGTGCCGGAAGCTTCAAAGACAGAGAGAGGGCCGACGCCTGCGAAAGTGGGATCATCTTTAGATCAGAATAGAGTTTTCAGTGTAAAAAGCCTCGGTCAGCATGGTTGCTACCAGTCTCTCTGCTTTTAACTTTCATTAACATTTTGTACTCAACTCATTTATAAAAATGAAATTTCTTTCTCTATATTTGTTCACTCTCTGTTATTCATGCATGAGTAGCTAAATTAGTTGAATGGGTTGAGAAGCATTTAGCTAGCACAACTAGGGAATGTTCATTCTTTGTGATTATCTTGTTTATGTATGCTTCATTCGTCCATTAGAGATACTCGGGAGAGTAGTCTAAGGACAGGATTTAGACTTGGGAAGGTCAGGTTAGAATCTAAACTCAGAAGAGCCAGATTAGAATGCATAAACGAGAGATAGACGGTTAGGGATGAGCAGTATTTGTTATCAACGCATCGCATGCATCCTAGAGATAAGATATGATTGTATGCGGTCACCTTGCTTTCATGCATTTTGCGTCATCACATAGGAAAAGAGCAGAGACTTAGGGATAAGCTCTATGGACACTTTTTCATTCAACACATACATCCTAGACTTAGGAGCATCGCATTTACATTGGAAAATGACTTGCTGTGCATGGTTGTAACATGATCGTATGGTTTGACGCATTCCCGAGTAACGCTAGCTAAAGATCTTCTCAATCCGTTCATCACATACTCATTGCATCTATCAATGCAACTGTCTTTTCTAAAATCCGCCACCTTTATTTATTTCCTTTTCATTAACATAAACAACAAACCCAACAGTTATTTATTTACTTGGTTATCGCAAAGTTTTCATAAAAAATTACCAACGCAATCTATTTTCACAAGTCCCTATGTTCGACTGTGGACTTACCAGGAAACTCAGAGGAATCTACACTTGGATTCCATTGAGGAAACTTGAGTGCATAATGCAAATCCATCAACATATATCATCTATATTTCTAGTTCATAAAATCTAGCATCAAGCAGCTATGTATTTGGCTTCTATAGTGGAGTCTGTGATCGCCATATGATAACGGGCAGAAATGCACGTTATTACATTGCTAAGTTATTAAACAATGAGGGTTTGCATTTATAAGATATGTTAGATTGCGTCAAAAAGCATTAAGTACATAACATTGCAGTCGCATGCATTCGTCGCATAGAAACAGTTGATTTTTGTATTTTTATGCAGAATATGCGTTGATGCAAGGTGAAAAGCGCGATCACAAGAGATCAACGGACGAGCGCAGCATTTCCGCAATGCTTTGTGGTGATTTGTGCTCACAAACATCTGCTCAAGAAGGATTGACGCATAGAGTCGGCGCAACTTGGTGGACGCATTGATAACTTGCAGAAATACAAGTTATTTATGCCACCTTATCTAGATATTGCGACCAAAAGTTAGTGAATATGCACCAATTGTATGAAAATTAGCTTAGAAATACAATAATTATAAATGATCACAATTACACCCACTAACACCATAAAGATGGAAGACAAGCCGAATTTTACTCTGTTTTGCAGGAAACCAAGTCACCGCTTGCGCTTAAGGCTCACGAAAAGTTGATCAACATCTCTGTCACATTGCGCCCGTCAATCAACAATAAAGAGACGATTACTGCAATGACGGTGCAATGCGACAGTCGATCCAGAGCTCACTTTCAACCACATGCGATAATAAAAACAACACCGTATGCGAAGTCATGATCGAAAGATGCAGCTGAGCAATGCACAAGCAGAGGATTAAGACACGTGTACAACTAACGGTTATGTAGAATTGATGGTTTGATTACATAACAGAAGGAATAATATCCCTCCATCTTCGGAATTACCATAACAATCAGTGGGGACCATAAGGCTGGAGTCAAAGACCTGCACCTATAAATACCCCATAGATTTCAGAGAAAACTTATGCTACTTGATACGGGGCGAATTGCTGCTAATGTGTTGAAAGAAAAGGCTGAGCTGAGTGCTTAATTGAAGACATCTGGGAATAAGACGAGACAAGGCCGAGAGGTGAGTCTCAGATCTACTCTGCCAAATACCCAATTTGAAGCACTGTGTATAGATCCCTACTACCGGTTGAGCAAGCCTGAGAGGGAAGCTCTTCCTATCATCTGATCCATCCAATCCGACAAGCAAATCTCCATCGAATTGGTGCCAAGATGTTGGCGCTTGTTTGTATCTGTTCTATTTCTTTCATCATTGTATTTCACTTTCTCTTTATCTCTTCATTCACACACCATGTATCAAACGCTTAATAGATATTGTAAATGTTTCGATAGCTTTCATATTCCATTCTCTGTCTATTTTCATTCACCCATTAATCACTTTCTCCATGATGTTTTCTTAATTCTCTGATAGTTAATATGAATTCAACAAGTACTTAATCTGTGTTAAAGATATAAAATGCATTTAGCTAAGGCATGCTAGATGTCATTTTCACCTACGAGAGCATAAGTGAAGATACCATTCTGATCTATCGAGCGAAGATTAGAAGAATGCATTAACTAAAGTGAGTACTACTTCTAGACATGGAAGTAACCTTGCGTTCATTACGTTATTCTCTGTCTCACCATAGACATGTGGGAGCGCGGCCGATCACTGAAAGGTGTACGCCAAGGGAAGTGCGAAACCGTATTTATAGCTTCAGCACAATTAAGGACTTGCGTTGTTTATATTATTTATGTTTCTCTTTCTATTCTGTTCATAAAACTTGCCGCCACATCACACATTCTTTGCATAACCTTCACGGCTAGCCTTGACCCCAACATCGTGTATCATGAAGCCTGTATCTTGTATCATCTAGCTTATGTTTACTGTATTTGATTTTCATTATCGCATCTTTATTGGTTTCATTTACTTTACCGCAATTCTATATACTTGTACACAAACTACACTTTTAAAGATTGAAAAACCTGGTCGCATATATCACGAACATACCACAATAACCAAAAACAGTCCCTGTGTTCGACCTCGAATCACACCAAGAAATTTGTGGGGAATTACACTTGGTTCCATCATAAGAAAACTTGTAATAATGCATGGCATACTACGTGAACATCCATAATTAACGCATATCTAGCAGTAGTATCGCATCATTTAGTGCATCGCATAGATCATCATCAATCATACACATCAGCATTTTCAACAACAAGTTTATGGCGCCGTTGTCGGGGACTGGTTAATGGTTTATTGTTTGAGTGTGTTTTTTGGTATTTTGTAGGATAGATCTCTTTGTAATGGCTATTCAACGTGGAGAGCAATCTGACGGCTTGTGAGCGTTGGAGTGATTTAGTGATTCTAAGCAGACCTAGAGATCAAGTGTACTATTCGCACAAGAGTTCATCAGGGCCAAAGTAATTGGTGAAGAAGTATGGCTAATGAAGATATGGCACCTGTAGGAAACAAAATGGGAAATTGACCAGCGCAAGATCCAGTTTTTCTTGCTGCTGACCATAATATCCCTATGAGGGAATATGCGGCGCCTAGTTTTTATAATTTCTCACTAGGAATTTCAAGACCCATGGTTGAAGGGAATGCAAACTTTGAAATAAAACCTATTATGCTACAAATGATTCAGAATGTGGGACAATTTGGAGGATTACAGGGAGAAGACCCACACGCTCATTTAACGAATTTTGTAGACATGTGCAGCGCATTCTCCATGCCTAGTGTAACTCAAGAAAGACTTAAACTATATCTATTCCCATACACATTGCGAGATGAAGAAAAGAGGTGGGCTAAAGCATTAGAGCCAGACAAAATTAATGGATGGGAGCAATTGGTTGATAGGTTCATGAATAGATTCTTTCTGCCGTCTGTCAACGTAAAGAGGCGAGGGATGTTTGGAATTTCGAACAAAAGGGTTATGAAACCTTGAGCACCGCCTGGGCACGATTCTGGTAGTTAGTGAAGAGTTGTCCGCATATCGGGATTCCTACTAGTATTTTGATGGAAACCTTATACAATGGCTTAGACAAATCAACGCAAGCAGTTGCCGATGCCTCCGCAGAAGGAGGATTAATGAATAAGTCATATACGGAAGCAAATAACATATTGGATCGAATCTCTCGACATTCTGACGAGTGGGTTGATGACAGGCTTGAGGTAAGAGGTCAGGAACAAGAAAGAGTAGAAAGGGCCAATGTATCAACGGACGCAATGAGTGCACTGTCGAGCAAATGACCACAATGACCTCACTCCTCCAGACGGTGGCTAATTAGCAGAGGACTCTCTCTCAAGGAACAGTGCAAGTTAATACGGTGACTCATGTAACTACTATGGATTGCACTCAATGGGGAGAGGTACATTCAGTAGACGTCTGCCCATGGAATCAACAACCCGTACATGCTATTTACGATGAATCATTGGGCAACATCCACAACCCTGGTTGGTGGGGTCACCCAATTTTTGGTTTGGATGAGTATTTCAATTAGGAGAGCCATAGTTTCTATTAATCCAGTTATCAAGGGGATCAAGACAGCCCTCCGGTCTTCAACAATCCGGACTGCAGGCCAAGCAATGCTCAAGGTATGCCACCCTGTGACCAACTGTTCACATATGATACCTCTTGCAGCACCTCAACTTTGGAGATGTCGTTAAAACATTATATTGAAAAGAGCAAGGCAATGAGACAATCGCAAGCTAATTCTCTTAAAGAATTAGAAGATTAGATAGATCAGCTTATGACGGAATTAAAGAAGAAAGCGCCTGGTATGTGGCATGAAAACTCAAGAGTATTGGAGCCAAGAGGTAAAGAACAATGTCATGCAGTGACATTGAGGAGTGGCAGAACGAAAACTCCTATTATGCCAAAAGTAGCAGATGAGGCAACAACACTAGCAGATTTGACTATTGATGATGACCAGTTACCTAATAACGGAAGAAATACCAGTTCAAAAGTAAGTTCATCTACAAAAGATGAAGCTGCTTAAGACATGAATTCTCAATCAACGCAACTTTCAGCTAATGACACACAGCAAGCTCAGACCCTCACCAAACAGCCAAGTGAACAAGAAATACCGCAGGATCCTCCACCTTTCCCGTCCAAGCTGAAAAAGAAAGACGATAGCAAGTAACTTCAGAGGTTTCTGGATGTTCTCCGATAGCTACACATTAATATTCCCTTGATAGAAGCATTAGAGCAGATGCCGAGTTATGTAAAATTTCTCAAGGATATTCTCGCCAACAAGAGAAAGATTGGGGAAAATGAAACCATTGCGCTAACATATGAGTGCAACGCTCTATTTCAAAATAATCTCCCCACTAAAATGAAGGACCCTGGGACTTTTACATTGCCCTATACGATAGGAGGGAAGATGGTCTGAACGCGCTGTGAGATTTAAGGGCAAGCATAAATCTGATGCCCTTGTCAATTTTTAAGAAGCTGGATATCGGCGAAGCAAGACCAGCCATGATCACATTACAGCTGGCCGATAGATTGATAAAGCTTCCTGAGGGCAAGATAGAAGATGTTCTCGTGCAAGTGGACAAGTTTATCTTCCTGGCAGACTTTGTCATATTCGATTATGAAGCCGATAGAGAAATTCCTATCATCTTGGGTCGTCCATTTCTCGCCACAGGGTAAGCATTGATTGATGTGCAGAAAGGAGAATTGACCATCAGGGTCGATGGTCAGGAAGTAAAATTCAACGTACTCAATGCGTTGAAGTACCCAAGTGATATAGAAAACTACCAATATATCGAGGAACTATGGGAAGGACATTGGCACGAACCCCTGAAGGAGCTAGAGGAAGAACATTGTGAAATCGACACAATAGTGGAGGAGGATTGCGCCGCAATTTATGTGGAAGAAAATTTTGAACCACTCAAGTTGTCTGAACAAACTTCACAGCGCATTAAGCCATCTCTAGAAGAACCACCTGTGCTAGAGTTAAAGTCGTTGCCTATGCACCTAAAGCATGCTTACTTAGGAAGTAACGACACGTTACCGGTTATCATTTCTTCATCGTTAAGTAAGGAGAGAGAAAATGCACTCATGTAGATCCTAAGAAATAACGCAAAGGCCTTAGGATGGATGTTGGTAGACATTCGAGGAATTAGTCCCTCGTATTGTATGCACAAGATTCATCTAGAAAAAGGAAAAACTGGATCAGTAGAAAGGCAACACTGCTTGAACCATGCCATGAGGAAGGTCGTAAAGAAGGAAATAGTAAAGTGGTTGGACGTAGGTGTCATTTACCCGATATCTAATAGCAGTTGGGTGAGTCGCAGTGTGTTCCGAAGAAAGGGGGGATGACAGTCATCACTAATGACAAGAATGAATTGATTCCCACAAGGACTACTACGGGGTGGAGAATTTGTATGGATTATTGCAAGCTGAATTTGGCCACTAAAAAGGACCACTTTCCACTCCCGTTCATTGATCAGATGTTAGACAGACTTGCGGGGAATGAATTTTTTGGCTTTCTTGATGGCTATTCTGGGTATAACCAAATAGCAATTGTGCCGGAGGACCAAGACAAGACAACCTTCACGTGCCCATTTGGTACGTTCACATTCCGACGCATGCCATTTGGACTCTATAATGCACCAGGAACTTTTCAATGATGCATGATGGCAATATTCTCAGATTACTTGGAGGAGTCAGTTGAGGTATTCATGGATGATTTCTCAGTCTTTGGCAGTAATTATGGCTCCTGTTTGTCTAACCTTGAAAAAGCCTTGAAGTGATGCATGGCAACAAATCTTGTTTTGAACTGGGAAAAATGCCACTTTATGGTGGAAGAAGGAATAGTTATGGGTCACAAAATCTCCAAAGCAGGATTGGAAGTTGATCAAGCAAAGATCGATGAAATTTCCAAATTACCCCCACCGGTGAACGTAAAAGCACTTAGGAGCTTTCTAGGACACGCTGGGTTCTATAGAAGATTTATTCGCAACTTCTCCCAGATCGCAAGACCCCTAAGTGCACTCCTTGAAGCTGACCGCGAGTATAATTTTGATGATGCCTGCACCAAAGCATTTAACACCTTGATAGATGCGTTCATCTCCGCACCTATTTTGATTGCGCTAGATTGGACGCAACCATTTGCGTTGATGTGTGATGCTAGCGGATATGCTGTGGGCGAAGTTTTGAGTCAGCACAAGGATAAGGTATTGCATCCTATTTATTATACAAGAAAAACACTGAATGATGCACAGGAGAACTATACGACCACAGAAAAGGAAATGCTCAAAGTGGTATTTGCACTAGAGAAGTTCCGACAGTACTTAAAAGGAACAAACGTGGTGGCGTATACGGATCACTCTGTGATTAAGTTTTTAATGACGAAGAAGGATGCAAAACCGAGGCTTATTCGGTGGGTGTTGCTCTTGCAAGAGTTTGACCTAGAGATTAAAGACAGGAAGGGCACCGAGAACCAAGTCGCAGATCATTTGTCAAGATTGGAAAATTGCAAGGACCAAGGGACAGAAAGAGATATTGAGGAGAGATTCCACGATGAGCTGCTGATGGTAGTAGACATTAATGTTCCATGGTATGCAGACATAGTAAACATAGTTTGCGGTCAAATACCAGATGACTATACATACCGGTAGAAGAAGAAGCTAAGACATGATGCTAAATTTTATATCTGGGACGATCCATTCCTATATCGACAAGGACCTAATCATATATTATGTCGATGCGTTCCTGAGCATGAAGCCAAGCACATTTTAGAGCTTTGTGATGAGTCCCCGTATGGAGGATATTTTGGGGGAGCAAAGGACCGCAGCAAAGGTCCTACAGTACGGCTACTTCTGGCCAACACTGTTTAAGGATGCCCATGCCCATGTTGTGCAATGCGACAGGTGTCAGAGGATGGGGAATATGTCTAAAAGAAATGAAATGCCATTGACATCAATCTTAGAAGTGGAATTATTTGATGTTTGGGGAATTGACTTCATGGGCCCATTTCCACCATCCGAAGGTCATCAATATATTCTGGTTGCGGTTGATTATGTATCAAAATGGTTTGAGGCCATCGCATGTGCCAAGAATGATGCGGCCATAGTGGCGAAGTTTCTGAAGAAGAACATTTTTGCTCGATATGGGACGCCACGAACCTTAATCAGCGATGAGGGCTCTCACTTTATCAACCGCATAATTGCCAACCTGTTGACTAAATTTAACGTCAACCATCGAGTTGCGACTGCTTATCACCCACAGACTAATGGGCAGGCAGAGATTTCTAACAGAAAGATCAAAACTATCTTGGAGAAGGTAGTAAATACTTCCAGGAAGGATTGGTCACCCAAGCTTGATGAAGCACTGTGGGCATATAGGACTGCTTATAAAACACTAATTGGCATGTTCCTGTATGCCCTGGTCTTTGGAAAAGCTTATCATCTGCCCCTTGAGTTGGAACATAAGGCGATATGGGTTTGCAAGAAGCTGAAGTTTGATTTAGCCAGTGCGGGAAAAGTTCGGAAACTGCAATTGAATCAGTTAGTCGAATGGCGAAGGGATGCCTATGAAAATGCCAAGATATATAAGGAGAAAATAAAGAAATTGCATGACGACCGCATAAACGACCGAACATTCACCGAAGGTCAACAAGTATTATTATTCAACGCACATTTGCGATTGTTCCCAAGAAAGTTGAAGTCTCGCTGGTCTGGGCCATTCTGAATCAAGACAATCTTTCCTCACGGGGTAGTGGAACTAACAACTTTAGACGGGAACAATGCATTCAAAGTCAATGGTCAGTAGATTAAGCCCTACTATGGAGGCGACTTCAATCGACGCATGGACACCATTGACTTGGGCAAGCAGGATTAAACCACTTGTAGGGGGAGTGATTGCGGTAATTCTAAGGACTTCTTTCAATCAGCTTCCCTATTTTTGTTTACTTGCTTTCTTTATAGCTTTCTTTTACTGTTTTCTAAATTCCGTTAATTACTGTCTAGTAGGATTAGTTTTTAATGTTTTTTTATTTCCTTCCAATTTAATTTTGCATGTATTTCTATCATGTATTTCCATACCTTAAATTTAGTAACGCTAGTCATATAATTTGTGTGAATGATTTGATGAATCACCGCAAAGTCTTTTTGACTTGCGTTTTTGATGAAGTAAGAAGAAAGGAAAGTAAACTGGTATGTAATGAGATGATGGGTGTAGCAAGTGGTACCAAGAAACACTATGCATCCAATACACTTAAATGCATTGCGGTGAGGGGTGTGTTGCACGCGTATATGTCCTTTGCCCGTCCTTAGTTAAATGCACTATGTCGAAGTACCCTCTAGAAATGTGTTTAGTTAAGGGGTGGGCTGCAGGGATGTATGTGTGTTGCCCGTCCTTGGCAAAAATGTATCTGCGTTTATTGGAAGTAAGGTGCGAATCTTAATCGTGCATCCTTCTGAATCAAATATGTAAGTTAATCAAATTCTTTGACTCAATTGTGTTCAATTATACTTATTTGTACACTTTGTTAATATATAATACAATTAGAGTATATCCTGTGCCTCTTTTTCTTTATCTTCCTTTGTTAATTTCTGTGATGTTCTTAATCTTTTATTTTTATGATCTTCATTGAGTTGCCATGATGTATTATATGTTTATACTTAGAAACATTTCCCATACTTAGTAAATTTTGACTCACACTTAGTTAATTCTTAGTTTAGCAGCACTTTACCTTTTATCTTTCAATGTTCTACTCAAACCTTCTTTTTGAAATTTTCTTCTAAGTGTTTGTCTAATCTATCCAAACAACGCAATGAGGTCCTTGCTCATCTTTAAATTTTGGGGTGGGGAAGGTCTGAGCAGATAAGATCAAGAGTATGTAGTATTTAAGAAAATGCGTCCATTTTTCAAAAAAAAAAAAAATTATGCAAAACTCCAATGTCAGCGCAAGGGAAAAAAACTGTCCCAACCTGATAAGAGTTTAGTTGTAAAAAGAGCCTGCTCGTAGTTGGATGTTCGTATGACACCCATAGGAGCAAGCCAAAATGAAGGTGGGTTTCCAAGAACAATGCAGTATGGAAAGAAAAATAAAAGAATGCAAGAGACAACTCCTTTGAATGTCATGAGTTAAAGTTGAAATTGGCACACAACCGTAGTTGGATGTCCGCATGACACCCATGGGGATAAGCCAAAACGAAGAGTGTAACCATGACCAATAGTGTCTAAATAAATAAATGACACAAAGTTTTGCTCATCCCATATAGATACATCAAGTTGTTTTGACAAAGAGGAGATAAACATTCTATTTTGAAAACTAAAAAAGCATCTTTGAGCAGAATTTTGTCATTTAGAAGTATAAAGTAGGGCTTGCTAAGAATTAGCAAGGATAGAATGAAATTGCGATGTCAAGTAATGTGCCTAAATGTAACATTCGGAGCAACCAATCATCGCAAAAATATAGGATAGGAATTAAGCATGATTGCCATAATAGAAGATATTCTTGAGGACAAGCATATATCTAAATTTCGGGGTATGATAACTTGTAGAAATACAGGTTATTTATGCCACCTTATCTAGATATTGTGGCCAAAAGTTAGTGAATATGCACTGATTGTATGAAAATTAGCTTAGAATTACAATAATTATAAATGATCGCAATTAAACCCACTAACACCATAAAGATGGAAGACAAGCCGAATTTTACTGTGTTTTTTAGGAAACCAAGTCACCGCTTGCGGTCAAAACTCACGAAAAGCTGATCAACGCATCTCTGTCACATTGCGATAGTCGATCCAAAGCTGACTTTCAATCGCATGCGGTAATAAAAACAACACCGTATGTAAACTCATGATCGAAAGATGCAGCTATGCAAAAGTGGAGGATTGAGACACATGTACAACTAACGGTTGTGCAGAATTGACGATCTTAATGCATAACAGAAGGAATAATATCCCTCCATCTTTGGAATTACCATAACAATCAGTGGGGACCACAAGGCCAGAGTCAAAGACCTGTACCTATAAATACCCCATAGATTTCAGAGAAAACTTATGCTACTTGATACGGGGCGAATTGCTGCTAAAGTGTTGAGAGAAAAGGCTGAGCTGAGTGCTTAATTTAAGAAATTTGGGAAGAAGACGAGACAAGGCCGAGAGGTGAGTCTCAGATCTACACTGCCAAATACCCGATTTGAAGCGCTGTGTATTGATCCCTGCTACCGGTTGAGAAAGCCTGAGAAGGAAACTCTTCCTATCATTGGATCCATCAAATCTGGCAAGCAGATCTCTATCGAATTGGTGCCAAGATGTTTGCACTTGTTTGTATCTGTTCAATTTCTTTCATCGTTGTATTCACTTTCTCTTTATCTCTTCATTCACAAACCATGTATCAAATGCTTAATAGATATATTAAATGTTTCGATAGCTATCATATTCCATTCTCTGTCTATTTTCGTTCACCCGTTAATCACTTTCTCCATGATGTTTTCTTAATTCCCTGATAGTTAATATGAATTAAACAAGTACTTAATCTGTATTAAAAGATATAAAATGCATTTAGCTAAGGCATGCTAGACGACATCTTCACCTGCGAGAGCATAAGTGAAGATGCCATTCTGATCTATCGAGAGAAGATTAGAAGAATGCGTTAACTAAAGTGAGTAGTACTTCTAGACATGGAAGCAACCTTGCATTCATTACGTTATTCTCTGTCTCACCACAGACATGTGGGAGCGTGGCCGATCACTGAAAGGTGTATGCCAATTGAGGACTTGCGTTGTTTATATTATTTATCTTTCTCTTTATATTCTGTTAATAAGACTTGCCACTGCATCCCACGTTCTTTGCATAACCTTCACAGCCAGCCTTGACCCCAGCATTGTGTATCATGAAGCTTGTATCTTGTATCATCTAGCTTAGGTTTACTGTATTTGATTTTCATTATATCATATTTATTGCTTTCATTTACTTTACCACAATTTTATATACTTGTACACAAACTACAGTTTTAAAGATTGAAAAACCTGGTCGCATATATCATGAACATACCACAATAACCTAAAACAGTCCCTGTGTTCGACCTCAGATCACACCGAGAAACTTGCGATGAAATTACACTTGGTTCCATCATAAGGAAACTTGAGACAATTCATGGCATACTATGTGAACATCCAAAATTAATGCATATCTAGCAGTAGTATCGCATCATTTAGTGCATCGCATAGATCATCATCAATCATACACATCAGCATTTTCAACAACACGCATCTGGGTGAAAGGCATAATTAATCACCATGGGACAGAAAGCTGATGACGGTCGAATCCAAATTAAGTTGACAGTCGCTTGATAACTTGTAGAAATCCAAGTTATTTATGTCACGTTATCTAGATATTGTGGCCAAAAGTTAGTGAATATGCGCCAATTGTATGAAAATTAGCTTAGAATTACAATAATTATAAATGATCGCAATTACACCCACTAACACCATAAAAATGGAAGACAAGTCACCGCTTGCACTCAAGGCTCACGAGAAGCTGATCAATGCATCTCTGTCACATTGTGCTCGTCAAACAACAATGAAGAGACGATTACTGCAATGATGGCGCGCAATGCGACAGTCGATCCAGAGCTGACTTTCAACTGCATGCGGTAATAAAAACAACACTGTATGCAAAGTCATGATCGAAAGATGCAGTTGAGCAACGCAAAAGTGGAGGATTGAGACACGTGTACAACTAACGGTTGTGCAAAATTGACAATCTGATTGCATAACAGAAGGAATAATATCCCTCCATCTTCGGAATTACCATAAAAATCAGTGGGGACCACAAGGCCAGAGTCAAAGAACTGCACCTATAAATACCCCATAGATTTCAGAGAAAACTTATGTTGCTTGATACGGGGTGAATTCTGCTAAAGTGTTGAGAGAAAAAGCTGAGCTGAGTGCTTAACTGATGAAATCTGGGAAGAAGACGAGACAAGGCCGAGAGGTGAGTCTCAGATCTATTCTGCCCAATACCCGATCTGAAGCTCTGTGTAAAGATCCCTGTTACCGGTTGAGCGAGCCTGAGAGAGAATCTCTTCCTATCATCAGATCCATCCAATCCGGCAAGCAGATCTCCATCGCATCGGTGCCAAGACATCGGCACTTGTTTGTATCTGTTCTATTTCTTTCATCATTGTATTTCGCTTTCTCTTTATCTCTTCATTCACACACCATGTATCAAACGTTTAAGAGATATATTAAATGTTTTGATAACTTTCATA
Source organism: Benincasa hispida (assembly GCF_009727055.1). NCBI lineage: Eukaryota > Viridiplantae > Streptophyta > Magnoliopsida > Cucurbitales > Cucurbitaceae > Benincasa > Benincasa hispida. The sequence goes on along the minus strand of NC_052360.1, from coordinate 41,774,755 downwards.
TTCCATTCTCTGTCTATTTTCGTTCACCCGTTAATCACTTTCTCCATGATGTTTTCTAAACTCCCTGATAGTTAATATGAATTAAACAAGTACTTAATCTATGTTAAAGATATAAAATTCATTTAGCTAAGGCATGCTGACAGCATCTTCACCTGCGAGAGCATAAGTGAACCTAAATTTATACACAGCAATGTCCTCATTGCTGATAGACTGAAATAACTCATGCGATGCTCTTAGGACATTACATAAAAATCGTTTTGAATGAAATTTGGTGGACCGCTAACTTCTAGAAATGTTTCATGAATTGACCGTCCTGAAATTAAGTTGATTCTAGTACGTGCGATGAGAAATAAAGGCATGAGTTTCATCATTGAAATCATAATTGGTATGGGGAAGAATGCAGTGACTGAATCAAGTAATCAAAATTTAGTTATTGTGCCAAACTAAAGAGGATGCGATAAGTTTAGAAATATTAAAGTAAGATGCGATGAAGTGCAAAATTTGGGGGAAAAAAGTCAAAGAAAGATACAACCCCTAAATTTGCTCTATTGCCTGCATCATCTGTGATCGCATCCTTCTTTGCGGTGGGTTGATTTCACGATTGCAATGGGTTAGTTGAACTGGTTGCATGTTTTTCGGTTATCACGTAGTTCCACGACAATCGTCTACTACGATCGTTGCTAAAAATTAAGAGGGTAAAAAAAGTGTGAAAGACAGAGTTGAAAATTCCAAATAGTAGTGTTTGTACAAAAAGGGTAAAGTAAGTTCATGAAAGAAAGATATAAAAAGGATACTAAAAAAATGTGTCCCTGATGAGTTTATGTCGCCTATCAACGCAGGGACTTGCTTGTTTCTTCTTCAAACTGGATTTTTCAAGTCCACAGAGGTTTTCTTTCCTTTTCTTGATCCTTTGGGATCTTGATCGCCTCAATCCGGAGCTTCTTCCCATTAATGCTCATCATAATCTCTCCCTTGTGCACATCAATTTGAGCATGACTAGTTAATAGAAATGGTCATCCCAATATGATGGGTGCATCTTCGTTCGCTTCATGATCCAGAATGATGAGGTCTGCAGGTAGAATGAATTTATCAATTGAGACCAAGACATCCTTCAACTCTCCAACAAGGTGTACTCGGGATCTGTCCGTAAGTTGGAGAGTCTCTGTTGTGGGTATTAGTTTTCCCACATTCAATTGTTTGAATATTGAAAGTGCCATTAAATTTATACTCGCACAAAGATTGCATAGTGCTTGACCAATGTAGAACCCTCCAATTGAGCAGGGTATCGTGAAGCTTCCTGGGTCACATATTTTCAGTGGGATTATAGTGTTTGATCTTTGTGTTACCACCATCGTAGCGATCTTTCCTTCATCATTTTGTTTCTTTTTCAATCTTTGCAGGAAAGGTGGGAGCTGTACTTCTTCTATTTCGTGTTCTAGAGGCTTGGAGGTGGATGCAACTTTCGGTTTCATCGTCTCGGGCTCTTCTGATTCTTATGTCAACGGGTTCTTGGATTCCATTGCATCTGGATTGGTCCTGTTGGGCTCTTTCTCTTCTTCCACTGTCGTCTTTTTGCTTAGCAAGGAGACTGCTAGGCATTGTTCCTTTCCTGTGTTCCCTGGGTTGTGAGGGAGCTCAATTGAACTCGGCAACGTCTCTTGCGGTCTATTTTTTAGCTCTCCCGCAATCTGTCCTAGTTGATCTCTAGATTGCAGATTGAAGTCTCCTGATTCTGGAGTACCGTCTCATTCTTTTCTATGTACTACTTTAATAGGCTCTCTAAGGAGGAAGATGGTGGTGCTTACGAGCTGCTGGATTGATGTTGCGGTTGACCGTTCGTTCGAAGGAAAAATCCTGGCGGTCCTTCTTTTTCCGCCATTAGTGGATAACTCTATTGTTGATTATTTTTCCATGAGAAATTGGGATGGTTTCTCCACCCGGGATTGTATATGTTAGAGAAAGGATTGTTTTTTACGAAGTATACTGACTGTGGTGTCCTCAGACATTCTTCAATCGGATGCAATTATTCACAAGTAGCACAACTCATGCTTGTCTGTTCAATTGCGTTGACCTGCCCTCTTTGCGTTTCAGACTACTGATTGCGATGCCTTTAACAGATTAATCAACACATTCATTTGATTTTGTAGAGATGCGATGGCCCCATTGTTTACGTCACCTTCTCGGATTTTTAGTTGTTGATCGCTTTCTTGCCAATCTTCGTGATTCTTTGATATGTGATCAAGGATATTCTTCACCTCATCATAAGTTTTATCAAGCAGACCACCAGCTGCTGTCGCATTGGCAGCTGTCTGCGATGCAGGGTTCAAACCGTGATAAAATATCTCCATCTGAAGACAATCTGGTAATCCATTATGCGAACAATCTCGCACCAATCTCTTAAACCTCGCCCAGGCATCGCTAAGTGATTCGTCAATTTCCTATTCAAAATTCGTGATCAACTTCCTCCTTCTTGCATTCTCTGTGGTAGGGAAGTATTTCTTCATGAACTTCTCTACAACTTGTTCCCACGACGTTATCTCCCCTGGTTCGAGAGAATATGCCCATTTATTTGCTTGGTTACATAACGAAAATGGGAACAATGTTAGTCAAACTTCTTCAGATGAGATGTTCGGGAACACAAAAGTGTTACAGATTTTGATGAAACTCCAGAGACGGCCGTGCGAGTCCTCACCACGGCTTCCACCAAACTGTCCAGATGTCTGAATCATCTGCAACATAACCGACTTCATCTCAAACCTCGATCTGTCCAGAGCTGGCCTCATGATTCCTGGGGAGAACTCATAGAGGTTAGGCGACGCATAGTTTCGGATTGGTCTATTGCGATCGTTCACCAGGAAAATGGGGTTTTCCATGATGTTGTGTGCGTTTGTGGCCTTTTCTTCTGGTTGTTCCACCATTCTGGGATTTCTCTTTTGTTGTTGTCGGCGGTTGTCTCTCTGTTTTCTTCGGAATGTTCTTTCGATCTCTGGGTCATAGTTGGGCTCAGGAACGTGTCCTTTGCTCATACGACAGCTACTTCTAACCTAACTAAAGGAATGGCAGTACATAGAGGTCAAAAGCTACAAAGAAAATCAAAAGGTTTACTGTTAGCTCAATATGAACTGCCATAGTCCTCGGCAACGGTGCCAAAAACTTGATGCGTTGTAAATGGTGATGGGATTATGTTGTGAAGTTGCGATGATTTGTTATGCGTTGCACATGCAAGTTTTCCTAATGAGGCCCAAGCATAAATCTCACTAGGTTTCCTGGTAAGTCTAGGGTCGAACATGGGGACTACTGAGTTAATATGCGACAGTAAATTTGATTCCTTTGCGGTGGTGAAAACAAATAAGTTGGATCGTGTTTTTTTTAAGACTATTTCCTATGCGACAGAGTGCAAATAAAGAGTTGATGAAATCAAGAATTACAATGAGTATGCGATGAACAAGTTGAGAAGGGGTTTAGCTAACACTTCCTAACATTGCGTACAAGGTATGCGATCATGCTACACACAAACAACATCATGTCATCTCTCAATGCAAATGCCATAATTCCTATTTCTAAGACCATGCGATGTATAGAAAATGTCGATAGGACTTATGTCTAAGCCTCTATTCTTCTCTATGCGATGATGAATGATGCACACATACACAAGGTGACCACATACTATCATATCCTATTTCTAGGGTGCATGCGATGCGTAATAGCAAACAGAACTTATGTTTAAGTTTCTATCTCTTGCTTGTGCGGTTCTAATCTGACTCAATCAAGCCTAGATTCTAATCTGACTCTCTCAAGTCTAGATTCTTTCTTTAGACTACTCTCTCAAGTATCTCTAAAGGGTGAATGACACATACATAAGAAAAGATGATCGCATAAAGTGTAAATCTTAGGTCATTCTAGCTAAGTACTTATCAACCCATTCAGAGATTTAGCTACTCATGCGAAGTAAGGAGAGATTGAACATAAGGTGGAATGAAATTTCCATTGTCTATAAATTAAATGCAGAATACAGAATAGCAGAGATAAGAAGCCCGATAGCAATGTCCTTCTTCCTGTGGCCTTTTACACTGTCTTTTCACTCCAACTCTGCCCAGATGAATATCCTTGCTTTCATAAGTGTTGGCCCTCTCTCCTTTTGTAATGCTTCCCGACAATCTTTCGAGCTATCCGGGAATGATCTCAGCATCTTCTTCTCTTCATTCGTCTCCATCTTTTAAGTATAAGTATGACTATCAACAGACTAACGACTCTCTATCTTGTATATGATCTAACTTGTTCAACCTTTTACAATGGTGGCCTCCAGTATTTATAGAGCTCAAGGTGAAGCATTATTTTTCTCTAATCATTGCAATGATGGGCGGTCATTAAATCTCCTACTCTGACGCGCCGAGTAATGGTCACCAAAAGTTGAGTGTACTTGCTACAATGTGTCTTTAACAGCTTGCCAACTAAATTTGGATTTGACCGTCATTAGCTTTCTATCCCATCATGATTTATTATGTTGTCACCTTGATGCGTAGTCTTTACGCGGCCATCTTCTTGAGCAACTTCTCACGATTGCATACGATCGCAATCTTTCCATATGCGCGGACGCCTAATTCCTTGAATCACAATTTTACTTGTGCCAACGTATTTTTCCTGCACAAAATAAGTAAATTATCTGCTTTTATGCGATGGGCGAATGCGATCAAAATTTTCTCAGTTTATAGATATATAATCGAAATACAGAATGACAATGTAGAATAAGAATAAAGAGCCTAGTAGCAATTTCTTGCTTTCCAAGGCTTTTACATTGTTCTTCTCTACTCTGCTCAAAAGATAATCCTTCTCTCACAAGAGTCGGCCCTGTTTTTCCACGCCTCCTAGGATCTCTCTCGAGCTGACCAAGGCGATCTTCCGACGTCTCTTCCCTTCTCTTGCTCTGCCTTCTAAGTATAAGAAAAATATGAAAAAGGCTACTTCTATCTACGGAGAAAATTATCGAACTGAACGAACTCCTTCACTGAAGGTGGCCTTTGGTATTTATAGAGTTTCGGGGTGAAGGGCTTCTTCTCTCTTATGATTGCACTGATGAGATCGAACTACTTATCTATCCGATGCACCGAATATTTGTTATCGAAAAGTTGAGTGTACTTGCTATAGTAGATCGTTAACAGCTTGTCAACTTAATTCGGAAATCGACCATCATCAACTTTCTGTCCCATCGTGATTTATTACGCTTTTCACCCAGATGCGCCCACCATAATGCGCCAGCTCTATGCAACAACCTTCTTGAGCAGATATTCGCAAGCGCAATTTGATCGCATAGCCTTGCATCAATGCAATTTGTTAATGCGCTCGGACGTTAATTTCTGTGGATCGCATTTCTGCCTTGTGTCAACGCATTTTCTGCACAAAAATACACAAGTTAGCTGTTTTAATGCGATGGACACATGCGACCGCAATATTGTAAACTTAATGCTTTTAGACGCAATATTGTATATTTTTATCATCGCAACCGTACATTGTTTTATAACTTAGCACTGTAATAACGTGCATTTATGCCTGTTATCATACGCCCAAATTTAAACAATGCTTGTCCTCAAGCATAAGCTAAAGATTTTTTTTTAGAAAGTCGTCCGCCTTCTCTTTCCTAGATTTCTCAAGGATGCCTTATTCAAATCCTATGTACTAGAGTCTCCTTAATTTTTATCTGGGTCTCTTCTTAAAATATTTCTAAAACTTAGGGACCGCAAGTTTAACCTTCAAGAAGACTTTACCAGATTCTAGAGCATCGCATGATTTATTTCATATAAAAAAACTTTTCACTGGGGTGTTTTCAAATGATTTTTTTTATCCTTGCGTATTTTAGACATATATTTTATTTATATATTTTTATTTTTATTTTATTTTTATTATTTTTATTTTTTTTATGACCTTGTCTGATCCAAGTGCCTAGCCTTCATTTTGGCTTGCCCCCACGTGTGTCATGCAGACATTCAACTACGAGCAAGGCGCTCTTTCTCAGTCTAAACTCGTGCCCGTTTGGCAGCAGAGTTGCGATCATTTATTTATACGTTGATCACGATTCCTACCTTCGTTTTGGCTTGCCCCACGTGTGTCATGCAGACATCCAACTACGAGTAGGATCTGATCGCAATGTTATGATGTTTTTTTTTTTTGTAAGGTTAAAAATAGCAAGGTCGAAAAGTGAATACTGCACCCCCAAATTTAAAATGCGGCAATGTCCTCATTGCTAAAAGATCGAAAGAAGTCATGCGATGCTCTTAAGATGTTTCGTAAAAAAAGTCAGTTTGAAAGAAAGCTATCAGACCACTAACTTCTAGAAATATTTTATGAGGTGACTGTCCTAAAAGTAAGTTGACTTTAGCATATATGAAAAAAAATAGAGGCATGTGTTTCATCATTGAAATCATAATTGGCAAAGAGAAATCATGTGGTGACTTACTAAATTAATCAATGCTAAATGATTGCGCCGACCAAAGAAGATGCGATCATAAAATCATTAGAATTAAAATGCGATGCGATAGTGAACAATTTGGAAAAAATAAAGTCAAGGAAAGATACGACCCCCAAATTGCGTTGTCGCCCACATTATTTGTGAACGCATCCTTCTTTGCGACAAACTGTTTTCTTTGATTGAAGTGATGAAATATAGTAGTTGAGTCTTCGTGTAGTGCCTCCGCAATCGTTTACCTCGATTGGTTGCAAAGAAAAACATTGAGAGGGTCAAATAATAATAAAAAAACGAAGTTAACTAAATTTTTCTCTTTTTTTGAAATAAATAAGCAAATATGTGATAACAGGTAACAACAAGGTAGTGAGAGTTCATGAAGCATTGATATAAAAAAGGATATTCAAAAGGATTGCGTCCGTGATGAGGTTGAGTCGCATAGTAACTCGGGGACTGCTTATTTCAAGCTGGACTTTTTATATCCATGGCGGCTTTTTCTTCTTTTCTCGGTCTTCTGGGATCTTGAATACCTTAATCCGGAGCTTTCCTTATTGACATTCATTACGATTTCCCCCTTGTGCACATCAATTTGAGCGCAACCAGTCGAGAGGAATGGTCGTCCCAATATGATGGGCACATCTTCATCCACTTTATAATCCAAAATAATGAAGTCTGCCGGCAAGATGAATTTGTCCATTGAGACTGTGGCATCTTTCAATTCTCCCTTGGGATGTATTTGGGATCAATCCACAAATAGGAGAGTCTCTGTCGTGGGCGTGAGTTTGCCCATATTCAGTTGTTTGAAGATTGATAGCGGCATTACATTTATAGTCGCCCCAAGATCGCATGGTGCTTGACCACTGTAGACCCCTCCAATTGAGCATGGTATCGTGAAGATTCCTAGTCACACATTTTTCATGAGATCGTTGTATTTTGCGTTATTGCCCCCATAGCGATCTTATCTTCATCATTCTATTTATTTTTCAATCTTTGCATGAATGGTAGTAGCTGGACTTCTTCTATCTTATGTTCTAGAGGCTTGAGGGTGGACGTAACTTCTGGGCTCATCTTCTCAGGCTCTTCTGAATCATATGTCAACGGGTTCTCAGTTGTCACTGCATTCAAGTTGGTCATGATGGGTTCCTCCCCTACATCCGCAGTCATTTTTTTCACTTAGCAAAAAGATTGCTAAGCATTGTTTCTTTCTCGTACCCCCAGCATTGCGAGGGAGCTCAGTTGAGCTCAGCAACGCTCCTTGTGGTCTATTTTTGAGTTCGCCTGCAATCTATCCTAGCTAAATTTCGAGATTTCGGATGGACGATACTTGATTCTGAAGCACTGATTCATTCTTCTCAATATACTGCTTCAACAAGCTCTCTAAGGATGAAGATTGCGATGCCTGCAAACTGCTTGCTTGGTTATGCATCTGGCCGTTGGTTCGTGGGAAAAATTCGGGTGGCCCTTCTTTTTGCGCCAATTATTGGAAATTTCGCTGTTGATTTTTCCGCGAAATTTGGGTGGTTTCTCCACCCGGGGTTGTACGTATCAGAATAAGGGTTGTTCTTTATGAAGCATACTGATTGTGGATTTCCCTGTCTCTTATACACATCTAGATGTGTATAAGAGACAGGTTGTATGTATCAGAATAAGGGTTATTCTTTATGAAGCATACTGATTGTGGATTTCCTGGGCATTCTTCCATCGAATGTGCTTCTCCACAGATGACACAACTTGTGGTCATTTGGGCAATTGCATTGACCTGCCCTTTTTGCGCTCTCATGCTTTTAATTGTGATGCCTGGTATCAAACTCATCATGGCAGTCATTTGGTTCTGAAGGGATGCGATGGCCCCATTGTTCCCGTTATTATTTTTAATTCTTAATCTCTAATTGCTTTCTCATCAGTTCTCATGATTTTTTGAAATGCGATCAATTATATTTTTTGCCTCATCGTATGTTTTATCAAGAAGACCACCAACTGCTATCGCATTGGTAGAGGTCTATGATGCAGAGTTCAGCCCTTGGTAAAAAAATCTCCATCTGTAAGTAGTTTGGTAAGCCGTTATGCGGGCAATCTCTTACCAGCCTCTTAAACCTTGCCCAAGTGTCACTGAGCGATTAGTCAATTTCCTGTTCAAAATTTGTAATTAGCTTCCTCCTCCTTGCGTTCTCCTTTGGAGGGAAGTATTTCTTCATGAACTTTTTCACGACTTGTTCCCACGAAGTTATCTCTCCCGGTTCGAGAGAATAAGCCCATTTTCTTGCTTGATCACATAAGGAAAATGGGAACAACGTTAGTCGAACCTCCTCGGTAGAGATATTTGGGAACACAAAAGTGTTGCAGATCTCTATAAAGCTCCGAAGGTGGGCGTGCGGATCCTCGCCACGCCTACCACCGAACTGACCGGTAGTTTGGATCATCTGCAACATAACTGATTTCATTTCAAACCTCGATCCGTCTAGCACTGGCCTCATGATTCCTGGGAAGAAATCATATAGGTTGGCGAAGCATAGTCCCGAATAGGTCTATTGCAGTCATCCGCCAGGAGGATGGGGTCGGCCATTATATTATTTGTGTTTGCGGCCCTTTCTTTCGATTGTTCCACCATTCTTGGAGTTCTGTCTTGTTGTTGTTGTTGCCAGCTCTCTCAATCTTCATCAGAACGTTCTTTCAATCTATGGGTCGTAATTCGCCATAGATTGAAAGTTGCAAAGAAAATCAGAAAATTACCGTTAGCACACTGTATTGTCGAAGTCTCCGGCAACGGAGCCAAAAACTTGATTGCATTATTTTATGCGATGAAATAATGGTAAGGGTTGCGTTGATGGAAAATGCATTGTGCAAAAAAGTTTTCTCAGTAAGATCCAAATATAAACTTTACTGAGTTTCTTAGTACGTCCAGGGTCGAACTCAGGGACTAAGGAACACAATATGCGGTGATAATTTTGAGATCACTTTACGGTAACAATAAATTAAAGAGTTGGTTGGTTTGTTCTTTACAGTATAAAATGTATGCGGCGGAGTTAAGAAAAGAGTTAATAATATGGAAGATGCTATGAATATGCAGGGGAACGGGTTGAGAAGGGGTTTAGCTAACATTTCCTAAGATTGTGTTCATGTTATGCGATCATGCTACACACATACAATAGCGAATCATCTCTCAACGCAAATGCTTTGGCTTCTAGTTTTAGAAAGCATGCGATATATGCGATGATGTCTATAGGACCTACATATAAGCCTCTATTCTTTTCTATGGGATGTTGAATGACACACACACATACAAGGTGACCGCATATTACCATAACCTATCTCTAGGGTGCATGCGATGCATGTTGGCAAACAAAGCTTATCTCTAAATCCCTATCTCTTGCTTATGCAGATCTAATCTTGCTCTCTCGAGTCTAGATTCTAACCTAGCTCTCTCAAGTCTTAGGTTCTTTCTTTAGACTCTCTTTCGAGTAGCTCTAAAGGTGTGATGGGTGCAACATAAGACAAGATGATTGCATTCAATGAAGATCCTAGGTCATGTTAGCTAAGTTCTTCTCAACCCATGCGATAGATTTAGCTATTCATTCATGCTTTAAAAAGAGTGAACAGATGTAGATAAGAAAGTTCCATTTTATAGATATGTAATCAAAATACAGAATGACAATACGGAATAAGAATAAAGAGCCTGGTAGCAATTTATTGTTTCCCAGGGATTTTACACTATTCTTCTCTACTATACTCAAAAGATAATCTTACTCTCGCAAGAGTCGGCCCTCTCTCTGTATTTCCATGCCTCCTAGGTCCTCTCTCGAGCTGACCAAGGCGATCTTCTAGCGTCTCTTCCCTTCTCTCGCTCTGCCTTCTAAGTATAAGAAAACTATGAATAAGGCTACTTCTATCTATGGAGAAAATTATCGAATTGAACAAACTCCTTCACAGAAGGTGGTCTTTGGTATTTATAGAGCTTCGGGGTGAAAGGCTTTTTCTCTCTTATGATTGCACTGATGGGATTGCACTAATTCTCTGTCTGATGCACCAAATATATGTTACCGAAAAGTTGAGTGTACTTGCTATAGTCGATTGTTAACGACTTGTCAACTTAATTCGGAATGAACCATCATCATCTTTCTATTTCATCGTGATTTATTACGCTTTTCACCCAGATGCGCCCACCATAATATTCCGACACTATGCAGCAACCTTCTTGAGCAGATATTCGCGAGCGCAATTTGATCGCATAGCCTTGCGTCAACGTAATCTCTTAATGCGCTCGAACGTTAATTTCTGTGGATCGCATTTCCGCCTTGCGTCAATGCATTTTCTGCACAAAAATACACAAGTTAGCTGTTTTAGTGCAATGGATGCATGCGACTGCAATATTGTGAACTTAATTCTTTTAAACGCAGTATTGTATATTTTTATCATCACAACCCTGCATTGTTTCATAACTTAGCACTGTAATAACGTGCATTTCTGCCCGTTATCACATTCCCTCATTGTTTTACTTATTTCTGCTGTAATAACGTGCATTTTTACCCGTTATCACTTGTGATCGCAATTCCTTTCAGTTTAGTGCTTTTGAACATGATATTTCTTATTTTACCATCGTATTCTCTCATTGTTTTACTTATTTGAGCTATAATAACTTGTATTTCTACTCGTTATCAAGGCACTCTCAACTCTTTGATTAAGATGCATCAGACCTGTCTTAACAACCCTTGTTAACAATCAAATTTAGAAATCTTTGAACGTATTATACTTCGATCTTAGCCGTTTAAATATCTGAATATTTGCAAATGGCTTTTAACTGTTGATTCCTAACAGAAGTTGCTATGAGATAGAACAAACATATTTTCTGAAGATGAACATTTCATTCAAAACAAAAATATGTACATTATGTTCATTACAAGATTTACAAAAGTAAGTAATATCATCATCAAGAAACAACTTCTCCCACTGGTCAAGCTGAGTAAGCGGTCTTCAGGAAGTAAGTTGCATGTTTTGCTTTCTCTTCTTTCTTCTCTGTAAGATATTTAGGGCAATTTCTCTTCCAGTACCCATCTTCGTTGCAGTGGAAACATTTCCCTTTCCCTGCAGTGGTTTTCTTGCTTTTCTTGCCAGCGGGCTTCTTCTTCCCTTTCCCATTGTCTTTCTTCGTTGGAATACTTTTACTCTGCGAAAAGGAGGCAACATCAGGTTTGGAGGACGTTCCTCTCTTCTCAACAGAAGCAACATTTACTTCTAATTCTAAACCCTTAGTTCTCAACATAGTCTGGAAAGCCTGTAGCTCCTTCAACAAAGTAGTCAAGTTGTATTCAATATTATACATCAACGCATTCGTACAGAATTGTATAAAACTCTTTGGAAGAGATTCTAGAATAAAACCAAATTGACTTCTCTCATCCATAACAGCGCCGTTTACTTCTGCCGCATTAAAGTGGACCATCATGCCCAGGACTTCTTCACGAACTGAGGTCCCCTCTTTCATGCGGCTTTTATAAACATATTTGATAGCATCATGCCTCAAGATGAAGGACGGTTGTCCAAACATCCCTCTTAAAGATTCCATAATCCCTTTGGTAGTACTCATATCCTCGTGTTTCTTCGCTAAAACATCAGATAAGCTGGCGAGGATATAAGCACAGGCTTTATCATTTGCCTGATCCATCTATCAAATGCTTCACGAATATTTCGGTTGGAATTAGAGCTAGAAATGTGAGGACATTCCTCCATTAAGACAAATCACAAATCATCTATCGTAAGTGTCGTGTTCAAATTGATTTCCATGTCACATAGTTATCCCCGATTAGTTTGTCCAATGCCAAAAATTTTATAATTGAACTCGTCATTTTGAAATTATAAACAAATTCTATAAGTGAATTGCTTTTAAATCCAATCAAGTTTTAGCAAAGTGATAATGTACTCATAATTATTATTTTTGCAACAATACTTAAATGATTTAGAACAATTACTACCAAGGGGCGGCCAATAATTCCTTCACAGAAGCAAGACAGTTCTTGATCAAATACTATCTCCAGAATAACTCATATTCCGACAGTCATTTAGTTATCGTTTTTGGTCAAGATCTTTACTAACACTTAGTAATTCTTGTAAGGATGAAATTCAGTTATTCATGTATGTATGTGTCCCATGAGGACTAGGAGAGTGCTTACGTTCCATAATAGGTAGACATCTAGAGTACATAGGTGCCTAGCCTGACCCCAGTAGTGGGGTAGCATTCTTTTCGATCTTGTACTGACGCTGAGACCCAATCTTTTGTCATTTTGTTTTTGCATCTTGATCCGTGATCATAAAACTAATTAATTTAAAAGATCTTTTCAGTTCAATTAATGGGAATTATAAATTGAATCTCTTTAACAAGAAATTATAATTGCTTTAACAGCTTACTTACTGAGTATGTTATACACATCCTTTCTCCTATTGATGTTTCATGTAAGAGAAGGGATGCGTCGATGAATGATAAGCGGAATCCATGATCGAGCCACTGAGACCAGTTTTATGCTTCTGCTCATGATATTTAGATTTCTTTTTATGTTTTTTTCTATTTTTAATTTTGATGTTTGGAACTTATGTTGAGATTTGTTTTCAGACCTATTTATTATCATTTATGATTTATGGGTACCCTATCTTTTGTTTTTAATATTTGAATTTAATGGGGATCTTTTAAATTTACCTTATTTATTTAGCATTTATTTCACTATAAAAGTGTGTCGTTTTAATTTCCATGCATGTATGTGTTTAGTAATGGCCTAGTTTGAGACCTAGGGGGTCGAGTTGTGACAGTTTGTATCAGAGCCCATGTTTTGGGTTCTATAGACTGACTTACTATGTAAATCCAGATTGTCCCTATGGCCCATGAATGGATTCGTCGTCATTGCCAGGTATGTCTTATCAATTAAAAGTTATGTGATAGTTGGGCATTAAAATATTTGTTTAGCTTAAATGCACCAACATGTTCTAATGCTAGGGCAGTGACACAATAGAAGTTATTATAAGAGGATTATCAGGTACCACATTACAAAAGGGGAAAGATAAAATAAAATAAAATTATGAGGTCACTTGGCACTAGTTTATCTCATGGAAATTATGTTAGAAATGAACAAATATATATACCTCAGTTCAGAGATCTTAAAGCTTGATGAAACTATGTAGAGTTTAGGAATAAAGGTATGTATATGTTTAAGCCCAGGAATAAAATTTTCGAGGCAAGAATTCATTCAGGACTAGTGTAACGTTTTGTGTTGGTTAGTGCAATTGGTGGTAGTATAAATACATAAGCCACGTACTCAAGCATAAAGTTAAAATTTGTTTTATGGATAAGAAGGAAAAGAAGAAAAGACTAGATTTATTAAAGGTTTTGAGATTAAACCAAACGTTTCGAGAGGAACTTTGAAAACGATTAATAAGTCATAAGCACTTTGGTAATACTTGGAACTTGATGGACTAGGTAAAGTATGTGTAGTGATATTATGAAGAATTATTTTGGAATATCTAGCTAAGTTGATGTTATTAAAGGAAGCTAAAATAGTTGGACATGACCTTGGACTTAAAGGGGATAAAGGAAAGTGTTATTTGTTTAGGTTGAAGGATTATTTTAGTATGCCTAGACTAAACCCAGAGCCTTATTGTGATGAGGAGATTCATGTTAGGAAAATTTGAAGAAACAAAAGTCTTTTGGAGTTTAAAAGCATGAAAATTGGCAAAGGAGAATTCTGTAAGATGGAAATTCCTAGTGAGAGAAATAAGACTTATGAGAGAGTTAAGTATGGTTCGGAGTCCTGATATAAGGGGTTACAAGGTATTTATTCTTCTGTAAAAAAAGAATACCTCATTATCATATGGAACTTTAGGAAAATATGTTTTGGATGGAAAGATAGCTTATATAGGTGATCGGTATGGAAGTTTGTTCTAACACAAGAATCTGTTACCGAAATAGAAGGTCAAGAAGGGATAAGCTAAAATGGAGTTACAAGTAATAGTAGATGTTCAAGAACTACTGATATGATATGTTAAGGTTTCATTAGTTAAGAGGTAAATCATTGAGGGCATTAATAAGATTTAAGGGATTTTGACTTTGTATGCAAGTTGGAAACATGAACTAGCAAGACCATTAATTTGATTGAAAAAGGAAATTAATCTAGCTCGAGGTAGGCAAAGGTGGTATATGCACAAAAGTAAGTAAGTTGGACCTCCCAATATCACCATTGGCATAAGGGATAAACTTGGTAATAAGGTTGAGTTGATAACAAGAAGTTGCTATAGGTGGGTCTTGGGCAATACAGGATAGTATGTTCTCTCTTGTATGGGCAATGAGTTAACTAGCTCTAGGGAGTACGAGTAATTCAAGCTAGGACTTACAAATCAAGAAGGCTTTATTGTAAAGAAAACAAGAAAAAAAAAAAAAAAGCTAACTTCAGGGATCAATTACGGTTATTATGAGGTTAAGAAAATGTGTTATCAATTGACTTATGCTTTAGCATCAAGGAACTTCAAAACCTCATTTTTGGAGGGAATTCTGGACTCGTTCGCAGTAGGGTCTAAGTAATGATATGTGATTGTTTTAAGGCAAAAAAATAATAATAATAAAATAACATGAGGATTGACTCGAACAATTTTTATAGCCCATGACAGCATAGCGCCTGATGAAGAGCTTCTCATGATTATGAGACTTAATTAGACAGAGTTATTCTCAGACATGTAGACCCTAGGAAAGACATCACAGTCAGTGCTTCTAGAGTAGAAGCAGTTTTCAGTTGACCAGATTTGTTTTAGTACATATCTTCAGATTACGTATTATCTAGTATGACAAGTTTCTTCACTACACGTATGAAGTTTTCCCTTGACAGAATGGTAAGCTCAGATATATGTTTTTAGTATATAAGACTTTCTTAATTTCATGACTATTTTCACAGTTCTTAGCTTGGACGTGTAAAAGTGTTGTCGATTTTCAACATCTTAAGTTTCATAGTTATTTATGGAAGGGGTTGTTACACCTGTTTTGGTACTAAGTTTCAGCTATGTCAAACGATGACCCTTGTTTTACATCTAGTTTTTTTTAGAAGAGTTTCCAGTTAGCATTGGGTATTCGATGGGGATTTAATACAGCTTTTCACCCAAAGATTGATGGTCCAACAAAACGTTTGAACCAGACATTGGAAGGTATGTTGCGTGCTTGTGTGTTAAAGGTTTCAGAGAGATGGGACTCTCACCTGCATTTAATGTACATCACATATAACAACAGTTATCAGACTACCATTGGCATATTTCCATTTGAGGCCCTATATGGAAAGAGTTGCAGGTCTCCAGTATGCTGGAATGAGGTTAGTGAGGGAAAGGTACTAGGTCCTGAGCTAGCACAAACCCCGAAGGGGACAATACAAAAGATTAGAACTCGTATGTAAACAGCTTGGAGTGGACATAAAAGTTATGCCAATGTCAGGGGTAAAAACCTAGAGTTTGAAGTTGGTGATAAAGCATTTTTAAAAGTTAGTGAAAAGCATAATAAATCACGATGGGACAGAAAGCTGATGACAGTCGAGTCCGAATTAAGTTGACAAGCCGGTAACGAACTACTGTAGCAAGTACACTCAACTTTTTGGTGACAAATATTCGGCGCATCAGATAGAGAATTAATGCCATCCCATCAATGCAATCATAAGTGAGAAGAAGCCTTTCACCCCAAAGCTCTATAAATACCGAAGGCAACCTTCAGTGAAGAAGTTCAGACAGTTAGATAATTCTCCCTTAGATAGAAGTAGCCTTGTTCATAGTTTTCCTTTTTACTTAAAAGGTAGAGCGAGAGAAGGGAAGAGACACCAGAAGATCGCTTTGGTCAGTCGAGAGAGAACCCCGAGTCGTAGAAAAGCAGAGAGAGTGCCAACTCTCGCGAGAGCGAGACTACTTTTGAATAGAGAAGAGAAGAATAGTGTAAAAGCCTTGAGAAGCAAGAGATTGCTACCAGGCTCTTTATTCTCATTTTGCATTGTTATTTTGTATTTCAACTCTATATGTATAAAATGGAACTTGCTTATCTACATCTGTTCACTCTCTTAAAAGCACGCATGAGTAACTAAATTTATCGAATGGGCTGAGAAGAACTAAGCTAACATGACCTAGGATCTTCATTGCATGCGATTATCTTGTCTTATGCTGCGCCCAACATCCTTTTAGAGCTACTCGAGAGAGAGTCTAAAGAAAGAACCTGAGACTTGAGAGAGCTAGGTTAGAATCTAGACTCGAGAGAGCAAGATTAGATCTTTATAAGCGAGAGATAGGGACTTAGAGATAAGCTCTATTTTCCAAAATGCATCGCATGCACCCTAGAGATAAGTTATGATATTATGCGGTCGCCTTATTTGTCTGTGTGTCATTTGTCATCGCATAAATAAGAATAGAGGCTTATGTGTAGGTCCTATAGACTTTATCGCATATATTGCATGCGTTCTAAAACTAGAAGTCGTAGCATTTGCGTTGAGAGATGATTTTCTATTGTATGTGTGTTGCATGATCACATAACATGAACGAAATCCTAAGAAGTGTTAGCTGAACCCCTTCTAAACCCGTTCCCCACATATTCATTGCATCTTCCGTATTATCAACTCTTGTCTTAACTCCACCGCATATATTTATTTTATACCGCAAACAACAACCCAAAAACAACTCTTTGATTTATTGGTTACCGCAAAGTCTTCTTAAAAATTATCACCGCATACCGTTTTCCTTAGTCCCTGAGTTCGACCCTAGACTTACCAGGAAACTCAATAGGATTTATACTTGGTTTCTACTGAGAAAACTTGTTGCACAACGCATTCTCATCAACACAATTCACTTCATTATTTCACCACATAAAATAACATCAGCGCAGACTCAACCCTGCGATGAAAGAGGTTGTAAAGAAGGAGATAATCAAGTGGTTAAATGCGGGCATCATCTATTCGATAGCAGACAGCACGTGGGTTAGCCCATGCAGTGTGTGCTGAAAAAAGGTGGGATGACGGTAATCCCTAACGCAAATAATGAGCTGATACCGCAAAGGACCGTCACCAGATGGCGTATTTGCATGGACTACCGCAAGATGACTGTGGCAACGAAGAAAGATCATTTCCCTTTACCTTTCATTGACCAAATGTTGGATCGACTAGCTGGAAATGACTTCTACTGCTTTTTGGATGGGTATGTCTGTTATAATCAGATTATGATTGCTCCCGAAGATTAGGACAAGTCCACATTCACTTGCTCGTATGGAACTTTCGCTTTTCGCCGCATACCGTTCAGCCTCTACAATGCACCGAGCACTTTTCGAAGGTGCATGATGACCATCTTTTCAGAATATCTCGAAGACTCCGTAGAAATATTCATGGATGACTTCTTTGTATATGGGCACACATACGAAGTCTGTCTTGCCAATTTGGAGAAGATATTGAAAAGATGTGAGGAGACGAATCTCGTACTTAATTGAAAGAAATGCCATTTTATGGTGAAAGAGGGCATTGTGCTAGGGCATAAGGTGTCTTGGGACGGGTTAGAGGTGGACAAGGCGAAAATTGAAGCAATTGAAAAACTCCCACCTCCAACAAGTGTAAAGGCTGTAAGAAGTTTCTTGGGGCATGTCGGATTTTACATACGTTTTGTCAAGGACTTTTCAAAAATAGCATGACCGCTGAGTGCGTTGATGGAGGCCGATAGAAAATTTGACTTTAATGAAAATTGCCTTAACTCATTCGGGATTTTGAAGAACGCATTGACGACTGTGCCCGTGTTGATCGCACCAGATTGGACACTTCCCTTTGAATTAAGGGTATGTGATGAGAGCAGTGCTGGCCAGAAGAGAAAAACAATATTACATCCCATCGCATATGCGAGTAAGACTTTGAATACTGCTCAAACTAACTACACCACCACAGAAAAAGAGCTGCTTGCGGTAATTTTTGCGTTGGAGAAATTCATAGCATATTTGCTGAGAACAAAAGTACTCATCCACACTGACCACTCGGCGATAAAATATTTGATGGCAAAGAAGGACGCAGAGCCAAGGTTGATTAGAGATGGGCTCTCCTCTCTTCTAGGAATTTGATATAGAAATAATTGATCGCAAGGGGACGAAGAACCAAGTTGCGGATTACTTATCCAATTGGAAAACCGAGGTTGACCAAATCAGTCAGAGGTGAGTGCAGTGTTCCCAGACGAGCAGCTATTTCACATTGAAAAAATTGCCATGGTACGTAGACATTGTAAATATCTGGTTTGTGAGCAATTTCCCGAAGATTATACCGACCAACAAAAGAAGCAGCTCAATACATGAAATGTAGATCATATATTTTGGGATGAGCCAAATTTGTATAAGAAGGGAGTAGACCAGATTCTGTGACTATGTGTACCAAATGCTACTCAACAACGCATATTATCGTAATGTCATGATCACCATATGGCAGGCACATTGAGGCCAGTGCACTACAGCTAAAGTATTACAAAGGGTACTATTGGCCAACACTCTTTAAGGATGCAAGTGACTACGCGATGAAGTGTGATTGGTGCAGCACCACGTAAATATTCATGGAGACATGCAATGCCTATGATCAATCATTTTTGGAACTGGAGTTGTTCGAGTCGCCTGGGCCACATTGATTTCATGGGACCATTCCCACCATCGAATGGTCAAAACTATATTTTGTTAGTCGTCGACTACGTGTCCATGTGGGTAGAAGCTGTGGCATGCACCGCAAGCGATGCAGCGGTAGTCTCTAAATTCCTGAATAAAAATATTTTCACTCATTTTGGCACTCCACGTGCCATAATAAGTGATGAAGGCTCTCACTTTGTCAATCACACTGTCAAAGAATTGTTGTGCAAATATAATATCCTCCATAAAGTGGCTACCGCATACCATCCGCAGACGAATGGTCAGGCCAAAGTGTCCAACCGAGAGATCAAGCTAATACTGGAGAAGGTGGTAAAGCTTTCGCGAAAGGATTGGGCAACAAAGCTCGATGATGCGTTGTGGGCATACCGGACTGCCTATAAGACACCCATAGGTATGTCCCCATATGCGTTGGTATTTGGTAAAGCATGTCATTTACCATTGGAACTGGAGCACAAAGCACTGTGGGCGGTGGAGAAGCTAAACTTTGACTTAAAGACAGCAAGAAAGGCGAGAAAACTTCAATTGGTCGAGCTGGAGGAATGGAAAATTAACGCATACGAGAACACGAAGATCTACAAGGAGCGCGCAAAGCGCTAGAATGACAAACACATATGTGGCAAGAACCTCCAAGTCGGGCAAAAGGTCTTACTGTTTAATTCGTGACTACAGCTCTTCCTTGGGAAATTAAATTCACGTTGGTCCGAACCCTTCATAGTTAGAAAGGTATTCCCATATGGTGTGGTCGAGTTATCTAATGATGATGGAACCAACATATTCAAAGTTAATGGGCAACGAGTGAAAATGTATCGCAGAGAAGACTGGCATCGCAAGGTGAGAAGACCCGATAAATTTTGAATGAGGAAGAAGTGGGTGGTCCCTGCACTATCAGGCGATTCAAATCCATCAAGGATGCAAGTTTTGTGAAGTACCCGTTGAAATCCTGAATTCTTAAACTTATCTTTACTCCTTCTTAGTATTATCATTTCACTATCTTTTTATTTAGAAAAAAAAATTATGATCGTGCTAAACGATCGCGGTAACGATTTTGTTAACTCTGTTTTTTATATATTACTTGACACTCTCAATGTTTTTCTTGCAATGATCGAGGTAAACAATTGTGGAGGCACTGCACAAAGACGCAACTACTTATTTCGTTACCACAATCCAAAGAGAGTAAAATCGTCTCAAAGCAGGATGCGTCAACAAATAATGTGGGTGACAGTGCAAATTTGGGGGTTGTATCTTTTCTTGACTTCATTCCAAATTTCGCATTATCGCATCGCATTTTCATTTTGAAAGTTTTATTACCGCATCTTCTTTGATTACTGCAATCATTTAACATTGATCAATTTAGTATGTCACCACATGCTGTCTCTTTGCCAATTATGATTTCAATGATGAAACACATGCTTCTATTTTTTTTCGTATATACTAAAATCAACTTAATTTTAGGACAGTCACCTCATGAAATATTTCTAGAAGTTAGTGGTCTGCTAGATTTCTTTCAAACTGACCCTTTACGAAACTTCCTAAGAACATCGCATGATTTCTTTCAATCTTTTGGCAATGAGGACATTGCCACATTTTAAATTTGGGGGTGCGGTATTCATTTTCGACCTTGCTATTTTTGGCCTTATAAAAAAATAATAATAGATATAATGTTACGATTGGATCCTACTCGTAGTTGGATGTCCGCATGACACACATGGGGGCAAGCCAAAACGAAGGTAGGAATCATGATCAACGCATAAATAAATGACCGCAACTCCACTGCCAAGTAGGTGTGAGTTTAGTCTGAGAAAGAGCGCCTTGCTCGTAGTTGGATGTCCACATGACACACGTGGGGGCAAACCAAAACGAAGGCGAGGCACTTGGATCAGCGCAAGGTCAAAGGAAAAAAAATAATGCTTAAAATACGCAAGGATAAAATGATTAACACCTCAGTGAAATTTTTTTTTGAAATAAATCATGCGATGTCCTGGAATCTAGTAAAGTATTTTTGAAGGTTAAACTTGCGGTCCCTAAATTTTAGAAATATTTTAAGAAGAGACTCGAATAAGAATTAAGGAAATTTTGGTGTATAGGATTTGAATGAGGTATCCTTGAAAAATCTAGAAAAAGAGATTGCGGTCGACTTTCTAAAAGAGATGTCTAGCTTATGCTTAAGGACAAGCATTGTTTAAATTTGGGGGTGTGATAACAGGCAAAAATGCACGTTATTACATTGCTAAGTTATTAAACAATGAAGGTTTGCATTGATAAAATATATAAAATTACGTCAAAAAAGAATTAAGCTCATAATATTTCGGTCGCATGCGTCCATCACATGAAAACAGTTAACTTATGTATTTTTGTGTAGAATATGCGTTGACACAAGGTGAAAAATGCAATCACAAGAAATCAACGGTCGAACGCAGCGTTACCGCAAGGCTTTGTAGTGATTTTTGCTCGCAAATATCTACTCAAGAAGGATTGCCACATAGAGTCGGCGAAACTTGGTGGGTGCTTCTGGGTGAAAAGCATAATAAATCATGATGGGACAGAAAGCTAATAATGGTCGAGTCCGAATTAAGTTGACAAGCCACTAACGAACTATTGTAGCAAGTACACTCAACTTTTCGGTGACAAATATTCGACGCATCAAACAGAGAATTAATCCCATCCCATCAGTGTAATGATAAGAGAAAAGAAGCCTTTCACCCTAAAGCTCTATAAATACCGAAGGCAACCTTCAGTGAAGGAGTTCGGACAGTTAGATAATTCTCCCTTAGATAGAAGTAGCCTTGTTCATAGTTTTCCTTTTTACTTAGAAGGCGGAGTGAGAGAAGGGAAGAGACGACAAAAGATCTCTTTGGTCAGCTCGAGAGAGAACCAAAGGTTTGGAAAATCAGAGAGAGGGCCAACTCTCGCGAGAGCGAGACTATCTTTTGAACAGAGTAGAGAAGAACAATGTAAAAGTCTTGAGAAGCAAGAGATTGCCACCAGGCTCTTTATTCTCATTTCGCATTGTTATTTTGTATTTCAACTCTATATCTATAAAATGGAACTTGCTTATCTACATCTGTTCACTATCTAAAAAGCACGCATGAGTAGCTAAATTTATCGAATGGATTGAGAAGAACTAAGCTAACATGACCTAGGATCTTAATTGCATGCAATTATCTTGTCTTATGTTGCGCCCAACATCCCTTTAGAGCTACTCGAGAAAGAGTCTAAAGAAAGAACCTGAGACTTGAGAGAGCTAGGTTAGAATCTAGACTCAAGAGAATGAGATTAGATCTGCATAAGCGAGAGATAGGGTCTTAGAGATAAACTCTGTTTGCCAAAATGCATCGCATGCACCCTAGAGATAGGTTATGATATTATGTGGTTGCCTTATTTGTGTGTGTGTCATTTGGCATCGCATAAATAAGAATAGAGGCTTATGTGTAGGTCCTATAGACTTTATCGTATATATTGCATGTGTTCAAGAACTAGAAGCCGTGGAATTTGCATTGAGAGATGATTTGCTATTGTATGTGTGTTGCATGATCGCATAACATGAATGCAATCCTAGGAAAATAATGCATCAAACACTTATAAATGGATTTTAAACCTACGATGTCTAGGTGGTAAACCGTTTTTATTACCTCATACCGCTCACGAATGCTCATAAAACTCGTTACCAACACTCAATTCTTCGACTATAATCCCCAGGTAGGAAGTGGTTCATAGACCGTCATCTGAAATACCCCCAACCTTTGACAGGATTATATACCAGTTGAGTTTGTAACCCTAATTTTACAAGTTTAATGACATATTTTAACTGTTAAAACAAGTGGTTAACCTAAGTGAGCATGCAATTGTTCTTTATTATGGATTTTAAACGTCTAACCCAATTTTATAACAGCTTATAAAATTTAGACATGCTAAACATCCACGACAAACAGCAAAGGCATTCAATATCTAATATAATTATTATATTAAAAAGAAACCCTAACATGCATACTATATATTATAACATTTTATAACATACTTTTAATGCATGTAGCATGCTTCCTATGGTGGGATTTTAAATCTACATGGCATGTTGTATGCACATACAAGATTTATTTAATTATAATATACATCACATGCTTAATTAATTAAACACTAACTGATATGGCTCTAGTTTTAGCAAAAAACAAGTAAACAAAACCTAATTATTACAAAACAGCTTCTGAACCGCTCCCGGATTGCTCGAACCGCTCCAAAACGAACTCAAGTAGCTTGAACCAGACCCGAACCGTCTGAACTGAACCAGCCAAGAACCATTTGAAGCCGAACGAGACCAGACCATAAGAGAACCGATCGAACCGGCAACCCTCGCTCATGTTCGACATCCTGCTAAGTCTCATTGTTTAGGAATGACGACCATCGTCTTGCATTTTGTTTGATTTTTTAGTAAATGCTTGATCGTTTAGCAAAGCTATACGATCATGTAGTATTTTCCTCCTATCGCATAGTGTCATCATCTAGTGTTGAAGAAAGCTACACGATCGCTTAGTGTCTCACACTATCGCACAGCTCCATCGTTTAGCACGAACAATTTACTACACGATCGTTTAGCTCCATTATCTAACGCATGAAGCCGATCGTTTAGCACGTGCAAAAGGTATACAATCACTTAATGCCATTGCATAGCATTCAACGCATCGCTCAGGTGCCACACAAAGGTAAGCGATCACATAGTTCTATCGCTTAGCATCTCGACGCATCGCTTAGCTGCTGCATAGAGGTAGACGATCGTGGAATGCTATCGCTTAGCAACTCAACGCATTGTTTAGCTCCTGATCAAAGGTAAACGATCATGGTAAACGATCGCTCAAGGCTATCGTATAGCTCTTCATCACATTGCTTAGCTCCCACCCAAAGCTACACGATCGTGTAGTGCCATCGTATAGCAATACAACACATCACTTAGCTCCAGCAGGTACACGATCGTCTAGCGCATAATACCTCAACGATCAATGCCCAAAGCTACAAGATCGCTCAGCTTTTCTTCACATCGTCTAACGCATGAAGCTAAACGATCATTTAGCTACTGAAGCTCAACGACGTTAAGAATAGAGGCTAATTTTCTGGAACTGCAACTCTCGTCCTCTTTGCTTGTTTCTTCGATTTACAGCTTAATTCCAACTCTAATGACTCGAAATAAATTACAGACTCTTGGGAACACATTAAAGCTAATCAAGCAAGAGCCAATTACAAATTTAAATGGAAAATTAAAGTGAAATTAAAAGCCAAAACTGAAAGAATCATATCACTACAACAGTTTCATAATTCTCATATAAAAAACACCCACCTTGGCAAAATTAGACCGGATTGAAAGATTAAAAGATGCTCTGATACCAATTGTAAGAACATGGGCTCTGATACCAACTGTAATGACCCAACCCCCAAGGACTTAAGTTAGGCCATTACTAAAATACATGCATGCATGACACTTAAAACGACACCCCTTTATGTTGAAATAAATGCTAAATAGACAAGAGAAGTTCAAAAGCCATTTATTAAATGCAATTGTTAAAACAATAATAGGGTACCCATGATTCATAAAGACTATTAAAAGTATAAAAAAAAATCCTTCATAATAAGTTTAAAACAATAAAACTAAACATTAAGGGAAAAATAAGGACTCTAAATTTCATGATGCGGAAGGGTAAAAACTAGTCCCAGTGGCACAATCACGAATTCCGCTGCGCCATCGCCGGTGCATCTCTACCCTTACCTAAAACATCAACATAAGAAAGAATGAGTATGAAATATTCAATAAGTAACCCCACCACTGGGGTCAAGCTAGGCATCTATGTCCTCTAGATACCCACCTATGGCACATATACACACATAAAACAGGTAAGAGATTGAGTCCTATCTTACTGTAGTTAAGTATGCCCACTACCTCTAGTGAATCCCGTAGGAAACAAAAATCGGTGAATCCCGAAGGAGACACAAACTGGTGAATCTCGAAGGAAACAAAAACTGGTGAATCCCAAAGGAAACATAAAACTGGTGAATCCCGAAGGAAACACAAAACTGGTAAATCCTGAAGGAAACACAAACTGGTGAATCCCGAAGGAAATACAAACTGGTTTGCATCTAACTAATCAGCGAGGACATTCACACAGTCTCAACATTCAGAAATAAACACCGTACGAATTTATGACATACATGTAATCCTCGATACCATGGCTCTACCACATACACATAATCCTCAATAACATATTCTACAACATTCATGTGTACCTTAACATCATAGTTCCACAACATACAAGTATGTCTCAGCATCAGCAGATCAGATACCAACATATGGAAACACATACCATCTCATACTAACAATCAAGTGCCTAGGTGTATAGTAAACAAATCAGAACTCGTGCCAGAGCAAACTTTGATTCAGGTCATACTATCAATCAACATGCTAACATTTACCATAACATACACTCATCATGCTAGCATACAACTAAAGCCTGGCCTGTAGGCAGTTCCAGTGGTAAGATTACTTACCTCGAAGTCAAAATTATGCCTAAGCGACAAGCAAACTAATCTTCCTCCTAGCTTAGATGGATCTTGAATTAGGCCTAAACATAATCCAAATTGCAATTAGTAAAAGAGCTTAGTTCCAATAACCGAATTAGCCAAATAATTCATAATAATCTTACCCAAAAGCTTGTCGAAACCACAACCAAATCCTCTTGACAGCACACTTTTAACTTCAAAACTTCTCCAAAACTTGATTTTTAAAGCCCAGACAAATATGTGTCAATAGATTGAAGCAGCCAATAAATCCAATTAAAAAAAATAGCACAATCTTACCCAAATCCACCAGTTCCGACGACCCTTACTATTGGCAGCACAAACGACGAGATACGACGAATTCGAAGCACCCTTACGTGACTGACGACGAGCGACTTGGGCGTCGGGTTGTGAATCTTCAAATTTGGGCGCGAGTGACTGTAGAATCTCGAGACTTTGGGCGACGACCTGCAATCCACGGAGACCAGCGGGGGTTGGCAAGCAATACCGTCGGGGTTCGACGATCAGAGACACGACTGATCTCGTGAATCGAGTGGCGGCGATTGCTTCGTGGCCCAGACGACTGAAGGGAGTTAAGTCAACTTAGGAGGCACGTCGCTAAACAGATGCTCGCAGTCAAAAGAGGGGGCATGGCGTTCATGGGTTTGGATGGAGGGGGTGTGCGGTTGGGAGGAAAGAAGAAAGAAAAATTGGGGATGGTGGTGTTGTCGTGCAGTGCGAGGAAGAAGAATGAGAAGGGTTGGTGGGGGGTTTTAACAAAAATAATAATAATAAATGTAATAACTAAAAGGGAAGGTATAATTATAATAAATTCTTTCCGTTTCGAAAGGAAAAATTAATTTTTGCCATAACTTTCACATTGAAATTAAAAATTGAATAATTTTTCGCCAAACTTAAATTCCCGCATTTATACTTGAGATCCAAAATGAATTACCAAATAATAACGTTACTGTAATTACATTATTATTAAAAAATGTGCGGGGTGTTACATTCTTCCCTCCTCAAAGAACTTTCATCCTCGAAAGTTAAAACACTGTGGGGTGTTACATTCTTCCCTCCTTACAATGGAAATAAGGTGAAAACTGATGATCAAGTTAAAAAAGTTCCTAAATAGAAGTTCCTACTATATGTATCCTCTCTATATAAATATATAATTTTATTTTTCGATTCTTAATTTTTTGCCAAATACTTCAAATATTTCCATGTTGTTAAAATAAAAAAATACAAACAAATAATAAATCCTTTTTTTTTTTTTTTGACAAAATCGATGAAACGGAAGAGATCCGAGTGAATGGAAAGGAAAAAACAAAGGATGAATTCCACTTTAAAAGATTTTTCATGTATTAGGTTTTATTAGGTCGTGGGATCCGGGCGGTCCGGGGGGACCACCTAAATAGGATTCTAGTGGATGAATCTTCAAACAACAGAAAAACTTTCTTATGATGAATTCGATTCCACTGTTAAAAAAAAATTCGCCTCTCGATCTTTAATTCAATACACAGATTAATTGCAAGCTAAATCTTCTAATCGATAATTGGGCCAAAGATTTAAATATAAACAAACCAAATCCCCAAATAACCAGAGATATGTAAAAAATAGGATAAATACCAATACCTATGACAGGTAGCTCTATAATTCGGATTAGGTTTATCGCGGTAATTGTGACCTCTCGGGAGAATCAATGACACCTTGAATATCATTCACAAAAATTTCGGTTTTATCTTTTCTCCCACCTTCAGAAGAATAATTTCAGTAAGTTGTTACGATTCAACCAGAGCAGAACCAACAAGAATCGAAGTCGAGTTGACCATGTACGAGGATCCCCGCTAAGCATCCATGGCTGAATGGTAAATCAGAAAAAAAAGGTATTCCAAAGTCAGAGGAAACGGAGGAAACGGAGGAAAGCGAGGACCAAAATCCTTTTTATCCGGCATTAATTTGACAAAAAAAGGACGGAGTTTAGTTCGAACCTACCTCCTTTTCCTTTTTTTCATTTCGCTGCTATTCTTTGCTTGAGTTTGTTTATAAACAATGTAAGGGGGAATTATTCGTAATAAGATATTGGCTAAATTATTTCTAGAAATAGGAAAATCTCTGGCGATGAATCAACAATCCGAAGTGGCTTTAAGGACATCGTGGCATAACCATTAGTTAATCCTTGAATTTCGACGAAAGCCAGAATCTTTCAGGGAAATTTCGCCCTCGAAAGTTTATTCTTGAAAAAGCTTTGGGTATTGGGCTTTCATCTCATCCTCTCGCTTCTAGGTGGCCTCCCTGAACTAGTGGTACTGGCACAAGACTTTCACAAAAGCAATTTCCCGGCAGCGTAGTGTCTTTACTTCTCTGGAAAGGATCTCTATTGGCTTCTCCTCGTAGCTCAAGTTATCATTCAATCGTAAGGGCTCGTAATCGACTACGTGGGATAGATCTATCACATACTTTCTCGACATCGAAACATAATAGACATTATGAACTAAAGACAGTGATGAAGGCAATGCTAATCAGTAAGCTACAGGACCAATTTGCTTCAAGATCTTGAAAGGCCCAAGGCATCACGAACTCAACTTCCCTTTCCTACCAAACCTCAGAACACCTTATCACCAATCTCAAATTCCAGGTCCTTATGTCTCACATCAGCATAGACTTTCTATCTACCCTGAGTTGATTGCATATGTGCTCAGATCTGCTGTATTGCCCCATTTGTCGTCCACACTAACTCAAGTCCTAGTAACTTCTATTAACCATCTTCATCCTAACATGCAGGAGACTTGTAACTCTTCTCATATAAGGCCTCCAATGGTGACATGCTAATACTAGTATGGTGACTAATAATATAAGCAAACTTTATTAGATGCAAATGAAAGTCCCAACTCCTCAAAAACTCCACCCATACGCCCATAACATACTCTCCAATTTTTGGTTCGATTGCTTTGTTTGACCATCAGTCTATGGGTGAAAAGCTACAATAAATTCTAATTGGGATCCAACACCTTCTGGGAGACTCTTCCAAAAATGGATGTAAAACATGGATCATCGTTTGACATAGCTAAAACTAGCATCAATGAGGTATGACAACCCCTTCCATACATAACTATGAAACTTAAGATGCTGAAAACCAACAATACTTTAACACGTTCAAGCTAAAAACTATGAAAAGTGTCGTGAGCTTAAGAAAGTCTTATCCACTAAAAATAGATATCTGAGCTTACCATTCTGTCACAAGGAAAACTTCATAAGTGTAGTGGAGAAACTGGTCATACGATATAATGTGTCATCTGAAGATACATACCAAAACAAATCTGGTCAACTAAAAACTGCTTTTACTCTAGAAGCACTGACTGTGATGTCTTTCTTAGGATCTACATGTCTGAGAATAACTCTGTTTAATTAAGCCTCACATTCATGAGAAACTCATCATAAGGCTCTATACTATCATGGGCTATAAAACTGGCTTGAGCCAATCCTCATATTATTCTTTAGCTTTAAAACAATCACATATCATTACTTAGACCCTGTTGTGGATGAGTCTAAAATTTCCTCTGAAAATGAGGTTTTGAAGTCCCTGGATGCTAAAGCGCCAGTCAATTGATAACACATTTCCATAACCTCGTAATAACCATAATTGATCCCTGAAGTCGGTTTTTATGATAAAACCTTCTTGATTCATAAGTCATAGCTTGATTTACTCGTACTCCCTAGAGCTAGTTAACTCATTGCCCATGCAAGAGAAAACATACTATCCTGTACCACTCCAAACCCACCTATAGCAACTTCTTGTTATCAACTCAACTTTATTACAAGTCTATCTCTTATGCAAATGGTGATATTGGAAGATCCAACTTACTTACTTTTGTGCATCTACCACTTTTGTCTACCTCGAGCTGGATTAAGTTCCTTTTTCAGTCAAATTAATGGTCTTGCTAGTTCACATTTCCAACTTGCACACAAAGTCCAAATCCCTTAAATCTTACTAATGCCCTCAATGTTTTACATCTTAACTAATGAAGCCTCAACATACCATATCAATAGTTCTCGAACATCTACTGTTACTAGTAACTCCATTTTAACTTATCCCTTCTCAACCTTCTGTTTTGGTAATAGATTCTTGTGTTAAAAACAAGTTCCATATCAATCACCTACATAAGATAGCTTTCCATCTAACACATATTGGTCCTAAAGTTCCACATGATAATGAGGTTATTCTTCTTTACAACACCAAAACAAATACCCTTGTAACCCACTCTTATCAAAAGTCCTTCAAACCATAACTTAACTAGGAGTTTCGAACACCATTAAATTTCTCTCTTTCCTAAAGAGTAAACTTTCCTTGATAGCTTTTCTCTCATTTCACACTTAATCTCTGATAAAACCTAATTCAAGACACTCTTTTTTTTTTTTTTTTTTTTCCTCCAACTTTCCATGTGGACATAATCTCTTTATAAATTATATTTTACTTAAATCCTCCATAAATCTTATCTCTCTCACTAAGAATTTCCATCTTGTAGAATTCTTCTTTGCCAATTTGCATACTTTTAAACTCTCAAAGAATTTTGTTTCTTCAAATTTGCCTAACTTGGATCTTCTCATCACAATAAGGCTCTGGTTTTCGTCTAGTTATACTAGAATAATCCTTCAACCTAAACAAATAGCACCTTACTTTATCCCCTTTAAGTCCAAGGTCATGTCCAACTATTTTAGCTTCCTTTAATGACATCAACTTAGCTAAATATTCCAAAATAATTCTTCATATCATCACATATACTTTATCTACTCCAACAAGTCGTAGTATCATCCAAGTGATTATGACTTATGAATCCTTTCTAAATTTCTTCTCAAAATGTTGGGTTTTTAATATCTTAAAACCTTTAATAAATCCATCGTCTTCTTCTTGTCCTTCATATCCATAAAACAATTTTTAACCTTATTTTCGAGAATGTGCCATGTGAAGGAATTTATTTATAATGTCTTAAAATGCA
Source organism: Benincasa hispida (assembly GCF_009727055.1). Classification (NCBI taxonomy): domain Eukaryota; kingdom Viridiplantae; phylum Streptophyta; class Magnoliopsida; order Cucurbitales; family Cucurbitaceae; genus Benincasa; species Benincasa hispida. Next base: position 41,744,118 of record NC_052360.1, on the reverse strand, counting down.
CCACAAAACATAACACTAGTCCTTAATGAATTCTTGTGAAGACAATTTTATTCCTGGGCTTAAACATATATATACCTTTATTTCTAAACTATCATAACTCTACATAGTTTCATCAACCTTTAAGATCTCTGAATTAAGGTATATGTATTTGTTCGTTTCTAACATAATTTCCATGAGATAAACTAGTGCCAAGTGACCTCATAATTTATTTTATTTTCCTCCTTTTGTAGTGTCAGACTTACAGAGTAACTCAATCTACAAAACCCAAAACATGGGCTCTAATGAGCCCCGACATTCCCTTACATCCCCTGGGCTATATCATCCTCCCTTCCTCCCTTGCCTTGAATGCTTTTTTAGAAGTGAAAGTTGTCCCCATAAACCAACACGGGTCCTTTCAGCATGCTTTGTCCTCACTCACATACATCCTTGGAAAATTCCCACCAAGCTAAGCACGCTTAACTTTGGAGTTCTTATGATTGAACCACCGAAAAGAAAGATGCACCTTGTTGGTATAGATAGTAACTTTCAATTCTTTTAAGCCTTTCTTAACCATACTTTCATGTCCTCGGGATCCCTCTCATTCAGATGTGATACCGGTTCATTCATGTATCCCTCCTGAACTCGGGTCGTTACATAAACAACATGCAGCGGAAGTATCAAGGATTCATAAGCATTCTAATTCAATAATTTTGGCAAAAACTAAAGTATGTTATTCATAAAAATGGGTTTTCAGAACATACCTTTGATGAATACTTCAAGAGAATGTTTGTTCAGCTACTGTCTTCACTTGACATCAACGTGAACCACCTCAAAGCCTTTCCTACTATGCTCTTGGAGATTTAGGCAGAGTTGTGGGACTCAAGAACGCTTGTAGATGTGGAGAAACAAGAAAATCTCACAGTAGAAAGTTAAAGAAGACAGTCTCTTCTTAATCGAAATTTCTCTCAAAATTCTGTATTCCTCTTTTTTTCTTCTCCTTCTCCGACTCCAATCTTCTTTATATATTTAGATGAACATGCAAAGAGATGGAGTGCATGGCTTGCATCTCATGCTTGGAGAATCAAAGTAGAGAAGAAAATGTTTTGTGTGTGAGCATAAAGATGATTATAATGGAGTAAAGTCTTTTTCCACTTTTTGCAATCCATGCAAAACGAATTTCCATTTTCTTTTTAAAATACAAAATGACTTTTAAATCATTTTAATTTAAAATTTGATTTTCTTAAATTAATTTCATAAATTAATTTAAAAAATTAATTAATTTAATATCAAATATTAAATTAATTTTTGCACAATAATCATCTTTATATATTTAAATATTTATTCCCTTGTTACATTTAATTTGAACATTTCAAATTAATTTCTCAAGCTATCCTAAAGCGTACAAATTTACGAGCTAGTAGGGGACCTCGTGGACCTACAGATCATGGGCTCCAACGATCCGAGATTAATTGGCTAAACTCATTAGACCGATTGAACCCCCATTCGTTAAATAATGGGAGATTCCACTAAAGCCCATAGCCGATCTCCCCTCACTGTAGATATATTATGTCCACCCGATATAACCATGATTAGTAAGTTAACCCTCCACAGGTTGCTCGTAATAACGGCTGGGTCGAATCTCTATTTTACCCCCGTAATTACCTCTTGTTCCTTAAGTTCCACTAATCCCGTAATGAAAAATTGATTTGTGATCCAATCAATAAATTGAATCCCTCTCAGGCCAATGAGAGGGTGAGGCATCTTGTTCAAGACCCAAAATCAGCATTTGAAGGGAACAACCTCTCTACTAACCCTAATCGGTTAGGAGTGAATTCCCTCTTGCACACTATGTTCCTAGCTATTGATCCGATCTTATCCTCAAAATGGCAAGCTTATTGAGCAGAGGTAATGGGTCTACTCTCACTGTTTGCAGATTAAAGGATAATCCCAAACAAACAGGAGTTCATAGTTAGCTCAGGATTAAGGTTAAGTTACCTAGGTCATCGCTTCGAAATAGTCAGCTTAAACAATAAACAGCGTTATAAAGTAAGAGTGACAGCTTTTGTGGTCCGATCTTGCACAAAACTCATTTGCACAGGACACCCTCACTCCTCATGTCTCAACATGCACGAATTAGAATCACTTCGTATGTAGCACTTTACAACACTTTGTAACAACTACAGAGTAGGCCACATCTAATAGTGTTACCAGAATAAGGTACCCAACTTTATTCATATACTATAGATCATTTTGACTATTTACTCTAACCTGATTCACTTGTATGTCTCCACATAAAGTTCAAGTACTCATATAATAGTCAAGGGACTTAGGTTTATTGGATTTCTAAAAAACAATATATTCAACAACAACTCTATTGAATTCTCAGAATACGTTCTAATGTTTACAAACCATGAGTTTTAGGACATAGCACCCAATATTCAATTGATAATGTCTTCCATGTTTCGATGTTGAGAAAGTATGTGACAGATCCATCCCATGTCCTTGACTTTGAGCTATTATAGTTGAATGACAACTTGAGCTACGAGGAGAAGCCTGTAGAAATTCTCGCTAGAAAGGTAAAGATGTTCCACCGCAAGGAGATTTCATTTATGAAAATCTTGTGGTAGAATCACTAGTTCAAGGAGGCTACCTGGGAGCAAGAGGATGAGATAAGGGCCCAGTACCTAGAGCTTTTTCAAGAATGAACTTTTGAGGATGAAAGCTCTTTAATGAGGGAAGAATGTAACACCCCAAATTTTGTTCTTAATGTAATTTCAGTATCTTCTAATATTTGAGGACATTTTTGGAATTTTGAAATTTCAATTTTTGGATTTTTTAAACTTAATTTTAAATTGGGGAATTGACTTTTAATTTTAAAGTTTGGCTTTAAAGAGGAAAAGGAAAGGATTTCAAGTATATATACATCTATAATTATGTGTGTAGAAAGAAGTAATAAAACAAAATAAAATATCTTTCTTCTTTTTCTTTTAAAAAATCTCTTTCTTCCCCCTCTTTTTCACGTGCAACACATAGCACCCCCTCCCCCTACCGCCCCAAAAAAAATTCCCAACTTCTTCCCGAGAGCCCTACCCAGACGTCGTCGTCGAGCTGTATCCCTCTCCTATCCAAGTAGCATGAACCACGCCACCACCCGGACCAGCCAAATTCGACCGTTAAAGCCGCTCTACTCCGTGTGGAACCCGCTGGCGAAGCCCAGATCTAAAGCACCATCGTTCGCCTCGCCGAGCCGTGGCTCACCTTGCTTGTTTAGCCACCGTCTCCATCAGCCATTAGCTAAGCCTCATTGGATCGGGTGGGATCCGATCATTCGTCGTTCCTCCGCCCCTTCGCTGGCACCCTCAAGCCAGTTGCTTGCCCTTGCTGTGCAATGCCTCTAGCCACTCGTCCTCGCCGTGTGACGCTTCTAGTCGCTTAGCACCTACGTGTCATCTGCCAAGCCTCGACCCACGCGCTAGATCTGACGCTTAGCCCTTTGTGTGCCGTCCCAGCCTCGTCCAGTTTGACAGTCGGTCGTTAGTGCTTTGGTCTTCATCGAATCTTGGATTAGGTAAGTTTAAATTGTTTTTTATTTTGGTTTCTTGAGGATTGAGAAATCGTTGAAGTTTGGGATGTTAGGGCGAAATTTCACGCTGTTAAGACCCTAACACTAAATCTAAAGTGGGAGGTTAAATAGAAGAAGAAAATCCTAAGTAAGGATATGGAACAAAAGGTGGAAAACATTAAAATTATCCAAAACGGTGACCAAAGGTCCAAACACCTATGAAGGGCTTAAAACATGTGGGATGCAAGAATGCATGGAGGATGGAAGCAAGAAAACTTGAAAAATGTCATAAGGGTTGCATACAACCAACGCAAAGGTATACATGAGCCATGCGGACATGGCAGAACGCATGCTTGAGGCCAAGCGCACAGGCCATGTGTCAAGCACGCAGCCCATGTGTCGATATGTGTATGTCGAGCGCCTTGCCTATACATCAAATGGGCAAGCGGGCAAGCCATCCTATGCGTCGAACGCGTGCGGAGTCTGCCGAGCAACCATGTGTCGATGCGCTATACCAAGCGCACGCCCATGCGGCGAAGCACGACCATGCACCGAGGCACGCCCGCGCAGCCGAGCATGCCTATACGGCCAAACCCACAAGCGCCTAGGCAGCACGCCCATGCGTCGATGGTCAACACCATGTGTTCATGCTTAGTAGGCCGAGCAAGCACACCTAGCAAGCCATGCGCCGAGGGTGAGTGGCCACCCTATGAATTGGTGATGGCCGACTCATGCGATGGCTAAGTGGGATTTTGATGAAGGAAATGTGAGTTGCTATGCGTTAAAGATAAAAAGTAAGGCTAATTGATGGAAAACTTCAAAGGAAGATGCCAATGTATAAGAGCATAAGTCTTAAACAATTTAAATAGAGAATATGTTAAGTATTTAAGTGATTTAGGTGGCAAAAGAAGGATCACACAAAAGTTCTAGTAGGAGGTGGACAAAAGAGATTTCATGCAATTGAAGTCTTATCACCCCAAGTAGGAGATGGGTGAAGGAGATTTCATGCAAAACAGGAGATTTTGGCTAGCAAGCTGAGATGAGAACAACTCAAGGCTAGGCTGGGTAGACTAAGTGTTGGCAACTCCAATGTGAGACAAATAGGAGTTGAGTTGTCACCATGGGGTGAGTTTGGAATGGCTATAAATAGAGGGGTGGGCAAGAGGAATTTATTCATACCATCACCTAAATCTTGTGTTGATAGCATATTTTAGAGAGTTAAGTTTGAGTTATTAGGCTGCCAAATTGATTGGAGATCAAAAGAAACAAAGGTTGCGTTGGTGAGGCATTGAGTCAGCCGGACGCATAGCCAGCCCATACCCTGCGCGCACGCCTCGCAGCGCTGCGTCCATCCGCGCGCCTCACTCGACGCATCCCACGTGCTAGCCCAGCGCAGCTGCCTTTCCCGTGCAAAGCATCACGCCCAGTGCAACTCCCACCCAGTGCAACGCACACCCAATGCATCAATCCCCTGTGCGGCACAACACGCGCACCCTGCCTACTACCCAAACGCTCAGCTGTCTACCATGGTCCAAATAACCTCTAAAGAGGCTAATTTGAGGATTTTGGCTAAATTGGAGTAGATTAAGTTGGTATTTTCATTATATAATGGTATTTTGGCTATTTTGACATTATTTATATATAAACAAGTATTAATTGAGGAATTTCCATTGATATGGAGGAATTCTCAGGAAGGTATCCTCAAGGTGATTTTTAGTGGAAAAAACTTGCTTGCGGTGAGTGTTTACTTAGTTTTATGCGTTGATATGTGGATAATTCATATGTAGGTGAAAAATGATGCTTATGATGTTATGATGTTGCCATGATATTGTTTGTGGAATTTCTATGGAAACTGAGATTATACCCGGACTACATAAGTTAGCATGCTTAATAAAAGGTGTTTGGCGGAAAAATATAGTCGGCCTCGGTCGGCGGAAAGTAATAGTCGGTGAGGACCGGCGGAAATATAGTCGTTACCTAAGCATGACTAGCGGGAAAAGAATTATCGATGTGCACATTTGCGGGAAAAGTGGGTTATAGGAAAGTTTCCATAAAAACTTGTTATGATTGTCCATGATATGAGCATGCACGTATAACAAGGAACTGGAGGATGATGATTGAATGAATGTACACATTATCATGCAATAAATTATATTGGAATTGTGATTAGTGATTGATTTCCCAAAAACATGTTTTGCAAAGTGATTATTATTTTAAAAGCACCACTCACTGGGTTAGTAGCTCACAGTCTTCCAAATGTTTTCTTATATCACCCCCCATAGGTAGCAAAGCGGAGCGGTCAGGAAGGAGTCTACCAACCACCAACACACCAAGACTTGGTAAATTCTCAAGGTACGGCTCGGGGCATGTAATAAAGAATATAGGAAATTGAACTATGTGTATGAAAGTTAGATAGAATGTTGTAAACATGTTGAAATTTTTAATAGATAAAAGGGGGGTGGGAAATGTTAAATTTAAATGTTGTCTTGGAATACTACTAGTTACCCTCACGCTCCTTTGCAAGTCTTGGGGGCCTAAGGCTAGGGAGGGTGTGACAGCTTGGTATCAGAACAAATGATTATGTAAGACCTGGGAAAAGTTGAATCTAGCATAAGTATAAAACGAATCTAGAAAAAAAATGATATAAAGGAAAAACGGATAGGTTAAAGCCAAAACGGCGTCAGGAAAAGGCTTACCTAAGGTAGGGAAGCCAGATAATATTAGAAGATAGGCTAGGTCAAAACCTAAAAAGAAAATAATATAACGAAATATACTAGGAAAACCTAAAGTAGAATCAGGAAAGGTTATGAAAAAGAAATAAGGAATAATAAGTGGACATAAGAAAACATAAGAAAGAGGAAGTGAAATTAAAAAAAAGTAAGTAATAACCTGAATAATGTTCAATGTAGGAAATGAATCCGAGCAGACAAGACTGATGGTGGAATGACTCCGGGAATGCAAGCTGGAGACCGTAGCGCTAGCCCAGGGGAAAACCCTAAAAGATCTGAGAATAGTGTGAACAATAATACTGAATATCCTCTTACCTTGAACAATGAAAATCTAGTGGGATCCCGAACTAACATGGGATGTCCACAATGTGGTAATAAATCATAGTGGTCTGTGTCTGAAAGGGACCGCAATTTACTATGGGTGTGGCAAGGTTGGCCATATCCGCAAAAAATTGTTATACTTTTTAGAGAAAAACAAGAGAGATTCAGGAAAAATATCAACGAGAACTGGTCGGAGGTTCGAGTTCAGGAAGTAACAACATATTGCTTGAACTGACGGTCGACCAAGAATTGGCGCATGCAGCAAAGAAGGATATTCCTCGACGTATCGTGATTGAATTCGAGGAACAGCCCACCTATGACTCTAACAATGCAGAATCCTATAAATCTGTATTTTCTGTAAGGAAATAGGACATGTTCAAGAGAGTTGTGTATGGAGAAACGAGAGGATGCGCCTTAACTTTGAAATCTTCGACTACGGAGAACGAGTAAACAAATAACTATGTAGACTGAAGAACACTACTTATGTAAATAGCAACAATGTTCATAAATAAAAATAGTATGGATAATATATGTCTAATTTATATGTGAATGGTTGTAGACAAAATGCTGAGAAGTGGAAAACGTAGAATTGGGCAACCCTCTGGGAATGAAAGTGAAAGTGCCTCAAGCCATCCAAAAGAAAAATCCAGAGAGGAAGAACAAATGGATAAATTCACCCAAAAGACTTCAAGCAAACATAGAAAATATACAACCTGATCCCGAAAAGAAATATGGGATAGAACGATTAAAGGCATTGGGAGCCACAAACTTTGAAGGAACAAAGCATCCTGCAGATGCAGAAGCATGGATGAATCAAATAGAAAAATGTTTTGAGGTGATGAGATGTCCTGAAAACCATAAGGTAAGTCTTGCCACATTCTTACTGCAAAAACAGGCAGAAGATTGGTGGAAGCTACTAAAGAATAGGAGGGGCGATCAAGAAGAAATATGTTGGAAGGAGTTTCGAAAAGCATTTTTCGAACGATTCTATCCCCGATCATTCAGGGATATGAAACAAGATGAATTCCTATAGCTCATGCAGGGAAACATGACTGTAGCGGAATATGATTAAAGTATACGGAATTATCCAAATATGCTTTAAATATAGTGGTGGATGAAAAAGAATGTCGTTGGAGGTTTGGAACAGGATTAAGACAAGAGATTCGAACTCCGGTTACGATAACTACAGAATGGGGAGAATTTTCAAGACTAATAGAAGCCGTGATGAGAGTAGAAAGAAGTTTTACGACAGAAGAAGTAAGATCGGAAAGAGACTCATCAATGAGTTGGTGGCGAAGGGAAGAACCAAGAAATTATACCCCCAGGGTATAAAGCAGAAGTGGATGGAAAAGAAGAGGAATTACCAACAGTAAAGCAGACCCTGAATGAGAGAACCAAATAAAGGAGTCAATGGTGAGCATTAACCAAAGACCAAGATGTCTGGTCTGTAATAAATATCACCGGGGAAGATGTTGGGAACAAACCCAAGAACGATCGCACACGTGTTTTAAGTGTGGTGGACCAGGAAACTTTAAACGAGAATGTCCTCAGTTGATGGATACTGGAAATGTACAACCACCAAACAATCCACGAGGAAGATCAACGACAGTTGAAGGAGGACGAACTGTAGGAGGAAGAAAAGAGGAAATAAAAATGACATTGGGGAAACTATATGAACTAACTCAAGATAGGGAAGACAATATGTCGGTCGTGGGAAAAGGGAAAGAGAAATTTTTAGAAGACTAGAATAAAAGTCGTGGTATAATAAAACTATATGAGGCAAACTATTAAATAAAAGTTATGTTGTAAATTAAGTTTCGTTTAATTTCGAGGACGAAATTAATTTAAGGGGGTGGTAAATGTAAGACCCTAATACTAAATCTAAAGTGGGAAGTTAAATAGAGAAGAAAAATCCTAAGTAAGGATATTGGAACAAAGGGTGGAAAACATTAAAATTATCCAAAAAGGTGACCAAAGGTCCAAACACCTAAGAAGGACTTAAAACATGTGGGACGCAATAATGCATGGAGGATGGAAGCAAGAATACTTGAAAAATGGCTAAGGGTTGCATACAACCAATACAAAGGCATACATGAGCCATGTGGACATGGGCAGGAAGCATGCGTCGAGTGAGCATGCTAGGCGCGCAGCCCGTGTCAAAGCTAAGAGCATAGGCCATAAGCCAAGTGCACAGTCCATGCATTGAGGACAAGCGCACAGGCCATGCGTCAAGCGCACAACCCATGCGTCAAGCGCACAACCCATGCGTCGATAGTGTATGCCGAGCGCCCTGCCTATGCATCAAACAGGCAAGTGGGCAATCCATCTTATGCGTCGAAGTGTTGTCGAGTCTGCCGAGCAGCCATGCGTCGATGCGCTATGCCAAGCGCATGCCCATATGGCGAAGCACGCCCACACGGCCGAGCATGCCTATGCAGCCAAGCGCGCAAGCGCCTAGGCAGCACGCCCATGCGTCGATAGTTAGCACCGTGCATCCATGCTTAGTAGGCTGAGCAAGCACACCTAGTAAGCCATGCATCGAGGGTGAGTGGCCACCCTATGCGTTGGTGATGGTCGACTCAAGCGATGGCTAAGTGGGACTTTGATGAAGGAAAGGTTAGTTGCTATGCGTTAAGGATAAAAGGTATGGCTAATTGATGAAAAACTTCAAGGGAAGATGCCAATGGTATAAGGCATAAGTCATAAAAATTTTAAATAGAAAAATATGTAAAGTATTTAAGTGATTTAGGTGGCAAAAGGAGGATCACACAAAGTTCTAGTAGGAGGTGGACAAAGGAGATTTCATGCAATTAAAGTCTTATCACCCAAAGTAGGAGGTGGGTGAAGGAGATTTCATGCAAAAAATGGAGATTTTGGCTGGCAAGCTGAGATGAGAACAACTCAAGGCTAGGCTGGGTAGACTAAGTGTTGGCAACTCTAATGTGAGACAAATAAGAGTTGAGTTGTCACCATGGGGTGAGTTTGGAATGGCTATAAATAGAGGGGTTGGGCAAGAGGAATTTATTCATACCATCACCTAAATCTTGTGTTAAGAGCATATTTAGAGATTTACGTTTGAGTTATTAGGTTGCCAATTGATTGGAGATCAAAAGAAACAAAGGTTGCATTGGTGAGGCATTGAGTCAGCCGGATGCACAGCCAGCCCACACCCTGCGCACATGCCTCGCAGTGTTACGTCCATCCGCGCGCCTCGCTTGACGCATCCCGCACGCTAGCCCAGTGCAGCTGCCTTTCCCGTGTGATGCATCACGCCCAGCGCAACGCACGCCCAACGCGTCAACCCCCTGTGCGGCACAGCACGCCCACCCTACCTACTGCCCAAACGCCCAGCTACCTACCATGGTCCAAATAACCTCTAAAGAGGCGAATTTGAGGATTTTGGTTAAATTGGAGTAGAGTAAGCTGGTATTTTCATTATATAATGGTATTTTGGCTATTTTGACATTATTTATTAACATAACAAGTATTAATTGAGAAATTTCTATTGGTATAGAGGAATTCTCAGGAAGGCATCCTGAAGGTGATATTTAGTGGAAAAACTTGCTTACGGTGAGTGTTTACTTAGTTTTATGCATTGATATGTGGATAAATGCATATGTAGGTGTAAAATGCATGCTTATGATGTTATGATGTTGCCATGATATTGTTTGCGGAATTTCTATGGAAACTGAGATTATACCCGGACTACATAAGTTAGCATGCTTAATAAAAGGTTCTTGGCGGGAAAATATAGTCGGCCTCGGTTGATAGAAAATAATAGTCGGTGATGTCCGGCAGGAAATATAGTCAAGTTACTTAAGCATGACTAGTGGAAAAAGAATTGTCGATATGCACATTGGCGAAAAAAGTGGATTATAGGAAAGTTTCCATAAAAACTTGTTATGATTGATAATGTGTCCATGATATGAGCATGCTATGTATAGCATGGAACTGGAGGATGATGATTGAATGAATGTACAATGTACATGCATAAATTATATTGGAATTGTGATTATGTGATTATGTGATTAATTCCCAAAAACATGTTTTGCAAAGTGATTATTATTTTAAAAGCACCACTCATTGGGCTTAGTAGCTCATACTCTTCCAAATGTTTTCTTATATCCCCCCCCTCCCCCAGGTAGCAAAGCGGAGCGTTCAGGAAGGAGTCTACCAACCACCAACACACCAGAACTTTGTAAATTCTCAGGGCACGACTCGGCTCATGTAATAAAGAATATAGGAAATTGAACTATGTGTATGAAAGTTAGATAGAGTATTGTAAACATGTTGAAATCTTTAATAGATAAGGGGGAAAATGTTGAATTTAAATATTGTCTTGAAATACTACTGGTGTACCCTCACGCTCCCTTCCAAGTCTTGGGGGGCTAAGGCTAGGGAGGGGGTGTGACGTTGTTGAAGTTGTCGTTCAATCGATTAAAGATACAGTCGACAAATTTTGATGAAGGATAAGGCTCTAAACTCGTTTGGGTTGTTAAGCATGTTGTATTTTTATGGATTACTCGATTTAAGTTTGACTGAACCATGGACTGCAACCTAAAATAATTTTCCATGATGTTTGGGTTTAGGTTTGGATCTTGAGATTTCCTGGTGTCTTTGTGTGATTTAAGTTTGATCCTGTGGGTTTTCAGTAAGTTGTTGAGAAGCTTTCGGTTTAGGATTGGTGGTTTTGAAACTGTGCTTAGAGATTGAAATTTCATATTTTCTTGTTTGTTACTTTTGTTTAATTCAATGTTTCATTGGGCAAGGAAGAGGTCAAGCTTGCTAGTTGACTAGAGCCAGGTATTGATAATTATGATTCTATGGATGATGAGATGTATATGTATGTTATAGAGCTATGATGACGAAAACTTGATGGAACACGAGATATACGCAGTGGAATAAGAATCTAATTACACTCTAATTGTTTTTAGTTAAAAGGAAAATAGCATGCAAATATAGGAAAAAATAGTAAATTAAATGGGATATAATACACCTTTGTAGCTCCCAAAAAACGCTTCTTTTCGCTGAATCTCGACCCAAACTCTTACAGACCACCACTAGAGTTTACCCGCTATTCTCTGGACTAGGAACTAGGTTGTGGGACCCGGTGAATGAAGGAATGAAAAAAGGAAGAAGTGGTGGTTCAAAGTTAATGTGAGAAAAAAGGGAATTTTTGGTGAGAATTTTGGAAACCAAAATTATAAAAATTCAACTTGCTTAAAGGAGAAAAGAAGAAGAAATTTGTTTTATAAAACAATTACATGTATCTAATGCATGTAAAAACTCACCAAAAATCAACATCTTACAAAGCACTAAACCAAAGTGGGCTATGAGTTATTCTATAATGTTTACACATAATCCACTTAAGTTAGTGATTTATTGGATAATCCCACTAACTCTTAGTCTAGGGCAAAATGGTCTTTTTCTTTTTGGTCAAAGTCAAACTTTGACTTTTAGCGAAAAAGTCAACTCTTTGACTTTTTATAGTTTTGACCCTCTTGACTAATTTTGACCTCTGGAACATGAATCCGCATTCATATTTTCAAAATTAAAATCACATTTGAATATAGAGCACCATACAAAAAAACGATAGCGATATTGCATATACTTGTTGGTTTTAATCTTTTTTCCTAATTCAAACAATTTTAATTAATCCAACATACTATTTTAAGTTTAATCTATATGAGCTAGCAGGGGGACCTAATGGACTTACAGATCATGGGCTCCAACAACCCAAGCTTAACCGGTAAAACTCTTTAACCTAATTAATCAACCTTTGTTAACTAACGAGACATTCCACTAAAGTCCCGTAGTTGCACTCTCCTCACTATAGATATATTTCTATCCATCTGATATAACCGTAACCAGTAAGTCAATCTTTCACATGTTGTTCGTGGTCTTGGCTAGGTCAAAATACCGTTTTACCCCCAAGAACACTTTTTGTTCCTTCAGTCCCATTAAACCTCTAAAGAACAATTGATTTGTCGTCCAACCAACAAATCCAGTTCCTCTCAGCCGAGTGAGAGGGTGGGGCCCCTTGTTCTTATTCCGAAGTCAGCACTTAAGGGAATAACCTATCTACTACCACTAGATATGGGTAGGAGTGAAGTCCGTTTTGCATCCTATGTCCCCAACTATTTACCTGGCCTTACCCCTGAAATGGGAGTCTTATTGACCCAGCGCTATTGAGCTGCTTTCACCCATGCAGATCTAAGGATAATCTCGAATAAACAGGAGTTTATAGTTAGCCCAGGATTGAGATTGAGTTACCTAGGTCATCAAATTTTAATTAGTCAGTTTTATACAGTAAATGGTGTTATAAAGCAAAAGTGACTAAGTCATGGTCCAGTCTTATACAAACTCATTGCATAGGATGTCCCCACTCACATATCTCTATATGAACGATTCAGGATCACATCGTTTGTACTAACTACAAAGTGAGTCGTATCCATAGTGTCCCCAAAACAAGGCACCCAACCTTATCCCTATACTATAGACCATTTTAGGCTATATACTCGAACTTGATCCATGTTTTATGTCATTACATAAAGTTCAAGTCTACATTAAATAGCCTCATGACCTTAGTTTATTGGATTTAAGATTACAATTTCAATAAAAATTTTATCGAAAAACAAAACAGAATATGTTTATCAATTTACAAACTACGAGTTTTATGACATAAAATCCAACAAAACTATATGTATGTTATATAACCATGATGATGAGATGTATATGTATGTTGTAGAACCATGATGATGAGATGTAGATATATGTTATAGGACCAGGATGACGAGATGTATATGTATGTTGTAAAACCATGAGGATGAGATATATATGTATGTTACAGGGCCATGTTAGGATACTTGTGATGTTGGGATTGTGATAGTGTCCTCACTGATTAGTTAGATGCCCACTAGAGGTTGTGTGTCCATCAGGATTCACTAGAGGTGGTGGTTTTCTTCGAGATCCAGAAGAGGTTGTGTTTCTTTTGGGATTCACTAGAGGTGGTGCTTTCCTTTGGGATTCACTAGAGGTTATGCGTCCTTCGGCATTCACTAAAGGTGATGGTTTCCTTCGGGATCTACCAGAGGTTGTGTTTCCTTCGGAATTTACTAGAGGTGGTGCTTTCCTTCTGGATTCACCAGAGATTGTGTTTCCTTCCGGATTCACTAAAGGTGGTACTTTCCTTCGGGATTCACTAGAGGTTATGTTTCCTTCGAGATTCACTAGAGATGGTACTTTCCTACGGGACTTACTAGAGGTAGTGGGTATACTTAACTACAGTAGGATGAAATTCAGTTATTCATGTATGTATGTGTCCCATGAGGACTAGGAGAGTGTTTACGTTCCACCAGAGGTAGGCATCTAGAGGACATAGATGCCTAGCCTGACCCTAGTAGTGGGGTTATTGAGTATGTTGTACTCATCCTTTCTCATGTTGATGTTTCAGGTAAGAGTAAAGACGCGTCGGCGAATGACAAGCGGAATCCATGATCAAGCCACTAGGGACCAGTTTTATGCTTTCGCTCATGATATTTAGATTTCTTTTCATGCTATTTTTCAACTTTTAATTTTGATGTTTGGAACTTACGGTTAAAATTTGTTTTCAGACATATTTATTATCATTTATGATTTATGGGTACCCTACCATTTGTTTTTAATATTTAAATTTAATGGAGATCTTTTGAATTTATTTTATTTATTTAGCATTTATTTCACTATAAAAGTGTGTCGTTTTAATTTCCATGCATGCATGTGTTTAGTAATGGCCTAGCTTGAGTCTTGGGGGTCGGGTCATTACAATTTATGAGGAATGAAAATTAAGCATGTTATTTCAAATCTAAAAGTTATCTAACATCTCTAGCTTGAAGTTATGAAAGCATGTTCTTGATTCCAGTTCCTACTACCTCTTTAAGCATGTTTTTGAACTAGTCACCCACCAGGCTTCCCAACTCACACTATTTAAAATATTTTCTTTCCCACGTAGTGAATGAGTTCCAGATGCCTAGCTTACTGTAGACAATCTGCCACATCCTTAGTATATCAAATAGATCAGAGTTCTTCTAAAATTTTGTACTTGATTTGTCTCAGTATTTTGTAATATATTAGCTGGGGATGAGTAGTTTTTAGATGTACATATATATCTACAAAAATTTCTGTTTGTTGGGCCCAAGTATGCAAATGGTTTTCTTTATTGCCTAATGTCTTAAGAAATGAGATGGATGTATGTTATAATTATAATATTATTTATCAAGTCAAATTGATGAACATGTTTAATAGGAAACAGGCGAACAATAGATATCATAGAGGGTTTGACATTTTCTATCTTCACATCTCTTTATTGGTTACTTTCTTAGTTAAGAGGATAATCTAGAAAGTGGGTGTGACATAAACACATCCACTATTTCCTATCTTCCAAAATCCTCTCTCTCTAGAATTCATTAACCCTGAAGGTAGATTTTGTCCTTTTTCCAACAATTAAGTATAATAAAAAGTCTCAAACTCTTGCTTCATTAAACCTTCCTTATTTTATTTAATTAATAAACACATACTTCTCTCTCTCTTCAACAACTTCTTGTCCATCACCTTCATGTTCACTTTCTCTCCTTTTTTTCCCCCCCTCTTAACTAACAAGTCTATCTCCAGCCCATCTTCCCCTAACTTTAGTTTAACATTTCTTCCAATTTCATCAATCTACCCTTTATTTTAACCTAAGAACCAACAATAGAATCCCACCATTAAACTCAATTTTTTCCAAATTCTTTTCTCAAACTTTGAGAAAAGAAAACAACACTCACCCTCCATAAAATCTTTGAGCAATATGAATTAAAAATATACTTCAAATGTGTCCAAGCTTTACATCTTTTCATTTATAATCCTTAAATCTTTGAAGAAATAACTTACTGGGTTTGACTTTTTCTTGTCTAGTTTCCACCTACTCTTATCGGCGTTCAAAGCCCTCTCCGGCGACTTCCGACGATGCTCCGGTGACAACTCCCTCCATTCATTTCTAATCTTCCTCTCCCCCTTTCTTTTCTTTTCTTTCTACTCATTTTCATTTGTTAAACTTGTTTTATTTATTTTTTCTTTAAACATTACCTACTCCCTATTTTTAATCTTAGTTTTTACCTTAAAATGTGGCTTCGTTTGGAAGCCACACCTATCCCCCTTTTTCAATTTAACTAAATCCACTTAAATTTAACTAAATTTCTGCCTTTAATTAAATTACTTAATTTAATTTTAATTTTAATTTTAACTTCTATTTATTTCCTTTTAATTTAATTTTGTTTTCACCTTCACTTTTTTTTACTAAATATTTGTAGACCTTGATCAACCTATTTTTAAATTAATAAAAAAAATTGCAATTAGGTATTTACACTAAGTTACTAATCAATTATGTTCTTGAATTATCTGAATCATACAATGTGTTTGGATTAATTCGAAACAACCTAAAATTCAGAACAAGCGTGCTTTGGACTTTTGTCCTAATGAGATTGACATGCATAGACACATTTTTCTCTAGCCTAACGAAGAATGAATGAAGCTTGATCAAGCTTAACATATATCTAAGCATAGAAATTAAAATATATAAAGAACCACGAAAAATCAAAGAGAAATATAGACAGAAATAAAAAAATCCTCACAATGGATCCATGGGTTTCACCTAGCCCTAAACTAGCAACTCACCTTAGCCTTAAATCCGGACCAAGATGAGGTTAATCATTAAAATCCGATGAACAGAGAGAAAAATGGAGGAAAGGAGAGTAGAAGAAGAAAGAAAATCGACTGAAAATTGTATTTATATAAAAGGTTTTGCACTGTGGTGTTGGTCTCACTTGCTGAAGTGTAGAGGGGGGATGGGCGGGGTACGCAACAGTCTCGAGTGCTGCACTTGTGTGCAGGCAGGCACTTTACGTTTTCGTCAATGTTCGGAGTGTCACGATGTTACACTCATGCTTGGATGGACATTCTACCTTCAAACGCCTAGTTTAGCCCACGCAAGCGCAACTGCATCAGCGCCAAGGATAATTATGTTATTTCACCCTCTTTCTTCATAGTTGATACTACATAGCTCTAATTTGATCTATTTTCATCCCATTTCGACTCCGGTGGTTTGTTTTGCCTCTTAGATGCTCAATATTCTAGGAAATAGCATAATAAACATGTTAATTTCAATAATGACCCCTTATTAAGCTAAGGAAATTAGCACTTTTCGAGTGCTAACAAAATTAAAAAGCTACCTAAATTTGGAATTGGCAGGTGAGGCAAGGAAGATGTAGCTGAACAAATTGGACGAATAGAGATTGGTGAAGATTTACAAAGAAAAGACCAAGTGTTGGCACGTGTCATTGCCTGAATAAGAAAGATGTGTTTACTGGGCAAAAGGTTTTACTCTTTAATTTTAGTTAGGTTTCAGGTCGAAAGAGGATTAGGCAGTAGACTCCATTACACACTTCGAATCTACTGTTGTCACGGCTTGTCTGAGGTTTAGTATAGTAATCTGGGAAAGGGTATAACACCATTAGCCTAATTTTTTATACTATTATTCTACTTATTTTCACAATAATCTTATTACTCTATTATTAGGTAGCTATCTCATAATTTTTAAAAACAATGTCGTCAGTTATCATAGAATTTCGTTCTTTCAATTTAGATTTAGGCATCAATTCTCTTGGTTTATTCACTACGATATCCAACACTACCAGTCATGTTTTTTTTTATGAATCCTCGTGAGAATGTCGACCTACACTGTTTATGATTTAAGTTTTCATCGAGGAAAAGAAAAAAAAATTTGAATATGTATATGAGTAATGAACATTTATTATCTAATAAGGGCTCATAAAAGTTCCAATACCCTTTTCTTGAAATTGTTGATACCTTGAGCTCGTTGGAGAGAGCATATTTTCAAAAGTGAATTTAGTGTCCCCAATCTAGCCATAATATAGAAAGGGTGTAAGCCATTGTTATCAAATCATCTACCCAACTCTTGGCTTGGTAATGCACTTGGACATAGATCCAGTTTTTTACTAATACAAATGTGCACTATCGGGAGCATCTTCCTACAAGTCTGCCTAAGCTAATCTTATAATCCCTGGCGTCATCTCTTGTAGACGAATTCCCATGAAAAATATGGACATGAACCATAATGAGAAACGTACTTGCCCCATTAGTATGCATATAATAGAGTAATGCTTTCTTTTGTGAGCTAGCCTTGTTTGCTTCCTCTTTTCTTCTCTGTTTAGGATGTCCATCCAATCTCTGATTTCAATTCATAACTTTTTTTTTCGATTTTGAATTTAGTAGGAAGTTAAAATCATGTTTTTTGACGTACGTTGGTCTTTTCTTTGTCTAGTATTATTTTAGGGGGGAAAATCGAAAAAACTCCTTTTTTTTTTGTTTTGTTTTTACTTTCTTTTTCTCCCTCCTATTTGGTTCGGCTTGGCTATGGTCACCTCTTATTATTGGGTCAAGCCCACTCGACGAGCTTTGTATCGAGAATCACCACAAACTTGGCATTTTTGTAAATCTGTAAATTCTTTCCAATATAATACACAATCGTATTTGCACGCATGAATAGACTTGTAACATAGACCTAAGTCATGCAATTTTTACTTAGCTTCATAAAAGGAAGTAGGTACAGTGATACCAGTTGGAAACACTGCTTTTAACAATGCTAACAAATTGTCAAACGATTTGTTACTCCAGTCGTTTAGAACTTTGATATGCATCAACTTTATTAAAAAATTCAAGGACGAAAATTGCGAACAACTGTGTATAGTTTATTACGTGCTTCAGCCATTAAATCCTTAAATAAGTTTGTGGTATCTCTTTCTTGACCATTAAAGGACATTTCATTCTCGATCCCTTCTTTTTTGTGTCTTCGTTTTCAATTGGAACTTGTAGATCATTTATAAGATTTAACATTTCATTTTCTTCAACAATATTACGCTCTATGTTAGTTTCTTCATCATTATGTATTGAATAAGTTGTATGTCTTTCAAAACTTCTAGATAAGTTGATTGACTCTCCGTGATATACCCATTCAAAGTATGAGTGGGATATCTCATATGTTAATAGATATCGCTCCACACCCTCTAATCACTCCCGCATTAAATTCATACAATTCTTACATGAGCATCTTGTTCGTCTGGAATTATGAACATGAAATTTTGCCACATTTAAAAATTGAGATACTTCTTCTCTATACTCGATCGACAACTTATGTCTATGTTTGACCTATTCTTAATTCATCCTTGAAAATAAACCTTTTCTGACCGAACTTGTTATCCAAAACAAGTTATAACTTGTATTGTGTACATAAGGAATTGTGGTTAACTTTTAGAGGCTTATGCACATAGAAATCAGAATTGAATTATTATAGATTTATGGATGTGTTTCTCAACTGTAAATTATAGAAAACCAAACACCAAGAACAAGAAATTAAAGGAAAAAATAAAAAGAAATTTATGAATAAAAATGGAGAGAAGTTTCTAAAAAGCCCATTAATCTCTTCAAAAATCCACATGAAAAATTCAAAATCTATAATTAAAACATGCAAACAGTGATGGTGGCCAAGATCACATTGAGTTTTTTCAATGTGATCTTGGGTATCATAATCAAGAAGAAAACTTCCAGGCACGATCATTCCAATCTAATATAAACAATTTGGAACTAAAGCATGAAAAATAAAAAGAGAAGGATCAAAAGGATAAATGGATATTGAAGTCGAGATGATATGATATTTGAAGAGCAATAAACAGTTCCTATTAAATTTTCGCCTTTAAATCCTACATTATGATGTGAACTTCAAAGATGAAAACTTCAAAGATGAATGAAAGTTGATTGACAATTTGAAATGCCAAATCTTTTTCCAATAGTTGAAAGAAAGCAGTAAATAATCTAGAACCGATTTTTAGATCATTGGTGAAACATTGTTCTAAGATTCTATAGCTATTAGTTCAAAAACTTGAGGACTCAATGGATCACCTCCTTCAGAATCAACAATGTGATGGAACGAACACATGCGCAGCGGAGGAAAACTGGAACTAAAGTACTCTAATTAGGTTAATTATAAATGATAAGTATTAAGGATAAATTGTTCTGTTAATTGTCATGTGTTGATAGTCATGCGTTAATATGAAGAATATGCATTATGCGTTAATAACGTATACGATAACCATGCATCTTTTCACAATTTTTCTTGCTCTCTCGCCAAGTATAACGAGATCACAAGTTTATCGGGATGATCCAAGGTCGAATACAAGAATTTGCAACTAAGGGATGCTTGTAAAATAATGCATTTGAGGCGAGAAATAAAAATAAAAAGAAAGAAGTTGATTACTGTGCACTACTCCTACTCCTAGCTAAACAGGCTGAGCAATTAAAGTTTGACTATGAGAATTGGTAGAGATACGACGACTGTTAATGTGTAATGAGATGCATGGATTGGAGGAGAAAATTTCAACGAGTCATTAAGTTTGATCGCAAGGGTAATCTTAGCTCGCCACTGTAACGACCCGACCCCCTAGGACTTAGGTTAGGTCGTTACTAAAATAAATGCATGCATAGGATTTGAAACGACGCTTAGTTACGTTGAAATAAATGCTAAATAGACAAGAGAAGTTCAAAAGCCATTTATTAAATGCAATTGTTAAAACAATAATAGGGTACCCATGATTCGTAAAGACTATTAAAAGTATATAAAAAAAAAAAACAATCCTTCATAATAAGTTTCAAACAGTAAAACTAAACATTAAGGGAAAAATAAGGACTCTAAATTTCAGGATCTGGAAGCATAAAAACTAGTCCCAGTGGCACGATCACGAATCCCACTACGGCATCGCCGGTGCATCTCTACCCTTACCTGAAACATCAATATAAGAAAGAATGAGCATGAAATACTCAGTAAGTAACCCCACCACTGGGGTCAGGCTAGGCATCTATGTCCTCTAGATACCCACCTATGGCACATATACACATATGAAACAGGTAAGAGACTGAGTCCTATCCTACTATAGTTAAGTATGCCCACTACCTCTGGTGAATCCCATAGGAAACACAAACTGGTGAATCCCGAAGGAGACACAAACTGGTGAATCCCGAAGGAAACACAAACTGGTGAATCCCGAAGGAAACACAAAACTAGTGAATCCCGAAGGAAACACAAACTGGTGAATCCCGAAGGAAACACAAACTGATGAGCATCTAACTAATCAGTGAGGACATTCACACAGTCTCAACATTAAAAAATCAACACCGTACGAATCTATGACCTACATGTAATCCTCGATACCATGGCTCTACCACATACACATAATCCTCAACAACATATTCTACAACATTCATGTTTACCTTAACATCATAGTTCCACAACATATAAGTATGCCTCAACATCAACAGATCAGATACCAACATATGGATACATATACCACCTCATACTAACAATCAAGTGCTAGGTGTATATGTAAACAAATGAGAACTCGTGGCAGAACATACTTTGATTCAGGTCATACTATCAATCAATATGCTAACATTTACCATAACATACACCCATCATGCTAGCGTACAACTAAAGCCTAGCCCGTTGGCAGCTCCAATGGTAAGATTACTTACCCAAAATTATGTCTAAGCGACGAGCAAAATAATATTCCTCCTAGCCTAGATGAATCTTGAATCAGGACCAAAGTGTGTTGGTCCAAACGCACCCCATGCTACAAAATCAATACAACCCAACAACTCTAGTCACAAATCCAACCTGAACATAATTTGAATCCAAAATTAACTTAATTTTTCACAACTACTCTTAACCTAAAAGACAACCAACCGAACTACTCACCCAAAAACTTACCAAATTTGAACAGTTTCTATCGGAAATAGTCTAAAACTCCAAAGCAATGTCTCAAAATCTCCAATCCTTGAATCTATAGTCCAAACATAAAGAGATTAACAATTTTAACCCGAAACCAAATGGGATAATCAAACCCCTCAAAGAAAAAGCCAAAACTCAACTCTTACCCAAAATTATTCAAGAATCCAACGAGACCCAAATGACAGCGGCGGCGACGGTCGTGATCGAAAGAAAATAAATGGCACAACTGGATGGATGAAGTTGGTCAGACTGCTGCAAAACAGTGCAGATGCAGGCGGTACCTTGGCTACAGTAGTGGTGAAACGGAGACAGGGTAGCGCGCTGCTGAAGGGAAAGGATGACTGAGTGGGTTTTGGTTAGGTAAAATGGCGAGGGGTTGAGCATCTGTGGCGACGTGACGAGAGTGGGCTAGGTCGGCTGAAGAGGCGAGGTGGCTGGCTAACGGAGTACGAGTGAGGAGAGTGGTGGCTAGGCGACGGCTCGAATCGGGGAAGAGAACTTAGGGCTGTTGTACGTGAAAGGAGA
>NC_052360.1:41712075-41722060 GCF_009727055.1 Benincasa hispida | reverse complement strand
CGACTGAGTGGGTTTTGGTTAGGTAAAATGGTGAGGGGCTAAGCTTCTACAGCGACGTGACGAGAGTGGGCTGGGTTGGCTGAAGAGGAAAGGCGACTGGCTCACAGAGGACGAATGACGGAGAGTAGTGGCTGGGTGATGGCTCGAATCGGGGAAAAGGACATAGGCTGCTGCACATGAAAGGAGAGGGGAAGGGAAAGGGAAAGAAAAAGAAAAAGAAAAGAAAAGAGAAGAGAAGAATTGAATAAAATAAAATAAAAAAATAAAATAGTAGATTTTATTTTATTTTATTTTATCCTTTTCTTAATATACATTATTTCTTTAAAATCCCTCCCTCTCCAAAATGGAATTAATTCCTGCCATCAATTTCCAACGTCAATAATTAAATTCCCGCAATTACACTTAAAGTCCAAAATTCCAAAAATGCCCATCAATTAAGCAATTATTGAATTACCAAGGATAACATTACTGAAATTGCATTATTATATAAAAAATGTGCGGGATGTTACATTCTTCCCTTCTCAAAGAACTTTCGTCCTCGAAAGTTAAAACACTCTGGGTGTTACATTCTTCCCTCCTCAAGGAACTTTCGCCCTCGAAAGTTCATTCTTGAAAAAGCTCTGAGTACTGAGCTTTCATCTCATCCTCTCGCTCCCAGGTGGCTTCCCTGAACTGGTGGTTCTGCCACATAACTTCCAAAAAAGCAATTTTCTAATGGCGCAATGTCTTAACTTCTCTGGCAAGGATCTCTATGGGCTTCTCCTCGTAGCTCAAGTTATCATTCAATCGTAAGGGCTCGTAGTCGACTACGTGGGACGGATCTGTCTCATACTTCCTTAGCATCGAAACATGGATGACATTATGAACTAAAGAAAATGTTGGGGGCAACGCCAAGCGGTAAACTACGGGGCCAATTTACTCCAAGACTCGAAAGGCCCAATAAACCTCAGACTCAGCTTCTCTTTTCCTTCCAAACCTCATAATACCTTTCATGGGTGCCACTTTTAAGAACACTTTCACACTAGTCTCAAATTCCAAGTCCTTACGTCTTACATCGACATAGCTCTTCTGTCTGCTCTGAGATTTTTGCGTACGAGCCCTAATCTTCTGTAATGCCTTATTCGTGCTCTGCACCAATTCAGGTCCTAACAACTTCCTCTCACCAACCTCACCCTGACATACTGGAGACTTGCAACTCTTTCCATATAGGGCCTCAAATGGACAATGTGCCAGTGGGGCTGATAGTTATTATTATATGCGAATTCCACTAAATCAGGTGAAAGTCCCAACTCCCTTAAAAATCTAGTGACAAAGCGCACAACATATCTTCCAATATCTGGTTCAGACGTTCTATTTGACCATCAGCCTATGGGTGAAAAAAAATTGTACCAAAATCCAATCGAGTACTCAATGCTAACTAGAGACTCTTCAAAAAACTAGATGCAAAACAAGGGTCATCGTTTGACATAGCTGAAACTAGTACCGAAAGAGGTGTAACAACCCTTCCATAAATAACTATGAAACTAAGATGTTGAAAAAAATCAGCAACACTTCTACACGTCCGAATTGAAAACTATGAAAACGATCATTGAAGTTAAGAAAGTCTTATATACTAAAAACATATATCTGAGCCTACCATGTCACAGGGAAAACTTCATATGTGCAGTGAAGAAACTGGTCATACTATATAGTGCGTCATCTGAAGATACAAACCAGAACAAATCTGGTAAACTAAAAACTGCTTCTACTCTAGAAGCGCTGACTGTGATATCTTTCTTAGGGTCTACATATCTGAGAATAAATTTGTCTAAATAAGCCTCACATTCATGAGAAACTCATCATAAGGCTCTATACTATCATGGGCTATACAACTGGCTGGAGCCAATCCTCATATTATTCTATAGCTTTAAAACAATCACATATCATTACTTAGACCCTGTTGCGAACGAGTCCGAAATTTTCCCCGAAAATGAGGTTTTGAAGTCCCTGGATGCTTTCGATTCCTGTGACAACTATAAAAATAAACATTTTGACGTAAAATAATGCATGATATAGCGTTAGCGAGGATTTTCTGTACTGATCGGCACAAGCTCATTATTCCACATGAATCCTTAGCAATATTAACGTATACTCTGCTTATCAACCCTCATAATTCTAAGTAAAAGGCAGCAATAGCTTGTATTTCTACGAGCTAACAATAAACATGCAATAAAACAAGTAAAAGGGAGAAAAGAATAGAACCTTTGTAGACTTTGAATCTTCTCCAAATTAAATTCAATCTCCTCACGAACCATTCATAGACCAACACGAGAGTCTTTCAAACTATTCTCTAACTTTAGAATGGGATGGTGGGATTTGATGAGTGACTAAATTGAAGAGGAATAGATAGAGGTTTGAGAGAGCTTTAGGCCTAAGATTTTTCTAAAAGATCTCATAGATCTCCACTTTGCCAAGAAGAACCAAATATCATAGAACTCTTCTACTTATAGCTTTCATGCATGACATGCAATTTTTAGTTTGAGGAAAATTTGATACTAAAAAAACCACTAACTCAAATTTGGATTAAGTAGGGCAAGTGTCTTCAAATTAAGACAACACTTAGCAATTCAATAATTGGAATTTGCCACTCACAAATGTTGGATCTTTCCACTAACTTGGTCAAAGTTTGACTCTCAAAGTCCAAAGTCAACAAATTTGACTTTTTGACTTTCAAAAATCAAAAGTCAACAATTTGACTTCCATTGCATTTTTTACCTAGTCAACAATTTGACTTTTAATGTAATTTTGACCTATTCTATTTAATTTCAAAATTAATTATAATAATCAATTTTAAAATTAAATTAATATTAAATAATTAATCAAACAATTTAATTAATTTAATTTAATATTAAATCAAATATTAATCCCAATTTATATGAATCCATATTCATAATCTTGATATTTAAATCTTATTTAAATATCTCCTATTTTCTCTCTCTTTATGTTTAATTCACAATTAAACATTAGGTTAAATATTATCGCATATATTTAATGCTTTGCTCAAATATTGAATTTAAACACTTCAAATTCATTCGTCACACTATTCTAAGATTTAGACCGATATGGCTAGTAGGGGGACCTCATGGACCTATATATCATGGGCTCCAACGATCTGCGATTAACCGACTAAACTTTTTAACCTAATTAACCACCATTCGTTAACTACCGAGTCACTCCACTAAAGCCCAGTAGTTGCAGTCCCTTCACTATAGATATATTATATCCATTCGATATAACCATGATTAGTAAGTTAACCCTTCAAAGGTTGTTCGTAATAACGGTTGGGTCAAAAGCTGTTTTACCTCTGAGAATACATCTTGCTCCTTAAGTCCCACTGATTCTCTAATGAACAATTGTTTTGATACCAATCACTAAATTGAGTCCCTCTCGGGTCAATGAGAGGGTGGGGCCCCTTGTTCAAGACCTGGAGTCAGCACTTAAGGCAACCTCTTTTCTATTCCTAAAAATGGGTAGGAATGAATTCTGTCTTGCACTATATGTCCATAGCTATCTACCCCCCTAGAAATGGGAGGCTTATTGAGCTGGCGCTTTTGAGCCAACCCTCACCTATGCAAATCTAAGGATAATCCCAAATAAACGGGAGTTCATAGCGCAAGATTATAGCCAAGTTACCTAGGTCATCGCATTGAAATAGTCAGTCTTAAACAATAAACAACATTATAAAGTAAGAATGACTTAATTTTTTGTCTGATCTTATGCAAACTCATTGCATAGGATGCTCGTTCTCCTCATGTCAATACATGAACGAATCAGGATCACTTCGTTTGTAGCACTTTACAACAAATTTTAATAACTATAGAGTGGGTCACATCCAATAGTGTTATCAACCCGACCTTATTTGTATACTATAGATCATTTTGACTATTTACTCGAACTGATCCACTCTTATATCTCCACATAAAGTTCAAATACTCATATAATAGTCATGGATATTTTAATTTATTGGATTTATTTCTAAAACAAAATAAACAATTCATATATTCAATAACAACTTTATCGATTTACAGAATAAGTTTATTGTTTACAAACCACGAGTTTTAGGACATAAAACCCAACACAATGCACCTTTAATCTTCTCCAACAAATCTTTCCACCCGTGCAAAATTTCAAGAATGACTATGTATTTGCAAAAACAAGAAAAGGGAACAAAGCTTCTTCTGAGTTGAATCACAGAAACAACTACCATGAGATATCGATAACATAATTCAACATATAACACGATACAAATACCAAATGACCCTACCTCCAATGGCAGCACTTGGCTGAAGCTCAATGACCTACTCACCACCACGAAAACTAGTAGGAAAAGCTCAACGGGCGCTCGACTGACAACCACATGATGACACTACCTTCAAGATCGATGAGCGATGGCGGAAATCGACTAACGGGCACCGACGAGAGGCAATGAAACAGAGAATGATGGAGAGAAATCGACACAAACCATTGTTGCGAAATCAATTTCTAGATCTAGTCTGGAAGTTTTAAAGGCTATCTCTCGACGTTAAAAATGCAAGTGACGGGAGATATGCATAACTCCCAACAAATAAATTCATTCGTCGGGTGTTCAGGACCTATCTCCTGAAGTCGGTTCTACATCGTTGGGAGTTACACATAACTTCCGACGTGCTGATTAACCCGTCGAGAGTTATGCAACATTTAAACAGAAGTCCCGATGTTGATTACACTTTGTCAGGAGTTACTTATAACTCCCGATGGTGGTTTTACAGCGTTTCGAGATAGCATATCTCCCGACTAATGGACTCTCGATGGTGTTTTTTAACGTCAGGAGATCGTCTGTTTCTTGTAGTGTAACAAAATTTATAATTTTACATTTAATAAAACTAATATTGATTGAAAACGTTTTGAAACTTGCAACGTTTGTAACATATTTATCTTCTATAATCGATAGTTCTCTCTTCATTTTCTAAAACAATTTAACTTTCTCTTTTAAATTTTTTCTTCATTAATTTATTCATCTTCAACAGGATTTTAGTTTTAAAAGAGTGCAGTTCCGTTAATTCTTTTCAAGATACTTTAAAATAGTTCTCTTTTAATGATTATTTTATAAACAATTTTTGTCAATTAGATTTTGAATGATGACCTCTAATAAAATTTGTCGATAGATTTTTTTCATTGGACTTCTTAGAAATAACTCAAATTCTAATACTGAGTTGTATATGACTAAATAAGGTCTAAAGATTAATTTTTCTTATGAAAAAAAAAATCTATGAGATTAAATGGAACAAATGATCATCTTTGGTCATGTTGGTCCTATTTAAATTGAACAAAACTATTTAAAGATAGTTTTACGTCCTATTGTGTATTAATTGACGATTGATATAGTTTCAATTTTTTTTTTTATAAATACATCTTTTTTAAAAATTTATTTCATATTCAGTATTTTATTTAGCATGTGATCATCAAGAATACTATTGTTAACCTAAATATTAGATTATTCCATGAAAATAATTAATAAATTCTTTTATGTGTATTAAAATCTAGACATTCAACAATTAAGATATTTAAATCTTTCTTATATATGAGCTAAGTTAAAAATTTACTTTTATAATTATAATGTTATATAATCCAAATCCAAGTTATTAAAAAGTTCACACATTTTAAAGAAAAAGGGGTGTATTGCACGTGGTAAAAATACTATTACTAATTAATTATTTTTACATTATAGGAAAACTAAATTAATTTACTCCTAAACTTGTCACATTGTAATAAATCAATAGTCATTGACCTTGGACATAGTTTAACGTAATGCTAGTTTGGTTTCAATTCAGATTCAGTTTCTTTTTCTTTGTCATTGGACATACATTAGGTTTCATTAAAAAAAAATTACGAAAATATAGTTCGTTTATACACAAATCGTCTTATGAACTGATGATAAGTGTGACAATCTTAAAAACAACACAATTTATTCATTTATTTATTTCACATAAAATCGAAGAAATCTTGATTTTTCATGTTCTCAAAATATTCCATTTTTCATTTTTAATTTACAAAATGATGCGCAAGAATAGAATATTTATAATAATATGATATTTAAGTTACCACAACAAATGTAAGATCTCATGATGCTAAATAATTGTCTGAACACATTTAAGTCTCCTATTTTAGCCATTGAATCATCAATAAAGTATAGGTTTTAATAGTGTGTGGTCAATGCATTGTTGAAACTTATCTCTATGCAACTACATATGCTATGATGTATGTTGAGGCGTCACTAATACTTTTGGCAGCATTTTTTACCTCTCAACAATGCATTTAGCACATTATTAAAGTTTTTTTTTTTTTTTTTTTTTGGCTGCAGTGGTATCAAGGATGAATTGCTCTTTTTATCAAAGATTGTTTTTTCATGGTTATCGAACACATTTACCCAACGTAGAACATAAGCTCTTGTACCAAATGATATGAAGGCATTAAGAATTCGAAATTAGGAGCCACTTTTTTATGAGAATTCCTTACCATTAATTACTAAAACCTCCAAAAATAATATGTATAATTTGAAGCAAGAGTTTAGAGAAGATTACAAAGAGAAATAGTTACTACTCAAAGTTTGAACACCCAAAAAGCAAGTTGATGCAATCTTTGATCAATAATTTCAACCCCTACTTGTGATGAGAGACTTTGTCATCAACCCTAAGGATTTTGTTCCAAAAAAAAAAAAAAAGAAAGAAAGAAATTGAACTTGCAATGTCCCAATGGAACTATTAAAACTATTATGCTTAGCCAATTAGCAAAAAGACCATTCTTCCTCTATCTAAGAAAAGGAAAAAAGAAGAATAAAAAAAACTTTCCAAATAACTCAAGTAGCATTATTATATAAAATACCAAATCCAACTCAAATTATAAATTTGACACAAACTTAAGCAATTAAAAATAATAAATCTTCCTAACTAATAACTTGTAGAAATACAAGTTATTTATACTGCTTTATTTAGATATTGCGGCCAAAAGAGAGAAAAGTTGCGTCAATTGTATGGAAATGGGCTAAGAAATGCAAGAATTATAAATTGTCGTCAATACACCCATTGACACCATTGCGATGGTAGAAAAGAATATTTCAAGTCTGTTTTGCAGGAAATCAAGTCACCGTATGTGCTCATGGCTCAAGAGAAAAAAAGATTAACGCATCTATGTCGCATTGTGCCCATCATTCAGGAATGAATAGACGATCAACGCAATGACGGCGCATGCAACAATCGATCAAGAGCTTTGTGATCAACGTAACTTCAACCGCATGTGGTAATAAAAAACAACACCGCATGCGGACAAACGATCGAAGATGCAAATGAGCAACGCAATCAAGGAGGATTTTGACACGTGTACAACTAACCGTGGTGCATTTTCAACGGACTGATTGCATAACAGAAGGAATATTTATTCAACCATTTTCGGAATTTCCATAACAATAAAGTGGGGACCACAAGTCAGAGAGTCAAAGCTTTCATCTATAAATACCCTCAAAGAATTCACTGAAAGATATACTTGATACGGAGGATAATTGATACAAGGCTATTAAGAGAGAGACTGATCTGAGTGCTAATCGAAGAATATCCAGAAAGAAAAGAGACAAGGCCGAGAGGTGAGTCTCAGGGCGAATCATTCCAAATCCCCGCCGTGAAGCTCTGTACCTAGATCAACTCTACCGGTTGAGCAAGCCTAAGAGGGAAGCTCATCCTTCCATTCACTCTATCTATGCCGGCAAGCAATCTCTCCATCCAGATCAGTGTCAAGACATTCACACTCTTCTTTATCTGTTTCTAACTCTTATTCATCAATTGTACTTCATCTTCTTAGTCTAAATCATTCACAACCATGTATCAGACGCTTTATTTTATAATCAATTGTCATGATCACTTTCATTTCCACATTTCTATCTATTTCATGTCCTCTATGAATCGCTTTCTCCACGATGTCTTCTTAATCCCTTGGTGATTAATGTAAATTAAGCAAGTAATTTAATCTGTGCTAAAGAAATAAGGATGTTTAGCTAAAGCATGCTAGACGCATCTTCACCTGTGAGAGCAGAAGTGAAGACACCATTCTGATCTGTCAAGAGAAGGTTAGAAGAATGCATTAACTAAAACAAGAAGTACTTCCAGAGATGGAAGCAACCTTGCATTCACTACGTTCGTCCCTGTTTCACCACAGAGATGTGGGAAACGCGGCCGATCACCAAGAGGTGTACGCTAAGGGAAAGCGGAACCGTACTTATATCTTTAACGCAATTAAGAAACTTGCGCTGTTTATATTAATTATCCTTTCTCTTTCTGCTTCGCACATAAGCTTTGCCACTGCATAACATGACCTTTGTATAATCTTCACAGTCAGTCTCAACCTCGGTATCTTGTATTATGTAACCTATATCTTGTATCATCATAGCTTAGGTTTATTTTATCGCACTTTACTTTTATCGCAATTTACTTTATGATCGCATTTTTATTGCTTATCTTTACTTTATTGCACAATTTACTTTATCGCATGTACAAACCACACTTTTATTAAATTGAAAAACCCCAGATCGCATATATCACGAACGTAACACAATCAACCTAAAACAATCCCTGTGTTCGACCTCGGATCACTCCGAGAAACTTACAGTGAAATTATACTTGGTTTCAACGCAAGGAAACTTGCGACAATGCATAGTATACTACCAGCATATCGTTAATAAGGAATACATCTAGAAGTAGTATCGCATATCATCGCAATCATCCATGTGTTGTATGACATAAGAAGATAAATTTATGCGTTACAAGTTTATGGACTCATTTTATGTCAACAAGTTTATGGCGCCGTTGCCAAGGAACTGGTAACGGGGACATGGACTTGTATCATGCATTATATATCGTAGTGCGTGTGCTTAAAATAGAAGCATCAATTTTTATGTCAATGAGTTTATGGCGCCTTTGCTGGGGATTGGTTAACGGTTATGTTTGAGAATGTTTGTGGTATTTTGCAAGACAAATCTCTTTGTACTGGCTATTCAATGCAGAGAGTAGTTTGAAAGTTTATGAGTACTGGTACTGAACCAGAATTCGTAGCTGACCCAAAGATTGAGCATACATTTTGCGCACAGGCACGCCAGAATCGAGCAAGGTGAAAGAAAGCAGCTAATATGGCAGATAATAACGACAATGTGGCTCCCGCAAGAAATCAAGGGGCGGTATGGCCAGCATAGGACCTAGTCTTCCTTGCCACTGATTGCAACATTCCCATGAGGAACTATGCGGCGCCCAATCTGTATGATTTTTTGCCTGGAAATTCGAGGCCTACACTAGAGGAGAACGTAAGGTTCAAAATAAAACCAGTCATGCTCCAAATAATCCAGAACGCAGGGAAATTTGGGGGTCTGCAAGGTGAAGACCTGCATGCCCACCTGACCAGTTTTGTTGAAATGTGCAACAACTTCTCATTACCTGGCGTTACCCCTGAGGGTATTAGACTGTATTTATTCCTTTATATCTTGAGGGACGAAGCCAAGAGGTGGGCTCACTCACTGGAGCCGAATGAGATTATATCATGGGATCAACTGGTTGAGTGATTCATGAAGAAGTTCTTCCTGTCAGCCGTCAATGCAAGGCGATGAAAGGACGTGCTGAACTTTGAGCAAATGGACAATGAGACCCTGAGCACCGCATGGGTGTGATTTCGAAGATTGGTGAAGAACTGCCCATATATCAGGATACCCTATTGCGTTTTGATGGAGACATTTTACAATGGCCTGAACAGATCGACGCAGGCTATTACTGACGCGTCCGCGGCAAGAGGTTTTATGGACAAAACGTATACCGAGGCCAAGGTCATCCTTGACCACATCTCACGAAACATGGATGACTGGATTGATGATGGTTATGGAGGTAGAGGCTTTGAAAGAAGAAAGAATGACACTGCCATTGTCCTTGCGGAGACA
>NC_052360.1:41698026-41704005 GCF_009727055.1 Benincasa hispida | reverse complement strand
CCGATCACCGAGAGGTGTACGCTAAGGGAAAGCGGAACCGTACTTATATCTTTAACGCAATTAAGAAACTTGCGCTGTTTATATTAATTATCCTTTCTCTTTCTACTTTGCACATAAGCCTTGCCACCGCATAACACGACCGTTGTATAATCCTCACAGTCAGTCTCAACCTCGGTATCTTGTATCATGTAACCTGTATCTTGTATCATTATAGCGTAGGTTTATTTTATCGCACTTTATTTTTATCGCAATTTACTTTATTATCGCATTTTTATCGCTTATCTTTACTTTACTGCACAATTTACTTTATCGTATGTACAAACCACACTTTTATTAAATTGAAAAACCCCTGATTGCATATATCACGAACGTAACACAATCAACCTAAAAAAATCCCTATGTTCGACCTCGGATCACTCCGAGAAACTTGTGGTGAAATTATACTTGATTTCAACGCAAGGAAACTTGTGACAACACATAGCATACTACAAGCATATCGTTAATAACGCATACATCTAGAAGTAATATCGCATATCATCACAATCATCCATGCATTGTATGACATAAGAAGATAAATTTATGCGTTACAAGTTTATGGACTCATTTTATGTTAACACTAACATAAAACTCTATTTTCATCCTGAATTAACGTCATCTTATAGAATATATAGAACTTGTGTTTCATTTTCTCTTCCTTAACCATTTTCAATTGAATTCATCACTCTTGGTATGTGATGATCAAAAGTCAAGTATAGTTGTTTGGTGCTTAAATGTGTGAATGGTTGTGGAGATAAATTACTAAGGACGTCTTGGTTCATATCATAAGGTACCCTTGACCAATAGAATTCTTCCATATTACTTGTTTAAATAAAAAACAAAAGGCAAATATCAATTTATATCCTTGAACTTTAGGGATTGTGATAAGCAAATAAGTGGTAATCATAGGGAGCTAGCCAATGTAGGAAATATTGAGGTTCTACAAGATGAAAGTGAAGCTCAACAATCTCAAACCAGCTCAATTGAAGCTCGTGGTGAAAATTATTGTAAGAACTTTCCAAGTCAACCTAATCATGAGGCAATCATTATGCCACAAGGACCAATGGAGCTAATGTTGAATGACTTCAGGAGGGATTAAATGCTTGCTTTCAAGCTAAATTTTCAACCTATCATGAAGAGTTACAACCCTTGAAGCTCCAAGAGTCATTTGATCATCCAAAAGTTATAACGAATCTGAAAATTCATATTCATTTTAATGTTCTATGTATCTACTTAATTAACGTATTGCATTTATTAAGTATTCATGTATTTAGTTGATAGATGAAAGGTTGCATCCTATCATAGTGTCTTTTCATAGTGTTATATTACATTTGGAATAGAGAAGAAGATTTGGGAAATGTAATCTTGGGTTTTAAACCTTGAAAGCTTTTTAAGCTTTGTTTCTTGTGTGTTCTTGAGATAGAATGCATGAATATTTGGAGCATTCATGTAGCATCCCACATCTTTTCATATTTATTAATAATGTAATTTTTTCCTTTTTCAGTAATTGTCCTTAGTTGAAGGGCATGTTTGAAATTTTGAATTTAAAGTATAAGTGCGAAGACATAAGTGTTGCCGTAGAAATTATTCAAAATTATTCAATTTTCAAATTCAATTTGAAAAGTTATGGCAGGGATTAATTATATTTGGAAAAAGGAAAGGAATTAAATAGTATAAAGTGGAATAAGGAAATGATTTAATCACAATTATACTATTTTCCTTTTTTTATATTATTATTATTTTAAATAAAAAGGACCTCCCTCACGCCATTTCTCTCATGCGAGCCCCCCTCCCCCTTCCCCCCCGTTTTCTTATTCCATGCCGCCACATCTGCATTGCCTTCTCAGCCGTCCAACCGACTGCCATTCGTGGGTTCCGGCCGGCCAGACCTCATCAATTAGACACATTGCCTCCCGCCGCTCCCACTTTGACCGCCCACTGTGCCGACTTCACCCAGGTCCGAGCCTAGCCCTCTGTTTGCGCGTCTGCCGCCCCGCTGCTGCTCCGATCGCCAGCCGCAACGCCTCTTAGTCTGTTCGTCGTCCGCCACTGCCGTCATCTTTGGGTTCGCTAGATCTGGCAGTTTTAGGTAAGCCTTTTGTGAAGTTTTGGGTGGAAGGTTGGGTCCCATAAGTTTGGAATGAAGGTTAACTTATTCGAATTATTTTTGGCCTTAGATTTGAATCGAGGGAACTGTTGGAGTGGCTGTCCAGCGGGTTCGAGATCATTCGACAAGAGTTTTGGTAAGAGATATAGTCCTTTTTGTTGGTTTGTGAGCACGCTCTGATTACTGAATTAAGTTTGACTTAACCCTTATACCGTTAATGTTCCAAGTTGTCGTCCATTGGGAGTTAAATTCTGTGGGAAGGAGATTTTTGGAGTGGTTGTTAATCGAGTTCCTTGGGTAAGCTTTTGGGTATGGTTTTGAATCTGAGATGTCACAATTATTTTTGGACTGAAACTTAAAGGTTGTATTCGTATGTTAGGGTCGTTTCTTCAAACTGCGGTCCTCGATTGGTTGTCTGAATTTATCTGTGGAATTTCAATTAAGGTATGTAATCTTACCACTGGAACTGGCCACAGGCCAGGCTTTATTTGTATGCTAGTGTGATGAGTGTATGGTAAAAGTTAGCATGTTAACTGATAGTATGACCTGAATCAAGTACGTTCTGGCATGAGTTCTGTTTTGTTTAAATATACACCTAGGCACTTGATCATTAGTATGAGGTGGTATGTATTTCCATATGTTGATATCTGATCTGCTGATGTTGTGGAACTATGATGTTAAGGTATACATGGATGTTGTAGAATATGTTGTTGAGGATTATGTGTATGTGGTAGAGCCATCGTATCGAGGATTACATGTATGTCATGGAGTCGTATGGTGTTGATTTTTGAACGTTGAGTCTGTGTGAATGTCCTCACTGATTAGTTAGATGCTCACCAGTTTTGTGTCTCCTTGGGGATTCACCAGTTTTGTGTTTCCTTCGGGATTCACCAGTTTTGTGTTTCTTTCGGGATTCACCAGTTTTGTGTTTCCTTCGNGTATTCCAAAGAAATGATGAGTCTGCAGACGAAAGGATGTTTACTCTGAAACCTCATAAATGAGGGGAGTCAAACGGCAGGCCTTTTGAGTGTCTCAAGGCCTGCCACAACAATAATAGCATTGGGCTCACTAAGGCCCAACCTATAAAAAGGATGCCCCCCATCTGTAAGCATACTTTGCCTCATTTGCAATCTGAAACCCTAGTGCCCCTACATACCGAGCTTTCTTCTTCCCTGAAACCCTAACGTTTTTCATCTTTCTTTCACCTTAGCATCCATGGCTGACCAAACTTCCCAACCTTCTGCTTCACCCTCAACACCTTCGACTGACCAACTTTCCATGCGAGAGGAAAAATTCCTTGCTACTAGTCGTCGTCAACCTCACACTGTTCCTAGAATCGCCGAAAAACCTCGGCGAAACCCTTTAGCCGTCAGACCACTTCAGTTCAAGAGGGGGCAAAGTACTGAAAGCACCCCACTCCCAACTTCAGCAGTCTCCACTGAAAGAAAAAAGAAGAGACGAGATAACAAGGAGGTATTCGAAAACATTCTGAGTAACCTGGAGAAAAGAGAAGGACTGCCCGAGGCTGGGGTTGTAAACCAACCACTGCTTATAGAAGAGGTGACGGTGGTGATGACGGAGGAAGTGGTGGTGACAGAGGAAGTGGTGGAAGAGGAGACAAGGAGAAGAACTCTGCCCATAAGGGATCCTGAGGAAACTATGTAAGTAGAATCCTATGAAGGACCCATTAGAGTCACATTGGAGAAAGTTGCGGCAGATAAGCAACCAGAGGTGGAAGAGAAGAAAAGGAAGAAAAAGAAGAGCAAGGGAAAGAAGGTTGGAGAAAGTGAGCCATCCCATCATCGCAAAAAGAAAAAGAATAAAGAAAATAAGGAGGATGAAGAAGATGAGGAGGCCAAGTTAAGGAAGAGGAAAGAGAAGGAAGAAAGGAAAGAGCGTAGGCGTGAGGAAAAACACTTGAAGAAGGAAGAAGAAAAGAAGAAGAAGGCTGCAAGCCCAAAGATGGATGGGGAATCCATCTCCATGAGGGAGGACAGGGGGGAACTAGTGCAACTTAGGGAGCCAGCACAACCTGAAATAACGTAATTGGTTGCGACCGACGAAGGCGAAGAAGGAAAAGATACCCCCCTGATGCGGCGTCGCAAGGAGAATGTGCCGCAAAGGTCTACCACTGACCCTTCAATTTTGATCAACGCAATAGAAGAAGAGGAAAGGAGGAGAAAGGAAGAGGAAGAGAGACAGGAAAAAATGGAGTGGACGAAACTCATCATCGCAGAAGGTAACCAAAGAAGAAGACTGCATGATGAGAAGGTGCGCCGCAATAATGAGGTCTCGAGACTCAAAGAAATAAGGCAGCTTGAAGAGGAACAACACCTTTTGTTGGCCTTCGAGAAGTTTGTAGAAGAGTTTTAAAGAGAAGTGAGAAAAGAAGAAGAAGAAGAAAAGAAAAAGAAGGTAGAAGAAGAAAGGAGAATGAGAAAAGGGAAGGAAAGGAAGCGCGAAGCCAACAGGCAGCGCTTAAGTAAGAAGAAGGGCAAAGAACTTACCGAACGAGAGAAAGAGGAACAATGCAAGGAACGGGAAAGAAAACAAAGGCAACAATCCCGCCTTGCGTTGACTAAGAGAAAGGGCAAAGCAGTCGTAGAGAGCAGCAAGCCCGCATTGGCAAAGGTGCGTCCATCAAGAAAGAAGGAGAATGATGACTTGTTGATGGAGATGGGCTTTTTCCCTGTGCCAATGCCACTACCAGATCTGATCACGAGCATGATTGTGAAACATGGTTGGGACACATTTTTCCAGTGCCTAGCCATTGTTGTCCCAGAGGTAGTACGCGAATTCTACCATGGATGGCTACATAGCACCAAGGACGTGGTGACCATAAAAGGGAAAACGGTGTCTTTCAGCGCAAGGGACATCAATGAACCATACCAGATGAACGATAACCTAGATGCACCAGGCAACAAAATTATTAATGATCCCACGGAAGAGAAAATAGAAGATGCACTACGAGTATTAATGCAACCGGGCATTAAGTGGTAGGTTTCTTTAAAAGGCATCAAGACCCTAGCATCCAAAACTCTGCTTCTGAAGGCATGGCTTTGGGTTTATTTGGTCAAACGGCGGTTGATCCCAACTTTCCATGACAAGAAAATTTCAAGGGATCGAGTTATGGCAGCATATTCCATTCCACGTGGCATTCCAATCCATATAGGTCGGTTGATCGTAAGACAAATCAGGGGTTTTGTGGGGCACATAAGAGATCAGTACTTCTTCCCATGGACGGTTTCAAGTTTATGCCTATCACTAGGTGTGGGCATTGATGAGGAGCCAATGGCAGAAGTTCACGGCCTAATAAACGTCAAGATTTTGAGGTTGCTCCTCAAAGATTCCCCACACTGCCCAGAGCTCCCTTTGAAGAGGCCTAACATTGATTTGAATGCACCACAAGAGCCCAAGCCGAAGAGATAGCGCAGAGATGATAGGGGAAAGAAGAAAATCCAAGAAGAAACAACGCAAGATACAGAACCCTTGGATCCTTTGCCCTTAATAATTCAACTTCCAAGCCCTCCTGCATAACCTTCTTCTTCTTCTTCTTCCCTTCCTAAGCACTTTACCAATCTTCTCCTTACCCTAAATTCTCCAACTGCATACCCAGCAGCCCTATCCTCACCTTCAGCATCATCACCGTAACATTCCCTTCCACCATCGCATGTTGATGACCCAAACGATTTGGGTGAAGGCTCCTTTGCCCAACCCCAAAACGTTGCTGGCGAGACATCGCAGGCACAACCCACTGTCGCCTCCTTAGCTACTGAGTTAGCAGAAATGCAGTCCCTCTTCTCCCAACAACAACAATTCTTTGCTCACCAATAAGC
>NC_052360.1:41682291-41689381 GCF_009727055.1 Benincasa hispida | reverse complement strand
GTTTTATGAGGTGCCCGGAAGAGCACAAACTGCAATGCGCAGTCTTCATGCTGACTGGTAACGCGACAATCTGGTGGCGTTCGGCAGAAAAGATGATCGATATTGGAGGTGAACTTGCAACCTGGGAGAAGTTCAAGGAACGCTTTTATGAGAAGTACTTTTCGGCCAACACTCGATATAATAAGCAGGCAGAATTCTTGAACTTAAAGGAGGGCATTATGTCAGTGGAGGAATACGAGCAATAGTTCAATAAGCTGTCTCATTTTGCTCTTGAGCTAGTAGCCACCGAGGCAGCGAGGACCGAGAGATTTATCCAAGGCTAAGGAGCGGGCTGCGAGGGATGGTGCATGCCTTGGATCTTAAGACGTATGCTGCAGCGCTATGAGCCGCTGTGAAGATTGATGCCGACTCCTAGGGGAGGAGGAATACAAGAGGTCACTCGGGATTGGGACCTTCACAGGTCAGAAAAGGAAGGCTGAGCACAGGACTCTTGAGCATCAGTAGAGGGGTCAGAACACAGTACGTGCTCCACGTCGGTGGGTACAAC
Organism: Benincasa hispida; assembly: GCF_009727055.1. Classification (NCBI taxonomy): domain Eukaryota; kingdom Viridiplantae; phylum Streptophyta; class Magnoliopsida; order Cucurbitales; family Cucurbitaceae; genus Benincasa; species Benincasa hispida. The sequence goes on along the minus strand of NC_052360.1, from coordinate 41,688,834 downwards.
AGAGTACCCAGGCTAGGAATGGCAAAGAGGATAGACCATTATGCACCACTTGCGGTAAGCGACACTGGGGACGTTGTTTAGCCGGCTCTGGGATCTGTTTCCGATGTAGCAAGAAGGGGCATATGGTAGATAGATGCTCGAGCAGGAATACGCCTAAGCACAGAAGCCAGCCCGTAGGCTCATTCCAGGGAGGCCCGAACCGCCAGCAATAGTAGGGAAAGGTATTTTCTACCTGTTGGCGTGAGGCCGAGAAGTCAGGCACCGTGGTGACAGGTATGCTTCCCATTTTGGGACACCATGCTCCTGTCTCTTATACACATCTAGATGTGTATAAGAGACAGCACTGTGGCTAGGATTCTTCGTCATCGCCAGGTACGTTCTACTAACGAAAGTTTCAATATATATATGAGAACAGTGATGTAGTGTTTTAAATGCATGATGTCTGAGAAAGGCCCAGAAATAGTTAGTTAACATACGAATTTATGACATGGCACCTAAACGTAGAACAAAGAAAACAGTTAAAGTAGAAATGCAAGCAGAGAGAGAGAAGAGTAGTCAAACTGCTCCGACGGTGCCAATTTCGCCTGTGACCCAAGTGGATGAAAAGGCAATGGAAGCCTGATGGGGAAACTGCAGGAACTGATTCGTAGCACGATGGCAAGATAGCCTGCTCAGACTCAGGCTCAGGAAAAATCGGTGACACCCAAGCCGTTACGATAGACCCGTCCGCAGGACAAGGACACATAGGGCCTGTCTCTTGAGGCCAAACATCTAAGGGATTTCCGGAAGTATGACCCTCGCCCCTTTGATGGATCGTTAGGGAATCCCACCAAGGTAGAAATGTGGTTGTCATCTATCGAGATAATATTCTGTTTTATGAGGTGCCCGGAAGAGCACAANAACCCACTGTCGCCTCCTTAGCTACTGAGTTAGCAGAAATGCAGTCCCTCTTCTCCCAACAACAACAATTCTTTGCTCACCAATAAGCCTTCTTCAACAAGAGATTTGATGTGGTAATGGAGCAAGTCGACAATATTTAGCATAGTGCTGCCAAGTCAAGGGAGGCATTGATTAATATTCAGCGCAACATTTATACAATCCATCGCCACCAAAGACAGCTCGCGGAGTGCAACCATGAGTATTTTAATTTTCTAACAGCATATCTTAATGGTCCCATGGTGCCTCCGCATCTCAGGCAGCGACTGGTTTTCGAAGAGACTCTACCCGTACCGCATCAGAGCCCTCATCCAGACCCCCCTGCTCCTCAACAATAATCTTTACATTTATTTTTTTTATGCGACCATTCTTTTATCTTTATTTCATTCATTGTTTAATTAAATTTTTTGATTCTTTGTACAAGCCAAAATTTTTATATTGTGTTATTTGTAATTATTTGTATACTTAGTTTATTTCCAATACAACTAAGTAGCAATTCTCTCTTTGTGCCTGTGCCTCATATTTATCATCCTTTGTCAACTATGCGATATTCTTAACCTTTCTTTTTGCGTTATTCATTGCGCTGCCATGATGTATAATATGCATACACTTAGAAACATTTCTCATACTTTGTAATTTCTAACTAACACTTAGTTAATTCGTAGCTTAGCAATGCTTTACCTTTTACCCTTCAAAATTCTGCTCAAACCTTATTTTTGAAATGTTGTCCAAATGTTTGTCTATTCTATCCAAACAATGCAATGAGGACCTTTCACATCTCTAAATTTGGGGCTGGGGAAGGTTTGAGTAGATGAGATCATAAGTATGCGGTCATTAAGAAAAATGCGTTAATTTTCATTTCCAAAAAAAAAAAAAAATCATTTTTCATATAAACTCCAATGCCAGCTCAAGGGAAAACTTTAAAAACATTCCCAACCTGATAAGAGTTAGTTGTGAAAGGAACCTGCTCGTAGTTGGATGTTCGCGTGACACCTGTGGGAGCAAGCCAAAACGAAGGTAGGTTTCCAAGAACAACGCAATATGAAAAAAAGAGAAAGAAATGAGAAAGAAAAAAAATAAAAGAAACAAGAGACGACTCCTCTGAAATTCATGAGTTAAAGTTGAAATTGGCACACAACCGAAGTTGGATGTTCGCATGACACCCGTGGGAACAAGCTAAAATGAAGAGTGTAACCATGATCAATAGTCTCTAATAAATGATGCAAAGTTTGACAACCGCATACGAACGCATCAAGTTGTTTTGACAAAGAAGAGGTAAACATTCTTTTTAAAACTAGAAAAGCATTTTTTAGCAAAAATTTGTAGTATAGAAAAGTAAAGTAGGGCTTTGATATGAATTCAATTCATAGACTACCGAAGAACTGATGCACTTTCATTAGAGAACAAAAGTGTGTCTAATCGGAAGAGAAAATGAACACAAAGGTTACCTATATATTCTATAGATCTGGAACCCATAACCGGTGCCCTATAGGTTGTTATTCAGGATGAAAATAGAGTTTCTATGTTAGTGTTACACACTCAATTACCACCACTCTTAATTGAACATATTGGTAATTTACCACCTAATGACATACAAAATAGTCGAGGACGATATATGAATCACTCTTACTCGTAGCCATAGGAGTACGTGTGTAGTGGCTCATACACAATGCTGGATGATTGTGAATGATATGCGATATTAACCTTCTTAGATGTATTGCGTTATTAACGATATGTCTTGTAGTATAGCTAATGTGTTGTCACTCGAGTTCAACGGCTTCTGGGATCACCCTGTAGGGGAGCTAATCTATTTAAGCTTTCCTTGCAGCCTGTGAACACATTCACACAGTCCTGAGTGGAAGGAATAATTCCATCTTGTGTAGCCTGATTTCCAGCATTTTCTCCACACCCACAATCAACGAACGAATCCTTTCAAATCACATGGTAGGGATGATTGACCGATGGTCGAAACATAGCGGCATTGTTTCTAGGTTTGATTGTGTTACGTTCTGAGTATATGCAATCGGGGTTCAATTTGTAATAAAGAGTGTGGTTTTGTACATACATAAACAAATTGTGCAGAAAAGTAAAAATAAGCGATAAAAAATGCGATAATAAAGAAATTGCCGATAAAAATAAGTGCGAAATAAATAAACCTACGCTATAATGATACAAATACAGGTTACATGATACAAATACCGAGTTGAGACTGACTGTAGGATTAATAAACAGTCGTAGTTATCGTGGCAAGCTGTATATGTGCAAAGTAGAAAGAGAAAGGATAATTAATATAAACAACCAGCGCAAGTTCTTAATGCGTTAAAGATAAAGTACGGTTCCGCTTTCCCTTAGCGTAACACCTCTCGTCGCCCCACTAAAGGCGTTCCCACAATCTCTTATGGTCGACAGGGACGAACGTAGGAATGAAAGGGGTTAGCTTCCATCGTCTGGAAGTACATTCTTGTTTTAAACGTTAACGCATTCCTTCTAGACCTTCTCTACTCTCCAATCCAACATGAAACGGTCGACCACCATAGAAGCTGACCCATTCTCTGGACTCAAGAAAACCAGGTATGGGACCCGATGATTGAAGAACCCGAGAGAAAAGAAAAGATGGAAAGTAGAAGAAAAAGGGATTTTTATTTGGGTTTGAGGATTTTCTTTTTTGGGCAAATTTTAAGAAAAAACTATTTTGGCAAAACACTCCAAAGGTTTTTTAAATCCAATAAACATAAGCCCATATTTATATGAAAAGGGCCAAGCAAAAAAATTGCATGAAATAATTTCATAAAAATCCCAACACCTAGAATCCAACTATCCTTAGTGGGCTCTAAAGTCTCCACTCAAGAAAGAGCCAACAGCCTTAGCCCACTATTTGTTAGTGTGAATTATCCAACAAAAGTTTGGATTCTTCCCCACTAACTTTAGTCAAAGGCAAAATAGTCATGTTGGTCAAAGTCAATCATTGACCAAAAAGTCATATCTTTGACTTTTTATGAATTTGTTTTCCAATGTTGACGTAATTTTTTTAAACCTTCCGCGAGCATGAATTCACATTCATCTTGTCTCTGAGATTCAAATCACATATTTGAATATTAAGGTCGGTCAAAGTTTGACTTTTCTCTCAAGAGTCAAAAAAGTCAAACCTCTTTGAAACTCTTCTTTACATCTTTGACCGCTTTTCTTTTTTTCTACATTTCTGATTATCTTTTCCACTTCCCGACATATGAACGCTATTCATATTTTTAATATTTAATCAACATTTAAATAATTAAGTTGTATCTCTAAACTAACAATCGGACCACTATATCAAATATAACCTTGTCGAATTTCTTCTCTTTCACACTAATTCGAACATTTCGAATTACTTCTATCATACTGTTTCTAAGTTTATTCCATATGAGCTAGATAAGGGGAACCTAAAGACCTATAGATTCAGCGGCTCCACGATTCGAGATTAGCCTGGTTACTTCTTTAAACGAGCCTAATCAACATTCCGTTAACTAACCGGTCATTCCATTATAACGTCCCTAGTTGCACTCCCCTCCACTAAGAATACATTATGTAATTTGATATAACCATGGATTAATAAGTTAATCCTTCACAAGTTGTTCGTAATCGTCGGCCTGGGTCATAAAATCGTTTTACCCACCCGCAGACTACATCTTAATTCCTTAAGCTTCGCATGAATTTTCTAATGACAATTGGTTTTTTTAAAGTCCACCTATGAACAGAAACCCCTCCGGGCCAATGAGAGGGTGGGGCCCCTTTGTTCAAGACTTGGATTCAATAACTAAAAAGGAACAGACTATCTACTATCCCTATAATGGGTAGGAAGTGGAATTCCATTCTTTACAACTAACGTTCCTTCACTATCAATTGATCTTAACCCCTGAAATGGGAAGGCCTTATTGGGTCACGCGATAAGAGCTGCCCTCACCATATGCAGATCTAGATAATTCCGAGTGACAGGAGTTTATACGTTCAACGTCAGGATTCCAGAAATTAAGTTACCGAGGTCATCAATTTATACCGAAATAGTCAGTTTTAATACATTAAACGACATTTAGATCAGGCATAAAGTGAACTATTTCAATGGTTCAAGTCTATATAGTAAACTCTTATTACATAGGAATGACCCGCATTTCATCGTCTCCACATGAAAACGGTTTTGGGATCACCATCCGTTTGTACTAATACAAATGGGACGAATCCTATGGTCCCCAAAATAAGGCAATACCAACCTTATTCATTCTATAACATTTTGGCTATATATATTGACATATGATCCACAATTTATGTCCACTACAAAAGTCAAAAATAAACTTAATAGCTCGGAAACCTTAGTATTAAATTGGAATTCATCGAATATAGAATTTATTTACTAGATTTCAAATAACTGCATTTATTGAAGCAGAATATGATATTACAACTATGAGTTTTAAGGACATAAAATCCCAACCAATCATGATAATTAAATTATAAAAATTAAGCATCTGATACATGGTTTGTGAATGATTTAAGACTAAAGAAATATGAAAGTACAATTGATGAATAATGATTTAGAAAACAGATACGAAGAAGTGCCAATGTCTGACATCGATTGGATGGAGAAGATTTGCTTGCCGAACGTAGATGAAGTGAATGGAAGGATGAGCTTCCTTCTTAGGCTGCTCAAGACGGTAAGAGTTGATACTAGGTATAGACTTTGCAAACAGGAACAGGGGAATTTGGATGATTCGCCCTGAGAACTCACTCTCGGCCGTGTCTTCTTTTCTTCTGGATCTTCTCCGATTGCACTCAGATCAGCCCTCTTCTCATAAGCCTTGTATCAAGTATATCTTTCAGTAAAATTCTTTTGAGGGTGTTTATAGATGTTAAAGCTTTGACTCTTCTGAAACTTGTGGTACCCACTTTATTGTTACTGGAATTCCGAAAAATGGTGGAATAAATATTCCTATCTGTTATGCAATCAGTCCATTGAAAAATGCACCCACGGTTAGTTTGTAACACGTTCACAAATCCTCCTTGATGCGTTGCTTTCATTGCATCTTCCGTCGTTTCGTCCGCATGCGTGTTGTTTTTTTATTAAACACCAATGCGGTTTTGAAGTTTACGTTGATCGCATAGCTCTTGATCGATTGTTGCACTGCGCGTCCATTGCGTTGATCGTCCTATTCATTCCTGAAATGATGGCAGACAATGCGACGTAGATGCGTTAATCTTTTTTTCTCTTGAAGCATGAAGCACATACGGTGACTTGATTTCTGCAAAACAGACTTGAAATACTTCTTCTCTACCATCGCAATGGTAGTCAATGGTGTATTGACCGACATTTATAATTCTTCGCATTTCTTAGCCATTTCCATACAATTTGACGCATTTCCTCTCTTTTGCCGCAATAGCTAAATAAAAGCAGTATAAATAACTTGTTATTTTTTACAAATTATCAACACCCCCAATTTTAAATAATATGCTTGTCCTCAGATATCGTTCTACTAGGCACATAATGCCATTCCTAGCTAAATTTTTGCCGTCGGTTGGTTGCTCTAAATGCTTCACTTAGGCACATTACTTAACAACAGCAATTTCCTTCCTATCCTTGCT
>NC_052360.1:41662378-41678685 GCF_009727055.1 Benincasa hispida | reverse complement strand
CATACCTGTCACCACGGTGCCTGACTTTCGGCCTCACGCCAACAGGTAGAAATACCTTTCCCTACTATTGCGGCGGTTCGGGCCTCCCTGGAATGAGCCTACGGGCTGGCTTCTGTGCTTAGGCGTATTCCTGCTCGAGCATCTATCATCCATATGCCCCTTCTTGCTACATCGGAAACAGATCCCAGAGCCGGCTAAACAACGTCCCCAGTGTCGCTTACCGCAAGTGGTGCATAATGGTCTATCCTCTTTGCCATTCCTAGCCTGGGTACTCTGTTGTACCACCGACGTGGAGCGTACTGTGTTCTGACCCTCTACTGATGCTCAAGAGTCCTGTGCTCAGCCTTCCTTTTTGACCTGTGAATGTCCCAATCCCGAGTGACCTCTTGTATTCCTCCTCCCTAGGAGTCGGCATCAATCTTCACAGCGGCTCATAGCGCTGCAGCATATGTCTTAAGATCCAAGGCATGCACATCCACCTCACTCACAGCTCCCCTTACCGGATAAATCTCTCGGTCCTCGCTGCCTCGGTGGCTACTAGCTCAAGAGCAAAATGAGACAGCTTATTGAATATTGCTCGTATTCCTCCACTGACATAATGCCCTCCTTTAAGTTCAAGAATTCTGCCTGCTTATTATATCGAGTGTTGGCCGAAAAGTACTTCTCATAAAAGCGTTCCTTGAACTTCTCCCAGGTTCTTCCCATTTTGGGACACCATGCTCTTGTTTTATTTGACTATGGCTCTTCGCACTCGTTTATATCTGCTGTATTTACGAGACATGCCATGTTAGACTCAGAACCATTGCCATTTGCATTGTATATTTCCACTCCATCAGGAGAGATCATGTTAGCTGCAGAAAAGATAAAAGCATGTCAGGTAGAGGTAGCCAATCGCGCATTAGATGTAACCCTGATAATTTTATATATGTGCGATTTTGATATTATATTAGGCATGGATTGGTTAGCTGCTAACCATGCCAGCATAGATCACTCCCATAAGGATGTCATCTTTAACCCTTCTATAGGAGCCAGTTTTAAGTTTAAAGGGGTTGGGACCGTAATCCTACCCAAGGTGATATCCGCATTGAAGGCCAATAGGCTATTCGACCAAGGAGTCTGGGGCTTTATGGCCAGCGTGGTGGACACCAGGGAGAATGAAGTCACCTTGACATCGGAGCCAGTAGTGAGGGATTTTTCATATGTGTTTCCAGAATATCTTCCCAGACTGCCCCCGCAGTGGGAGATAGATTTTGCCATTAACTTGGAGCCAGGCACAACCCCTATTTCGAAGGCTCCGTACAGGATGGCCCCCGCAGAGTTGAAGGAACTGAAGGTCCAATTGTAGGAGTTATTGGACAAGGGTTTCATATGCTCTAGCGTGTCACCATCAGGTGCACCTATTTTTTTGTGAAAAAAAAGGATGGATCGTTACGTTTGTGCATTGATTACAGAGAGTTGAACAATGTGACCGTCAAGAATAAATATCCCCTTCCCAGGATCGATGATTTGTTTGATCAGTTACAGGGAGCTACGGTATTCTTTAAGATTGATCTCCGATTAGGATACCACCAGCTGAGGATAAAGGACAGTGACATACTCAAGACAGCTTTCCGTTTGAGGTATGGACATTATGAGTTCATAGTAATGTCATTCGATCTAATGAATGCACCAGACCCCGACCAATGGACTGCCGTTCGTGGGTTCTGACCGGCCAGACCCCGCCAGTCAGACACGTATCATTGCATTAAGAGTTAGTATCACATATCATCGCATGAAATCTATGTCATCAAGTTTAAGGCATGGACTTTCATCATACTAAAAATACGCATTACAGTGATGGGCGCAATCGGACGAACACATGGGACATGCGTCGATGTGCCACCAGATAGGCGCATAAGCTGAGTGATGGGTGCAAAGGTTGCTATGCTATGGGCCATGCAATGGGCAGTAGGCGTGGGTTGAAGGCTTGGACGCATAGGAGGCTTGGACGCCTAACGTAAGGCATGGACGCAAGACATGGACGCATGGTATTAACGTTGCTGCCTAGTCAAGTAAAGGCCTAAGGATTTGGCTAGGTGTTCAACGCACAGTAAGCATACATGATGAGGATTGCCAAAGACTGTGAGTGACTTTAAATGCTTAAAATGTTTGAAGTAAATTGTTAAAGCATATGAATGTTTAGCAATGCATGTTTCCTGAAAGCTATTTATGACAATTATTCTCAAATAGTTATGTAGCAACGTATCTCACATTAATGTTATGTTTATGCTATGCTTTACAATGACCATGAGGATGCATTAGTAAGGAATGCGTTTGGGCAACTAAGTCATTAAGAGATAATACTATGCAAGTAAGTATAAATAGCTCAGTACTGAAGTACATGAAGAAGGTACTGAAGCTTGGACTTAGAATGTGAATAGCTCAGTACTGAAGTACATGGAAAAGGTACTGAAGCTTTGTCCTAGAATTTGAATAGCTCGATACTGAAGGACATGGAGAAGGTATCCGAGCAGCTCGATACCGAAGTACACAGAGAAGGTATCTAAGCAGTAGTACCTAAGGTATGACGGTACTTAAACTAGCATTATACAAATAAATGAAAAGTTATTATTGGTAGTGTCAAGTTGCTCCACTTTAGCTATGAATTGATGTTGAGGGATTGAGTAAAGGTTCTCTCCTAACTAAGGATGCAGATTATGATTGTAGGAAGTGAACAAAAAGGGTTCCATCCTAGTTAATTAGTAATGTAGTAAAGGATGATAAAGAGTGAGCAAGATGGCCACTCTAGACTGATAGGCTAAGGCATAGTCCAGCAAAGCATAAAAATGTTATATGATGTTGATGATAACATGAATAATAGTTGCCAAGTTTATGTTTCAGTAAAAGCTTTCAATTTTAATATGAAATTTATGTATGAACGTTATGCTTAAATGTTAGTCACTCACTGGGCTTCTAGCTCGTGTTTTCAAATGTTTTCCTTTCACGTAGCGGTCAGTTCCCAAAAGAGTTCGTTGCTGCTGCTCTATCACTTAAAGAGTCAGGTTGAAGGAAGATTAATTGAAGACTTGTATTTAGTTAGTACGCATGTGTCTATCTAGTGACTAGTATTCTAGTCGGGGCTCACTAAATCGAAAGATTCATGTATGAACAATGCTGCAAAACCCTATACTGTACATGTGTTAAGTTCTGAGTTAATTTGTTCAGTGTATTGATGATATATACATTTTAAGGGTTTATGAATATTTAACAGGTTAGATAGGCAGTAAGTGCCAGCAAAAGGGTTGGAAACTACTGCAGTCACCACTCCATCTAGGTTAAGAGGATAATCTAGGGTGGGGTGTGACATTATGTGGCCGTATTATTTGTGTGGATGTCATTTTGTCATCGCATAAATAGGAATAGAGGCTTATGTGTACGCCCTATAGACTTATCACATATATCGCATACGTTCTAGCAATAGAAGCCGTAGCATTCGCACCGAGAGGTGGTTTCCTATTGTATGTGGGTTGCACGATCGCATGCCTTACGTTGACTAAGGTTGCCCTTGCGATCGCTCTTAAGTATTGCAATGAAAACATCTTCGAATTTTATCTATCTTTCCCATTCATTTGTTTCATGTCAAGAGTTGTCGTTTCTCTATCTCTCATGCATATTCTCATTACATTGTCTGTTAGCTAGGAGTAGGAGTAGTGTTAGCTTAAAAACCTCCCCATCATTCTTTTATTCAACTGCTGCATGCACAATCACCGCATTCATTTTGCTACAAGTCCCTGAGTTCGACCTCGGATCACCTGAGAAACTTGTGTTCGCGTTATACTTGGCGTGAGCGTAAGAAAACTTGTGACAGGACGCATGGTCATCAAATAAATTTGTTGGCGCGTATTCATTCCAACGCATGACCATCGACGCATGACTATCAATGAATACCTTAAAAAACATGCATCACATATTGCATCCAAGAGATTTTATTTGTCGAGTAATTGACACCTAATTTCCCGTCATAAAAAAGCATGCTTTATATTTTGCCAAAATTACTAAATTTGAATGCTTAGATTGTAAACCTCGTACTCCATTTTTTCCTACGTAAGTGAGTAACAAGTGTGTTAAGTAAAATTATGAAAGGAGGTAAAGAAATTAGGCAGATGGAGGACGAAAATCTAGTGTTAGAAATACTTAGTCAAAGGTGAGTTTTAAATAATATAACAAATGAAAATTTGGCTAAGTGTAAGGTCAAAAAGGACCCATGCATTAAGTGTTAGGAGACATTAACACATAAGATGAGAAGGCAACCATGCATTGTAAGTTTGGACGCATGATTGGCCGAAGTATTGGCAAGAGGCTTTGCCAAGAGTTGCTCATGTGTTGAGTATGCATGAGCAAGAGCAGAGAAAACGAGATGTTGAGCACAAGACGATGGGGAAGACGATCATATAGTAAGTGTGCGGCGCTACACGATGAGATAGGCGATCGTGTAGGTGGGTGTTGGGCGATCGTGTAGTAAATGCGCGGAGATAAACGATGGTCATAGTAGTAAATCAGCGAGATCGATTGCTAAACGATTGAGCAAGACGATAGGTGCTAGGCGCTAGACGATACAAAGGATCTCGCTAAACGATAGCACTATACGTTGGACGATAGCGTTAAGCGATGGGGCATTGCCACTGCATGATTGACATCAACGCTAGACGATGAGTTGCATGACAAGCGCTAGATGATAGACGTTGAATGATAGACGATAGACGTTGAGTGCTAGACGATAGATGTTGAATGCTAGACGATAGGCGCTGGGCACTAGACGATGGGCACTGGGCGTTAGACGATGGAGTATGCAGTGCATGGTAAAATTATATTATGAGGCGAAGGCCTAACGTGGGTTATGAAGGAAGGGAAGGAAAAATAAATTAATTAAAGAAACTCACTAATGGGAATTGGCCGAAAGCACTAAGTGCTGGATGAGGTGGCAGTTTAACCCTTGAACAAGGGAGGTGGGAGGAAGTATAAAAGGGAGAGGAATTTCAGAAGCTTGGTTTTGGAAAATGACTTGAGCAAATTAAGTGAGATTGGTGTCATTCGAAAGCTGGGAGAATCTATTTTTTTAGGTTGTTTTTCGGGGAAAGATATCACATGGAGAATAGCAAAAAGTGAAGAATTTGCAATAGAGGCAGATTCTCGGATTAATCAGGGCCCGAAGAGAAGATTGGAAGCTCCCAGCCAAATTACAAGGAATTTGGGGCCGATATTTTAAGTAAGAAATTTACTCAATTCTAAACAAGTTTGTAGAAGAAAGTTTCTTAAAAAGAGTTATGAATTTTGACTTATGAATTTTTTAAATTGAAATAGGGAATCGGTGCGTAAGCAGGCAGCTGCTTGGGATGATTAAGTAGGCAACTCACCATTGTGAGCGAGAGCGAGAGCGACATAGGAAAATGAGCGAGAGCGAGAGTGAGTTAAGGAAGAGGAGGATCTCGCAAAGGTTGAAGATCTTGCTGGTCTTACACTAAATCTTGCTAGAAGTCACAAATCTCGCTGGAAAGTTACAAATCTCACTGAAAGTTGTAAGTCTCACTGATGAGGATGATCTCGCTCATGATGATCATCTTAATAGTAATATTGTTTTGTTGGTGAAAGTTTCATTAGTAAGTGAGCTACTGAAGCTTTTTGCTGAGAATTCTAAGGAATCTAACCAGGGATTATGTCCATTCAGGCCAAGAAGAGCTAGAAGAGTCATATAAACCATTTAAGAGCCCCGACGAGCTGTGAGTGACTATAAATGATTTACAAATGGTTTATAAATATTTTAATAATCCATGCTTTATTGACAATTACCTTTATGTTGGTTATTTTACAAGAAGTTCCAAGCAACGCATTTCTCTAAAGTTTATAAACGCATGCTAGTTACAAAGTTTATGAAACATGCTTTGGTACAATGATTGAACCATGGTAGTTTTCAAAAGGAGATTCTATGACATGTTTATGGTACAAGTATTTGTATTATGTTTTAAAGCATATGTGCTTTTAATGTTGTTAAGCATGCGTTAACAAATGATGTTCTTGTGAAAACTGATTTATGAGATCAAGCTTTCAGTAAGCATGTTTTATGAAAATGTTTTACTATCTGAAGTTTTCAGTTCATATGGTATTTTCAGCTCAATATTGAAGTACAAGGAGAAAGTATCCGAGTTGTACTACCTAGTTTCAGTTGTGTTATGATTCTGATGCTGAAGTACATAGATAAGGTATCAGAATAATTCACTTAGTTCAATGATAGGCAGTGGTATCCTGCCTCAGTAATGATCCTTGACATCAGGATCCAGTTTGCTCTACGTGCACGTACGACAGTTAATCAGTTCAATAGGATTGAACAAAAGGGTTCTTTCCTAGCATTGGCTATAAGGTGCTGAGAAAAGGGTTCTCACCCCAACCCAGGCTGATGTTTGAGAGATTGAACAAAAGGGTTCTCTCTTAAACATGATACCCGACAATAAGATTGAACCACGAAGGTTCTTTCTTAGCATTGGCTAGAAGGTGTTGAGCAAAAGGGTTCTTACCCTAGGCCAGGCTAATGTTTGAGAGATTGAACAAAAGGTTTCTCTCTTGAACATGATATCCGATGTTGAGAGATCGGGCAAAAGGGTTCTCTCTCAATCAGAAATCAATTCAACTATGTTTTCAGATACAATGGTTTTAAAAGTTTTATGTACACGTTTTCTTGACATGTTTTAGTTCCAGTATTATGTTTCATAAATTTTAGTTTAAGCATGAGATTTATGTTTTATTAAGTCACTCACTAGGCTTCTAGCTAATGTTTTCAAATGTTTTCCTTTCAGGTAGCGGTCAGTTCCCAAAAGACTTTTCTGTTGCTGCTCTGCCACTCAAAGAAATAGGTTGAAGGAAGCATAATTGAAGACCTATGTTAGTTAGTACACATGTGTTTGTCTAGTGACTAATGATAACGGGCAGAAATGCACATTATCATAGTGTTAAGTTCTTAAACAATACTGGCTTACATTGATAAAACATGTTAAATTGCGTCCAAAAAGCATCAGATTCATAATATTGCGGTCGCATGCGTTCATCATATTAGAATAATTGATTTTTGTATTTTTGTGCAGAATATGCGATGACGCAAGGCGAAAATTGCGATCGTAGGAAATCATTGGTTGAGCGCAGCATCACCGCAAGACTTTGCAGTGATTATGTTCACAAACATTTGCTAAATAAGGATTGCCACAACTTGGTCAGTGCAACTTGGTGGGCGCATCTGGATGAAAGGCATAATTAATCACGATGGGACAGAAAGCTGATGACAGTCGAATCCGAATTAAGTTGATAGTCGCTAACGATAACAAGTACATTCAGCTTTTCGGTGACAAATATTCAGCGCATCAGTCAAGGAATTAAAGCCGTCTCATCTGTGCAACCATGAGAGAGAAGCCATCGTTCACCCTGGATATTCTACAAATACTAAGGGCACCCTTCAGAAAAAGAGTTCCACCGTTCCACGAGTTTAGGAGTTTAGCCTAGTTCTTAGATTTTCTTTTACTTCAAGGCAGACGCGAGAGAGGAGGTTGTGCCAACAAATCGTTCCGGTAAGCTTGGAAGAGTGCCAGAAGCTTCAAGGACAGAGAGAGGGCCGACGCCTGCGGAAGTAGGAACATCTTTGGAACCGAATAGAGATTTACAGTGTAAAAGCCTCGGTCAGTAAGGAATTGCTACCAGGCTCTCTACCTCTAACTTCCATTGTTATTTTGTACTCCACTCTATATATCGAAATGGAATCTACTTCTCTATATCTATTCACTCTCTGTTACTTACGCATGAGTAGCTAAATCAGTTGAATGGGTTGAGAAGCATTTAGCTAGCACAACTAGGGAATCTTCATTCTATGCTATTATCTTGTGTTATGTATGCTTCATTTTTCATTAGAGATACTTGGGAGGGTAATCTAAAGACAGGATCTAGACTTGGGAAGATCAAGTTAGAATCTAGGCTCGGGAGAGTCAGATTATAACGCATAATCAAGAGATAGGAGCTTAAGAATAAGTACTGTTTGCTATTAACGCATCGCATGCATCCTAAAGATAGGATATGATTGTGTGCGGTCACCTTGCCTTTATGCATCTTGCATCATCGCATAGGACAAGAGTAGAGACTTAGGAATAAGCTCTATGGACACTTTTGCATTCAACACATGTGTCCTAGACTTAGGAGCATCGCATTTGCATTGGAAAATGACTTGTTGTGCATGGTTATAGCATGATCGCATAGTTCGATGTATTCCCAAGTAACGCTAGCTAAAGACCTTCTCAACCCGTTCATCCGCATACTCAGTGTATTTATCACACAACTGAATTTTCTCAATCCATCGCATTTGTTTATTTTTCATTAACACAATCAACAACAAATCAACAATTAATTGAGTTACCGGTTACTGCAAAGTTTTCATAAAAATTACCAACGCAACATGTTTTCACAAGTCCCTAAGTTCGACCCTGGACTTACTACAAAACTCAATGGAATTTACACTTGGATTCCGCTGAGGAAACTTGAGTGCTCAATGCAATTTCATCATCTCATATTATCCATAATTTCACTTCATAAAATCAAGCATCAACTAGTATTCTAGATGGGGTTCACTAAGTTGAAATATTAATGTATAAGCAATGGTGTGAAACCCTATAATGTAAATGTGTTACGTTCTAAGTTAATATGTTTGTATATTGATGATATGTACATATTCAGGGTTAGATAGGCAGTAAGTGCCAGAAAAACGGTTGGTAACTGCTACGGTCACCTTTCCATCCAGGTTAAGAGGGTAATCTAGAGCGGGAAGTGACATAGATGATCCTTGTGCTTCCTCTACTGTCGCGAAAATCCTACATGATCAACATTTTATCAATGTACGTTTCCTGAGACAGGGCTAACCGTTTGTTCTTACGATCCCAAATGATCTGGATCCCTATAACATACTGTGCCTCACCCAAATCTTTCATTTTGAATTGGGCAGCTAGCCATTACTTAATGTCAATCAGATACCTTACATCATTCCCAATGAGCAGGATATCATCCACATACAGTACCAAAAAAGCTACTGAGCTATTGATGATCTTCTTGTAAACACAAGGCTCATCAATGTTTTGGTCAAAGCCAAACGACTTGACAACAGTGTCAAATCTGATGTTCCAAGATCTAGATGCTTGTTTCAGCCAATAAATGGACCTATTAAGCTTGCAAACCCTTTGCTCTTGATCTGAAACTACGAACCCCTCTGGTTGAGTCATATAGATAGTCTCTTCAAGATTACCATTAAGAAAGGCAGTCTTGACGTCCATTTGCCATATTTCATAATCATAAAATGTGGCTATGGACAAGAGAATCCTGATAGACTTCAGCATGACAACAAGTGAGAAAGTTTCCTCATAGTCAACGCCCTCGACCTGGGTATATCCCTTTTGCCATGAGTCTAGCCTTAAAGGTTTGCACCTTTCCACCTACACCTCTCTTTCACTTATAGATCCACTTACACCCAATAGGTCTTACCCCATCAGGTGGATTAACAAGCTCCCAGACATTATTGAAGTACATAGACTTCATTTCCTAGTTCATGGCCTTAACCCATTCATCTTTGTCAACATCCTCCATTGCTTTCTTAAAAGACAATGGATCCTCGACCCCATCATTCATAAGGATGTTTTGGGATTCAGTCAAACCCATGTAGCGATCTGGTGGGTTCATAACCCTCCCACTACGTCAAGGCAGTCTCAACTCTTGAGTTGGTTGACTAGATGTACCGACCTAAAAAACTCTTGTTGATTTGTTGGGCTGTTCAACAACTCTTGTTGAACCCTCAACATTCTTAGTCTTACTAGAGATCTCACGTAAAACAAGCTTACTTTGTGGCTTATTATCCCTCATGTGGTCTTCTTCCAAGAAGATAGCATTTGTGGAAACAAACACTTTGTTCTTACTCGGATCATAGAAGTATCCCCCTCTCATTTACTTGGGGTAGCCTACAAAGAGGCAAACCTTTGAACGTGGTTCCAACTTCTTTGGGTTAGTTGCACTCCACATAATGCCCGCCTTCCACAATCGTCTAAATGACTACGATGTCGCAAAGCACCATCGCCTAGGCGATCGCTTAACTAGCGCCTTCGTATCGCATACGCGCGATCGTGTAGGTAGTAACTAAGCAAATGAATCTTGCTAACTACACGATCGTCTAACATGCGCATTTTACTAAATGATGAGCATCACATGCTCCCACTACAATTGTCTACCTCCAACACCTACGCGATTGGGCAACCAACGCTACATGATAGAGTAAAGATTTACCCCATTGCTTAGCATTAGCTAAACGATCATTTAGAAAATACTACACGATCGTCTAGAAAAATCTAAACAATCACTCAGTTAAATCCCAATGATCGTTTACCTGAGGCTACACGATACGACCAACCCTTAGTCTTCTTCTTCGTTGAGAACCGCATCTTCATGCTTCGAAGCTTCATCACGAACGACTCAACTAACTTAAACTCTTTGACTTACATACTCGATTTCAAAGTTAATTATGCCCAAAAACACAAGGGCCCTTACAAATTAACACTTTGTAATACCAGACAGCTTAACAAAAGGCAATTAAACCCGAAACATTCATCAACTCAACCATAAATGCAGAAAACGATTAACCACAAATGTAGAAACCCACCACGACTGTAAAATGAGTTCAAAACAGAGTTGTAATTTGGAATATTAGAACAACCTAGCTCTGATACCAATTGAAGGAAATCGAACTTGAGATTTCCATGAGCAGCGAAAAATAGATCATTCTAAATTACAATACTGAATGAACATTACAAATTATAGTCGTAAACAAAACATACAGTTATGCAATCAATACAGAAATTACAGTATGAACAATCAAATAAACAAGGAGAACACTACTGATGACATGAAGAAATGCATGTCATCCTAGGCCTTTTATTTAGAATTATGAGGACTGTTAAGCAGAAAATGTGGCAATTGTGTTAAGAATTCACGTGAAAATGAGCTTGCATCGTTCAGCATGATGAATCTCGACTAATCCATTATTATGCGTTCAATGTTCTATTTTTGTAGCTAATGCAGGAAGTGGATGGAAACGCGGAAACCGGACTATCGCATAGACGATCGCATACGGAGAAACTCTCCATCGCAAAGGCGAACGCGTTCGATCAACACATGGGTGTTGCGGTAATCAGCCGCATGCGTCCATCGCATGGGAGTTGCAATCGTCAAGTGATTGCAGTCATCGTATAGAGCTGTGAGATTAAGCGAATGAGGTCACTGTATGATTGCGGCTACACGATAACGCATAATAGAGGGATCAACATAAGGTTGGTGGAATGAACGCATCAACGCATCTACCCCGAGAAAATCAAAAGATGATGTTGACATCTCACCTACCACGCCATTAGCAGCAAAGATTCAGAAAGGACTAACATGCCCCGAATGTCAGAATCAGAGCAGTCCATTAATGTTGTCGGTGATCCAGACTCTATATAAAGAAGCCGATGAGAAGAATTCCAACTTGTCCAGGGATTACCCTTACAACCCAGGGTTTTCCCTGCGATCCAAACAAATGTGTTAGAAGAAGCTTGAGAGTTCTTCATCTCCTTCCTCCATTCTGAGTGACGACCGGAGCCTTCGACTGGAGCTAGATCTCGGGAGAGTCAGTTCCACCGCCCATCCATAGCACCACCGGCAGTCTTGACGCACATCCGCTGGAAGCAAGTCTTTGCTTTCAGCTGGTCATTTCATTTTCTCTTATTTTCTTATATTATATTGTATTACATTTTGTGATTAAGGAATTAAGACATCATGTGTTCAATGCATTTCTGTGATACCTTCGACTCCATCTCCATCTTCTTTACATAGCATCTTTAACTTCATTGCATCACTTAGTGAGATTTCTAGAGTATCACATACTTGGTCATGTAGATTAGGGATATGAAGCAAGTAGAAAACCACCGGAAGGTGTGTGTTGTATGAGTGTGTGAGAAAACCTTATTTGTTTAGTACGAAGCTGCAGCAACGCCTGTTTATAGGTGGACGCATCGCTTGTCCATGAGTAAAGTCAACAACAACTAACTGCCCGGGAAGGTAAGTGGCTAGACGCATTAAGCAATGTAAGCTATTGTTCACTAGAAATAGGAATAATCTTGCGTCAACCAAGTTTATGCGGTTACCTTGTCTTATGAGCGCATCATTCATCACTTAGGCGTACTTGGAAGAGTAGTCTAAAATCCAAATCTAAGACTCGGGAGAGCGGATTGGAATGCATAAGCAATAATGGGGAACTTAGGAATAAGCTTCGTTTGCTTTTACATAGCGTATGCACCCTACGAATATGATATTGCATGCATCCAGGAAGTAGGATATGGTGGTTGTAGGCGGTCATCTCGACACTTATGCATACCCACCGCATACATCCTAGATTTAGGCTTTAGTTTGTATAGCATGAACGCATGGTTTGCGTTGACTAAGGTTACCTTTGTGATCACTCTTAAGGGTTGCAATGAAATCATCTCCACATTTTATCTATTTTCCAATTCATTTATTTCATGTCATGAGTTGTCATGTATCTACCTCTCTTTCATACTCTTATTGAGTTGTCTGTTAACTAGGAGTAGAAGTAGTGTTAGCTTAGAAACCTCCCATCCATTCTTTTATTCAACCGCCACATGGACATTACCGCATTCATCCAGCTACAAGTCCTTGAGTTCGACCTCAGATCACCCGAGAAACTTGCGTTTGCATTATACATGGCGTGAGCGCAAGAAAACTTGTGACAGAACGCATGGTCATCGCATACATTTGTTGGTGCATATTCATTCCAATGCATGACCATCGATGCATGACTATCAACGCATACCTTAAAGAACATGCATCGCATATTGTGTCCACAAAATTTTAGTTGTTGAGTAATTGACATCTAATTTCCCATCATCAGCTACCAATATTTGTCGTCTCGTCTCCACGCTTCTTGCTAAAAAACGCTCTATCACACTTTATGGCGTAGTCAGTTGCATCCTTAAACAATGTTGGCCAAAAAAATCCACTCTGTAAAACCTTAGTTGTGGTGCGGTATCCTCCAAAGTGCCCACCATATGGTGAGTCATGTTGTTGAGCAGCATTTGATACGCATAGTCGCAGAATTTGGTCTGCCCCCCTTTTGTATAGATTCGGCTCATCCCAGAAATATGATCTGCATTTGTGCTTGAGCCTCCTCTTCAAGTGGGTCAATATAATCTTCTAGAATTCTCGCAAACCAAATAATTGACTATGTCAGCATACAAGGAAATTTTCAATATGGAACAGGTGCTCATCCAGGAACACCGCACTCACCTCTGACTCATTCCGGTCAACCTCAGGTTTCAATCTAGACAAGTGATCTGCCAACTTGGTTCTCCATCCCCTTTCGATCAATTATTTCTATTGTCAAATTCTTGAAGGAGGAGAACCCATCTGATCAACCTCGGCTTTGCGTTCTTTTTGTCATTAAGTACTTTATCGCAAATGACCAGTATGGATGAGTACTTTGGTCCCTAGCAGATATGCTCGAAATTTTTCCAACGCAAAAATTACCACAAGTAGCTCTTTCCCTGGTGGTGGTTGTAGTTGGTCTGAGTAGGATTTCCAAAGTCTTTACTCGCATATGCATGGAATGTTAATGATGTTTTTCTCTTCTGTGCCAAAGCTGCTCCCATTGCATACCTGCTTGCATCGCACATTAATTCAAAAGGAAGTGTCCAGTCAGGTGCAATTAACACGAGTGCGGTAATCAGTTCATTCTTCAAAATTCTGAATGCGTTGAGGCAATTGTCGTCAAAATCAAATTTTCTGTTAGCCTCCAACAACGCGGTCAGTGGTCATGCTTTAAGAAGTCTTTGACAAAGCGTCTGTAGAATCCAACATGCCCCAAGAAACTTCGTATAGCCTTCACGCTTGTTGGAGGTGGAATTTTTTCAATTGCTTCTATTTTTGCTTTATCCACCTCCAACTCATCTCGGGAAACCTTGTGCCTCAACACGATGCCCTCCTTAACCATAAAATGGCATTTTTCCCAGTTAAGAACGAGATTCGACTCTTTGCATCTTTTCAGTATCTTCTCCAGGTTGGCTAGATAGACTTCATAGGTGTGCCCATAGACAAAGAAGTCATCCATGAAGATTTCAACAGAGTCCTCAAGGTAGTCTGAAAAGATGGCCATCATGCACCTTTGGAATGTGCTTGGCGCATTGCAGAGGCCAAATGGCATGCGGCGAAAAGCAAAGGTCCCATATGGGTAGGTGAATGTGGTCTTGTGCTGGTCTTTTGGAGAAATCATAATCTGGTTATACCCGACATAGCCATCCAAAAAGCAGTAAAAGTCATTTTCGGCTAGACGGTCTAGCATTTGATCAATGAACGGTAGAGGGAAATGATCTTTCTTTGTGGCTGCATTTAGCTTGCAGTAGTCCATGCAAATGTGCCACATAGTGACGGTTCTTTGTGGTATCAGCTCATTGTTTTCGTTCAGGACTACCCTCATACCACCTTTTTAGGCACACACTGCACGGGGCTAACCCACATGCTATCTGCTATCGGATAAATAATGCCTGCATCTAACCATTTAATGATCTCCTTTTTAACGACCTCTTTCATCGCAGGGTTGAGTCTGCACTGATGTTCTATCGTTGCCTTGTGGTTTTCTTCAAGACGAATTTGGTGCATACAGTATGCTGGGCTAATTCCTCGAATTTCGGCGAGCATCCAGCCAATTGCTCGTAGATGCTTCCTCAGAATGCTCATCAACGCATTCTTCTGGTCTTCGTTAAGTTCCGAGGAAATTATTACTTGCACTTTCTCATTTTGCCCCAAAAATGCGTACTTTAAGTGGTTCGACAGGGTCTTTAATTCCATTGTTGGTGGTTCTACTAGGGACGATTGTGTTGTTTTTCTTCTTTTTCTATTGGCTTTTCTTCTTGGTTTACGATCCTCTCTTCTTCCTTGCTTGTTTTTGTTATGATCGCATTACAGGAAGCAATGGATGCGCTTGCATCCTCTTCTTCATTCTCTTCATCAAACTTTTCTTCTTCAATCAAATTCTAGTTGTCGTCTGAGTCATGCAAGTCTTCTTCGTCAAGAAACTTCATGGCACAAATTATGTTGAACTGGAGCTTCTGTCTATTGATGCTCAAAGTGATTTCTCCTTTATGCACATCAATCTAGGCACGACTTGTTGATAAAAATGGTCGCCCTAAGATGATGGGCACATCTTTGTTGGCCTCGTAATCCAAGATGATGAAGTCGGCTGGTAGGATAAATTTGTCGATGGTGATTAACACGTCTTTCACCCATCCCTTTGAATGCACCAAAGATCTATCTACAAGTTGGAGAGTCACGATCGTGTGCAAGTTACCCCACATTCAGCTGCTTAAAGATCGACAGAGGCATCGAGTTGATGCTGGCTCCAAGGTCACACAAGGCTTGCCCGATGTACAGTCCTCCTATGGAGCAGGGTATAGTAAAGCTCCCAGCATTGGTAATGTACCTCATCATTCTTTTTCTTTTTGAGTCTCTGCGGGAAAGGTGGTAATTGCACTCTCAAAGTCCCTTTCTCTGTTGGCTTTGAGATGGACGCAACTTCTGGCTCTATTGCTTCTTTTTCTCCTTCTTCTTCTTGTATCACCGCAATTTCAAGTTCCAACGCAATGGAAGCAGTAGCTCCTTTCTTTCTCCCTTCACAGTTTTTCCGCTCCGCAATGTCACAACCTGACATTGCTCTTTACTTGATCACCCCGAGTTGCGTGGGAGTTCTGTTGAACTCAATAGAGCCCCTTGCAGTCTGTTCTTTAGCTCACTTACAATCTGGCCCATCTGTAATTCTAGATTGCGGATGGACGTAGCCTGACTTTAAAGCACAATTTCATTTTTCTCTATATATCGCTTCAATAGGCTTTCTAGGGAGGAAGATTGCGGCGGTTGCGAGCTACTGGCTTGATTTCTTTTCTGACCGTTATTACGTGGGAAGAATCTAGGTGGCCCTTCTTGTGCATCATTGGTTCATTTCGAATCGGCTTCCGTCAAGGGTAAGGCTCATTATTCCTGGGGAGAAATCATAGAGGTTTGGCGATCAGATCCCATATGGCCTATTACGATCGGTTTGCTAGTAGGATTGGATCCCCATGACGTTTTCGTTGGCTGCTTCGTTTTCAGGCTGCTCCGCCATATCTTCTTTAACTCTGACTGTTGTTTGGTGGTGTCTCATAAATCTTCGTCTGAACATC
>NC_052360.1:41640113-41662353 GCF_009727055.1 Benincasa hispida | reverse complement strand
GTCCTTTCTGCGCCACAGGTGTAGAAATTCTACTGCTGCATTCTTCCGTGTAAAATTGGGGTGGTTTCTCCAGCAGGGTTATAGTTGTACAAATATGTGATTATTTTTTACACAAATAAATATGACTAGGAGGATATCTTTTATGCGTCATTCTTTATTTTTGGGCGTGCCCATCCAACGCTGCATGTCGCACACCTGTGCAAGTTGTTTTACTGGATAATGCGTTGACTTACCGCCAATTTTAGTCGGTGTTGAGAACTTGTTAGATACGTAAATTCCCATGAATTTAAGTATACATTGCGGGTATATTGATCTGTAAGTGAAAGTAATAAGCACCCCTTCTTGCGTTCGTTATAGCCTTTTTGCTCTAGTCTCTAGATCAACTATCTCTCAAATCCTGTGGTTCTTAGAACTGCGATCCAAGATGTTCTTAGCGCGTCGTCATCATATTGTCAAGCAGACCCCTAGGCAGGTGCCGCCATTGGCAGCGCGTCTACGAAGCGGATTTAAACCCATTGATAAAGATTTCCATCTGAAGGCAATTCTGGCAATCCGTTGTGTGGACAGTACCCTGACCAACCTCTTAAAACCTTCACCCAGGAAGCGCTCGTCTGATTTGTCTGGTTCACAATTGTGTGATTAGTCTTCCTTCTCTAGCTATTCTCAATTAGGGGGAAAATATTTCTTCGACAAATTTCCTCGTAGTCGCGTTTCTTCCCATGATAGTGATCTCTCCCGCTCGAGGAAAGCGCCCGTTAGTTTGCCTGGTTGCCCTGATTCACAAGAGAAAATGGGAAACAAATTTAGTGAACTTCCTATCGGCCTATCTAATGCATAAAGTATTGCAGATTTTATATGGAGGTGGCGTGTTCAGTCCTCACCTCGCCGTCCTCCGAATCGTGCTGTGAGCGTGCTAAAGATCATCTTGGCTAGCATTAATTTGGTTCATCGAATCGGCTTCCGTCAAGGGTAATGGCTCATGATTCCTGAGAGAAATCATAGAGGTTTGGCCGATGCGTAGTCCCTAATGGGCCTATACGATCGTTTGCTAGTAGGATTGGATCCCCATGACGTTTTCTGTTGCGGCTTCGTTTTCAGGCATGCTACCGCATCATCTTCTCTTTTTCTCTCAATCTCTGGGTCGTAATTCGTCAGAGATTGAGAGTCTGCAAAGAAATCAGAAAAATTATCGTTAGCACACTATTTTGTCGAAGTCCCCAGCAACGGCGCCAAAAACTTGATGCGTTATTTTATGATGTGGAATTGTGGATGAAATGAGATGATGGAAATGCATTGAGCACTCAAGTTTTCTCAATGGAATCCAAGTGTAAACCCCACTGAGTTTCCTGGTGAGTCCGGGGTCGAACTCAGGGACTTGGGAAAACAGGTTGCGATGGTGATTTTTAGGAAAACTTTGTAGTAACCGGTAACTCAAATAAGTGTTGGTTTTGTTTCTTGCGTTAATGACATAAAATAAATGCGGCGGAGTTCGAAAAGAGTTGATAAAACAGAAGATGCGATGAGTATCCGGTGAATGGGTTGAGAAAAGTTTCGGCTAACACTTCCTAGGATGTATTCATGCTATGCGATTATGCAACGTGCATAAACCACCTCTCGATGCGAATGCCACGGCTTCTAAGGCTAGAACGCATGCGATATATGCGATAAGTCTATAGGACCTACACATACGCCTTTATTCTTATTTATGCATTGACAAAATGACACATACACAAATAAGGCGACCACATAATATCATACCTATCTCTAGGGTGCATGTGATGCAGGTTGGCAAACAGAGCTTATCTCTAAGTCCCTAACTCTTGTTTATGCAGTTCTAATCATCCTCTCTCGAGTCTAGATTCTAACCTAGCTCTCTTAAGTCTTAGGTTCTTTCTTTAGACTCTCTCTCGAGTAGCTCTAAAGGGGTGTTTGGCACAGCATAATACAAGATAATCGCAAGCAATGAACTTCCTAGGCCATGTTAGCTTAGTTCTTCTCAACCCATTCGACAAGTTTAGCTACTCATGTGTGTGAAGAGAGTGAACAGATGTAGAATAAGAACTTCAATTGTATAAATATAAAGATGAAGTACAAATACCAATATGAGAAGAGAATAAAGAGCCTGGCAGCAATCTCTTGCTTCCCAGACTTTTACATTGTCCTTCTACTCTTGTTCAAAAGATAATCTCGCTCTCGTGAGAGTCGGCCCGCTCTCTGCTTTTACACCTTCGGGTTCTCTCTCGAGTTGCCCTGAGCGATATTCTGGCGTCTCTACTCTTCCCTTGCTCTGCCTTAAAAATAAAAGAAAACTATGAACACGGCTAAAGTTCCTACTTTTGTGAACAGATGAACTTGTTAACTGGTGGAACCCCTTTTCTGAAGGATGCCTTTGGTATTTATAGAGCTTTGAGGTGAAGGCAGCTTCTCTTATGATTGCACAGATGAGATGGCTTTAATTCCCTGACCGATGCACCGAATATTTGTCACCGAAAAGCTAAATGTACTTGTTATCGTTAGCGGCGGTCAACTTAATTCGGATTCGACAATCATCAGCTTTCTGTCCCATTGTGATTAATTATGCCTTTCACCTAGATGCGCCCACCAAGTTGCGTTAGCTCTATGTGGCAATCCTTCTTCAGCAGATGTTTGCGAACATAAATCACTGCAAAGCTTTGCGATAATGCTATGCTTGTCCGTTGATCTCTTGTGATTGCTCTTTTCGCATTGCGTCAACGCATATTCTACATAAAAATACAAAAATCAACTGTTTCTATGCGATGAATGCATGCGACCGCAATGTTGTAAACTTAATGCTTTTGGACGCAATTTAACATATTTTATCAGCGCAAACCAACATTGTTTAAGAACTTAGCACTATGATAACGTGCATTTCTGCCCGTTATCAGCAGGGGTTAGGTTTTAATTTAGAGAAGAAGGGGAAAAATGAAGAAGAAGGGATCTAGTTTTTTTACCAGATCCCATCTCCCGATGCAGCTTGACGGACGTCGGGGGAATCGTCCGGAGTTCCAAAGGAACTCCCGACAGTTAGGGTAAGGCGTCGAAACTCCCGATGCCTATTCTAATTGTCGGGAGACACCCTGTCTCTCGACGACCAAGCTCCCGACGACCGATTTAGGAGTTAGGGGAGCTCATTTTTCTTGTAGTGTTAACTTGCTATTCCATTTAATTTCGTTAGGTATAAATGATTGCTTAACTCTAATGATGAGAATTCTATGATCGAATTCATCAAATAAGAGAATTCTATAACAACCCAAGCTAGGCATTTTTCTCGTTGTTATCACAACTAATCTACTTTTTTTTATGCATTTAAATTTCTTATGCTATAAAACAATTTTCAACCCCCCCGATTATTGATAACGAGCAGAAATGCACATTATTTCAATGCAAAGATATAAAACAATGTAGGATTACAACGGTAAAAATATGTAAAACCGTGTCCAAAAGCATTAAGTGTAGAATAGTGCGATCACATGCGCCATCGCATTTAAGCAGCTAATTTACATATTTTGTGCAGGAAAATGCATTGGTACAAGGCAGAATTGTGATCCAAGGAATTCAGCATCCAAATGCATTAAAAGATTGCGACCGCAAAGCTATGCGATCGTATCCGTTCGCGAAGATCTGCCCAAGAAGGTGGCTGCATAAAGATGGCGCATTAAGGTGGAAGCTTAATAAATCACGATGGGACAGAAAGCTAATGATGGTCGAATCCGAATTAAGTTGACAAGCCGTTAATGACACACTATAGCAAGTACACTCGACTTTTCGGTGACAATTAATCGGCGCATCAGACAGAGAATTAATGACATCCCATCGGCATAATCATTAGAGAGAAAAGCTCTTCACCCTGAAGCTCTATAAATATCGAAGGCCACCTTCGTTAAAGGGGTTCAGCTGTTCAGAATTTTGGAGTTCTTCTTCGCCATATACATAGTTAGTTGTAGTCTGTAATTTTTATACTTAGAAGGCGGAGGCGAGTGAAGAGAGAAGACGTCGGAGGATCGTTCCTGGTCAGCTCGAGAGAGTGTCAGGGATCGTCGAGAACGAAGAGAGGGTCAACTCTTGCGAAAGTAAGATTATCCTTTTGGGCAGAGTAAAAAAAAAACGCAGTGTAATAGCCTTGGGAAGCAAGACATTACTACCAACCTCCCTATCCTTACTTCCCATTGTCATTTTGTATTCTGATTTCATTTATAAAATGGAAATTTCATCTCTACATCTATTCACTCTCTTTATATTACGCATGAGTAACTAAACTTCTGAATGGGTTGAGAAGCACTTAGCTAGCATGACCTATAATCTTCATTGTATGCGATCATCTTGTCTTATGTAAGCGTCCATCACCCTTTTAGAGTTGCTCGAGAGAGAGTCTAAAGAAAGAACCTAGGCTTGAGAGAGCTAGGTTAGAATCTAGGCTTGAGAGAGCTAGGTTAGAATCTAGGCTTGAGAAAGTTAGATTAGAACTGCATAAGCAAGAGATAGAAACTTAGAGATAAGTTATGTTTGCTAACATGCATTGCATGCACCCTAGAAATAGGTTAAGGTAGTATGCGGTCGCCTTGTGTATGTCATTTATCATTGCATAGACAAGAATAGAGGCTTAGACATAAGTCCTATAGACATCATCGCATACATCGCATGCGTCCTAAAACTAGGAACTATAGCATTTGCATTGAGAGATGATTTGTTGTTGTATGTGTGTAGCATGATCGCATAACATGAACGCAATCTTAGGAAGTGTTAGCTAAATCCCTTCTCAATCTGTTCCCCAATATACTCATTGTAATTTTCGTTGTTAGTAACTCTTTCTCAATACCGCCGCATAGAATCTATACCTTAAACAAACATATCAACCAACTCATTGTTTTATTTGTCACTGCAAAAAAATCTAAAATCACAGTCGCATACTGTCTCCATAGTCCCTGTGTTTGACCCTGGACTTACCAGGCAACCTAGTAGGATACTTGGATTTTGCTAGGAAAACTTTCATGCACAACGCATACACCACCATCGCAATATACACCATTATTTCATCATAGTCACAATGCATCAATTACTTAGGGCTAAAAACACTTTAATTAAGAAATTTGAGGGCTTCCTAAATTCGATCCGATCTTGCCACTAAGACTAGCAGTTTGTTGTGGCGGATACGGTTAAATTATCTGGTCCAGATTTGGGTGGAAAAATCTGCTCCGACCACATATATATATGCCATGTGATTAAAATGTGATTTTAAACCTATTTGTGTGATTAGATTGTGATCTTGAGTCTATTATATATACAAAGTTTAATTCAGACTCAGTTGTACGAATAAAGTGTGCTTTTGAGGCTAGTACGTGATTGAAGGTTGATCTTTAAAGCTATTTTCATGATTAAAGTTCGATTTTCAGCCTATGCTATGTGATTAATGTTTAATTTTAGGCCCATTTTTGTGATAAATATTTTTCTCAAGTCTATTGTGGTTAAAACTAACGGATAAATATTAACACTTCAACTTTTTGCTGAAGATTAGTTGAAATTTAATCAACTTAGCCTTTTTAATTTGTTGACACTCATAAATTTATTTAAGTTTATTAGTTTTGATTATTCTGATTGTAAATGAAGAGATGTTGAAAAATGTATGAAAGTTGATTTAATTGTCTTTTGTTACAAAATCAGTAATTAAAGAATATAAAATAACGTCAAAGAATCGACACAAATATACGTGGTTCACTAACGGTCTATTAGCTACGTCTACGGGTAAAGAGAAAATAGTATTATTAGAGAGAATATTTTCTGAATTCACAAATGGTGTCTCTAGGGTTCAATAGCGGTGTGTTAGCTACGTCCACGGAACAGAGTCTATATAACGTACTAGTCTAAACCCCCGTACTTGGTTGTTCGAAGTATCAACAAATAAATTCAAGACATTCCAACAGTTTTGATGCTTTTGAACGATTGTGCATCGAGTTTTACAGTGAAACAAGCTGGAGGAAAGGCGCAGATATCCATCAAAGAATTCTTGACATACAGTCCCAACACAGGTTTTGCCTAATCCATAGAGTCTTGAACTTCTAGACCCATGAAAAAATGTTAATATATTAAATAGAATTTTCGAAACGTTTCATACCAATTGAGATAATTGCCTCCACTCATATACTCATAACCATTCCCTTCTCTAACTAATGTCAGACTAAGCGATCCCGAAGAGAAAGGTTGAGGATCTCACGTTAGAAAAATAAAAGAACCACACAATACATATAAGATAGATGGATGTCCTCTCTTTATCAATTGGATTTTGAGATCGAATCACATGCTATCTAATACACTTAACCATGAGCATCTCAGAAAATATATCTTTTCTATTTTCTCAATCGAGGTATGAGGTCCTTTGAATGAAATAAAAGCAAGTTACAATAATATAAATTTGTTTCACATTTTGGTGAATGCTTGAACTTCAATATTGCCAAAGCGTCCTATTTGCAGAAGCCATGATGGCGGTCCTGGAAATGAGCAAATTAAAACTGGTATTGAACCTTGGGTTAGAAAATTAATCTTGCTATTCTCACTGACAACCAGAGATTGTGAAGAATCTTTTGAGTAAAGATGATATTACCCCACCCTTTGCCCCAAATTCAGTCCATAAAATTGATGATATTAAGAATTTTTTTATGTTTTTATTTTCTTTCACATTAGCAGAACAACAAGATTTAGATTCTCATCACAATCTTGTTGGATTACTGTCAGTTTTTGGAAACAAATGTTTACTTTTTTTAACTGATGAACATGTAGTGTTCCATTTTTTTGAAAAATAGTAGCTAGAGGTGTAAGAAGAAAGAATCTCATTCACGTTCCAAGAATCATAAAGTTCAAAACATAGTTACCCAAAATATACCGCATAATCAAGATTATAACAGATTTGATTAAGGTGGAAAAAGGCTAATGTCTGGATATAATTTTGTCGAATAATATTTCAAGCAACTCAAAGATAGGAAAAAAAATAAATAAATAAAAACCATGTGAAATTAAGAATGATCCCTCCTAAAGTGAGAGTGTTACATAGGTGTTAACCTAGTTGAAATATTTATGTATACCTACTGATCCCTCCTGAAGTATCTTGTTCAAAAAATAAAAAATAAGAACTATGTGAGGCTTAAGTTCATGGTGCATGTGGTTTGGACTGGACCTACTTCATTAAATGGCTGCCTAACATCAGATGATAAACTCCACCTTTACTTCTTCCAGTTTCTTTAAATTTTGTCTGTTCTAATCTCTGAATATCTCTCACAGAGAGGAAGCATTTAATTTCAAACACAACACGCAAAGGTTTTCTTTACTTTTTTTTTTGTATATATAAATATGAATAATTAATAAGGCATGAGCAACAATGATTGTCTATCTAAGAGTTCAGAAGGGGAAATTTTGATTGGCAAAAGGAGAAAAAAAAAGAAGGGAAAAAAATGTATTATTTTTATATATAGATAGCTAGGGTTGTTTAGATGTGGACTGACCAATGAAAATGTATTAATGTATAAACGAAATTCAAGGATGAAAACGACTCTTCAATTCAACAAAATCAATGTGGCTCATTGTGTAGATCTTTGCACTTGAAAACCCACCCACTTTCTTTCTTTTTTGTTCCCATTCTATGGGTTATAGATCTCATTCAAATCTCCCCTTCTTTCTTTTTCAAGCTTTTCTCACTTGTGTCTTTAGTTCTCCTGCTAATTTATGTAACATCTTTTTCAACCCTATCTCTCTCCTCAGCCCCCTTATGTAGCTTTCTCAATTCAAACTGTGTTTTCAAGAGTCACTCTATTTAACTTTCTGTGTGGGAATGAATGAAAAATGAATACACATGTCCCAATTGGTGAATTATTATATTTTATATAAGAATAAAATAGTTAACTTAAGTATTAAAACATAGCTACAATGTGTGGAATGGTGCATTATAAATATAATTTTCGACCGTTTTCTTTTGTCTAGTTTCTAAAAAAGATGTCTTTTATATTAAAATTTTTGTCTTTTCAATTAAATAATAACAAACCCAAATGAAATATGTGAAGAAAAATTGAAACTTTATTCTGAAATGGACAGTCTGATCCTTTCTGCATCTGAATAGATTTTTTTTTATGTTTATATAGGAAAATATGATTGAAGTGTGTGGGTGATAAAAGAAGTGATTTGCATGAGAGAGAGAGAGTAGAGTGTGTGTGTGTGTTTGTGTGTCTTGTTTGAAACAGACAGATATGGGTTTTGAATATTTTGAGAGAAAGAGGATAATGATTTGTAGGAAAAATACAAAGTTAGTCTCTTGGTGAGCTGCAAAACAGAGCCTGGGGAACTGAGAGAGAGAGGATAATGATTTGTAGGAAAAATACAAAGTTGGTCTCTTGGTAAGCTGCAAAACCCTTAGCCTGGGGACTGAGAGAGAGATGGGGTTTTTGTTTAAAGAAAAATACTTGGATTCATCTCGAGTTGTACCCATTTTTGTGCATTTCATCAAATTGTCCAATCATTATTTCCTCACAAATTTATTTTACTTTTTTTGAAATATTTTATTTATTTTTGAATTGTGTATAATAAGAGTGGAATGTATCAAAATGGGTGCATGCTATTTAAATAAATTTTGTAGGGATGCATGAAGAAAAAAGAGAATCATTACATGTAACCTGGTTTTGGGGGTCTCACAGGAGAGGGCTGCAGGGCAAATAGGGTCTTTGAGAGTCCCATTACTATCACTACTGCCCTACGCCTTAAGGACACCCCTTCCCTCTCTGATCTCTCTCTCTATCTGTGGTCAGAACACACAGAAGCCTTTAGTACATGTAGGTCGGTGTTTCCGGGGAAACCAAACAAGAATGTTTTGGTTTGCTTTGTCTCTGACTTGTCAAAATTCTATGTGGTCTGGTCCTACTTTATATTCATTTTAGTTTTTACTTCTTTTTTTTCTGTTTGAAATTATTTCGGGTGCTGAGACAATATAAGATGTGAAGAGTGTTGAGATGATATAGAATGTGGAGAATTTTGATGTTTAGAGAGTTTTAATGTCTGAAGAGTTCTGATCGAGTATAAACGATTAAGTATGATCGAATATGTTCAAGTACTGAAATGATATACGATACATGGAAGAAAAATGACAGTGAGATACCAAACACATTCCGAAAATGGACCCACAAACAATTAAAATCGGTGAAATAGGATATTGGACCTCCAAACACTGAAATGATATAAGACGCGAGGATATACCATCTCATATTGGCTTCCAAACAACCACATTATTTCTATCTCCTGTCTCCCCTATTTCTATTATTTTCATTCCTACCCCCTTCGTCAAAATTCATTTCAAACTTTCCCTTTTTTTTTCCTCTTTTCTATTTCCATATTTTTGTGCCCCCATGACTTGGCAAATTTTTTCCATTAATTAA
Source organism: Benincasa hispida (assembly GCF_009727055.1). Taxonomy (NCBI): domain Eukaryota; kingdom Viridiplantae; phylum Streptophyta; class Magnoliopsida; order Cucurbitales; family Cucurbitaceae; genus Benincasa; species Benincasa hispida. Next base: position 41,652,925 of record NC_052360.1, on the reverse strand, counting down.
TTCCTATGGTTTCCATTTAGCTTTCAATTTTGTGGTCCTCCACCGTTTTATTTTGTTTAAGCGTGACTTACACAAATGACAAAACATAAAATGAAAATTATATCCATAATTCAATAATTTAAAATTTATAAAAATTAAAAAATAAATAAATCCAGTCCAATTGAAATATGGGAATGATTGAAATATCCTTCGTAGTTAAAGATGTGTTATTGCATCTGATTATCATGTGATTACTAATGGTATCTATTGCTATATGATTATTCTCTGATTACTATCTGATTACTATTTGATACTAATTATTATCTTATACTAATTTGATATTTGATTGTTGTTTGATTTGTTGTTTGCTATTGATTGTTGTCTAATAGTCAATGGTATTGATTGCTATCTTATTGTTGTCTAATTGTTCTAAAATTGCTTGTTAATGATATCGATTAGGATCTAATTGTTGCCTAGAATTACTATCTAATACTAATATTAGTTTCTTTGATTACCTTCTATTTTTGTCAATTAGTTAGTAGTTTCTGATTGTCATCTTACTACTTTCTATTATTTATCACATAATTAGTAGTTTATGGCATTCTCATCTTATTGTATTATACTCTTTTGTCAATTAGTTAATAGTTTCTAATACTCGGGATTATCTTCTAGTTTCATCTAATTGCCTTTCTATTGTTTTGTCAATTATTTACTAGTTTCAAATTGCCAACATATTGTTTTTGATTGACATCTATTCTTTGTCGAATAATTATAGTTTCTAATATTGTTTAATTATCTCTTTCTCATATAATTAATAAATTATGATATTGTCATCTTTTTATTATTATTTTTTTTCTTTGTTTGATTACCTTCTATTTTGATAATTGTTATAAACTATTTTCTTCCCTTTGAAATTAGATCAGTGAAACTAAATCTCAATCTCATAAGTAATCTATCTATTGTTCTCCTCCACACAGGCATAAACTTCTTTATTCATTATTCTTTCCCATTAATTATACATCAGAAATTCAACTCTGCTTTTGTTTGCTTATATTTTTGTCATATGCAAGCTGGAAAAAAAAAACAATAGAATTCTAATCTCGTCTCCAAATTTTTTTTCACCATGAATTAATATATTTAAGAACAATATCATTAATTGTTATTGATGATATTGAATATCATCAATAAAAGGGAGATGGTGGAAGTACTAAGGAGGTGTCCATCTAATGGAGATGTCCAGATGCACCTTCTCATCCACCGTTCCTATCTTTTCCAATAAATTTGATAATAATCATACAATTGCAATTTATTTTGCTCGTTTAAGCTCACTTTTGTACTATTATATTCTGTTTGCAAATTATATTTTGATTTTGTTCAATCGACCTCATTTTTCACTTTAATATTGTGTTTCCACAATTTAGGGTAGAACTTTTATTGAATGTTCTAGGGAAATTAAGAGTGATGTAGTAAAAATTTCAAATTCTCCAACAATGCAGGGAAGAAATACTCTGATTTCATGGATTGGCCATCCCGCAAACACATAATTTTCTCAACAGGAAAGAAAATTTTGGGCACCGATGATTAAGGGTAATTCTGATTTGAAACCTGATGATATAAGGGTAATTCAGGAATAAGTAATAAACGAAAATTGAGATTTAAGAATTTTGACCTATTTACAAAATCACAATTGTGGAAGACACATGTAAATACTGTTTCAAAATTGAAACCTACTGCAATTTCTGTCTTTAATTTAGGGAAATGGTCAGAAATAACACGTTTAAGTTTTTATCTTACAAAACTAACATCTTTTTGAAAATTTGTAAAAATTGTTTTTATTGATCAATCTCGGGCGAGATCGATCACGAGATTTTAGTTAAAAAATCAACTTTTTCCAACTTATTGATTGTTTAAGATTTTCTCGGTACATTTCACTAGAATATACACCGAGATTATGTGCATATTGGTGTTAATCTTGAGCAAAATAAACCAAAATTTATATATTTAAACTTTTCCGGTGAATCGAGACATAATTAACATTGAGATTCATATGTTTGAGCTTTTTCGATGGAATCTTGAGCAGGTTTAATATTGAGATTCTATATATATTCCAATTACCTAATTTTTCAAAAAATTTGATGTTTAAATCTTATTTGATAATTTGAAAACACATTTGAAAATTTGAAAATTCATAAAATTTTGAAAACATAAATTATGCTAAAGATTTGAAAAAATACGTAATAATTTGATATAATATTTAGTAACATAACCGAATTTAGAGAAAATTTGAAAATAGCATAAGATTTGGAAGATTTACAAAAAAAAAAAAAAAGAAAAGCAAATCTCTGTGTAATTAGGCAAAGATGTATCGAGAACACCCAAAACAATCGATAAATTGAAAAAAATTGATTTCTTAACTAATTCTTAGTGATCTATCCCATCGGAGATAGACCAAGAAAAATGATTTTTATAATTTTCAAAACTCGTACTAGTTTTTAAGGTGAAAAACGTAAATATGCTATTTTTCACAATTTTCCTTTAATTTTTAATTTTGTTACGGCAGTATGATTAGTTAATTTTGCTATGGGCTAAGATGAAGAGCAAGGTGTATTGTATCTTGGAGTGTAGTGAGAAAATGAGAATTTCAATATATATGATAACAGTATATAAAAGTTTGACTAAGAAAGTTTGACTAAGAACTACACTAAACTAAATCCAAGCTCATCCTTACCAAATTTGAACTTTTGAAACCGAAGAAACTTAAATTGAAACTTGCACAAATCATAGGGAGTAATTTTGTAATTTAACTTAATCAACAAAAAACAAAAGAGTGTATTGAATGATTGTTTCATAAGTGTTTTTTCGTTCATTTTCGTTTGGAATGTATTTTCTTAAAAATGACGTTTAACCAAAAATAAAAAATAAAAAATAAAGGGGTTTTTTTTCTTTACAAATATTAATTTATACCCTTGAATTTTGAGGGTTGTATCAATTTAAACCTTAAACTAATAATTCTATCAATTTAAACCTTGAATTTTGGGTGGTATTATTTAAATCCATTAATAATCGTATCTATTTAAATGTTGAACTTTCATAGGTGTATCAATTTGAATCCTAAATTTTTATAATTGTATCAATTTAAACTCTCCATTATGTTTTAATGGGATATACTTATGAAAGCTCAGAGTTTAAATTGATATATTTATAAAACTTTTGGGTTTAAATTGATATACTCATAAAAGTTCATAAATTTTAAATTGATACAATTTTTCATTTGCAGTTTAAATTAATACAACTCCCAAAGTTGAGGATTTAAATTGATACAAGTTTACAATTATTAGTTTAGGGTTTAAATTGATACAACCTGATAAGCAAATACGTGACAATCATAAGGAGTTGGCCAATGTAGGAAATATTGAGGTTTAACAAGATGAAAGTGAAGCTCAACAATCTCAAACCAGCTCAATTGAATCTCGTCGTGAAAATTATTGTAAGAACTTTCCAAGTCAACCTAATCATGAGACAATCATTATGCCACATGGACCAATGGAGCTAATGCTGAATGACTTCAAGAGAGATTAAATGCTTGCTTTCAAGCTAAATTTCCAACCTATCATGAAGAGCTGCAACCCTTGAAGCTCCAAGAGTCATTTGATCATCCAAAAGTCATAATGAATCTGAAAATTCATATTCATTTTAATGTCCTATGTATCTACTTAATTAATGTATTTGCATTTATTAAATATTCATGTATTTAGTTGATAGATGAAAGGTTGCATCCTTTCATAGTGTCTTTTCATTTAGTATATATAGAGAAGAACATTTGAGAAATGTAATCTTGGGTTTTAAACTTTGAAACCTTTTTAAGCTTTGTTTCTTGTGTGTTCTTGAGATAGAATGCATAAATATTTGGAGCATTCAAGTGAGGATTGATTTATCTTGCTTGTGGAATGCTTTGAAGATTAAGGGTTGATGGGAGTTGAAGCTTTGTTCGATCCTTGGTTTATTAGATCACCTGAGTAATCTGTCATTTAACCTATCTTAGGGGTTGAGATCAAATTGGTTATGTGGTCTGTTGGGATTGAGTTCTTTGGGTCTTGTTTTTCAACATGGTTCATAGATCCGATTCTCAAAGGTTTCTTAACATTTTGGTATCAGAGCTTGGGCTCTCGATCATATATTTTTTTTTCTTTGTTACAATGTCAATTTGGTTTTTTTCTTATTCATCTTATCAGCTTCTGAAAAAAAAAAAGTGTCAATTTTCTTATTTATTTGGTGTTATTTTCTTTTGTCCTTTCATAGGTCGTGTCCTGATCTACAACTTCTCATTCTTTGAGAACTTTGAATTTGGTGGAGATGTAGGGTATGAACCATGTTAAGAAACCTTTGAGAATCAGATCTATGAACCATGTTGAAAAACAAGACCCAAAGAACTCAATCCCAACAGACCCCATAACCAATTTGATCTCAATCCCTAAGATAGGTTAGATGACAGATTACTTAGATGCTCTAATAAACCAAGGATCAGACGAAGCTTCAACTCCCATCAACCCTTGATCTTTAAAGCACTCCACAAGCAAGATAAATCAATCCTCACTTGAATTGTAACGACCCGACCCCCTAGGACTTAGGTTAGGCCGTTATTAAAATAAATGCATGCATAGAATTTAAAACAACACTCGGTTACGTTAAAATAAATGCTAAATAAACAGGAGAAGTTCAAAAGACATTTGTTAAATACAATTGTTAAAAACAATAATAGGGTACCCATAATTCGTAAAGACTATTAAAAATATATATATAAAAAAAAAAACAATCCTTCATAATAAGTTTCAAACAGTAAAACTAAATATTAAGGAAAAATATAAGGACTCTGAATTTCATAATGCGGAAGCGTAAAAACTCGTCCCAGTAGCACGATCACGAATTCCGCTCCGCCATCGCCGGTACATCTTTACCTTTACCTGAAACATCAACATAAAAAAGAATGAGTATGAAATACTCAGTAAGTAACCCCACCACTGGGGTCAGGCTAGGCATCTATGTCTTCTAGATACCCACCTATGGCACATAAATACATGAAACAGGTAAGAGACTGAGTCCTATCCTACTGTAGTTAAGTATGCCCACTACCTCTGATGAATCTCGTAGGAAACACAAACTAGTGAATCCCGAAGGAGACACAAACTGGTGAATCCCGAAGGAAACACAAAACTGGTGAATCCCGCAGTGTGTACGAGAAAAGATATAACCTAAGTCTTTCTTGAGTCACATCATGCATGGAGAATGCGCTGCACATGTCTACAAAATTCCTCAAATGCGCATGTGGGTCTTCTCCTTGTAATCCTCTAAATTGACCAATATTTTGAATCATCTGCAGCATAATTGGTTTTATTTCAACACTTACATTCTCCTCAACCATTTGTCTTGTGATTCCTGGTGAGAAGTTATAGAAATCCGGTGCCGCATAGTCTCTCATTGGGACATCATGATCAGCATCAAGAAATATGGAGCCTTGCGCTGGCCCATGTTCCCTTTGATTCCCTGCGGGAGCCTCGTTATTATTAGCCATGCTTCTTCACCACTTAATTCGACCCTGATGAACTCTTGCGCGAATAATACACTTGATCTCTGGGTCCACGTAGAATTTCTAGATCACTCCAACACTCTTAAGCCGCCAAACTGCTCTTCATGTTGAACAGTCACTACAAAAAGATCTGTCCTGCAAAATACCACAAACATACTCAAACAATAAACCGTTAACCAGTCCCTGACAATGGCGCCATAAACTTGTAATGCGTATTTTTAGTATGATGCAAGTCCATGCCTTAAACTTGATGACATAAATTTCATGTAGTATGTTATGCATTGTCACAAGTTTCCTTACGTTGAAACCAAGTATAATTTCACCGCAAGTTTCTCGATGTGATCCGAGGTCGAACAAAGGGACGGTTTGAGATTATTGCGTTATGTTTCTGATATATGCGACTAGGGGTTTTTCAAATTAGTAAAGATTTTGTGTACAAGTAATTAAACATGCGATAAAGTAAAGTAAGCGGTAAAAATGTGATAATAACATAAATTGCGTTAAAGTAAATTGCGATAAAGAAAATCTAAGCTAAAATGATACAAGATACAGGTTTCATGATACAAGATACTGAGGTCAAGGCTGGCTGTGAAGATTATGTAAAGATTGTGTCATGCGGTGACAAGCCTTATGTGTGAAGTAGAAACAAAGAAGATAATTAATAGAAACATCGCAAGTTCCTTAATTGCGTTAAAGATATAAGTACGGTTCCACTTTCCCTTGGCGTACATCTCTTGGTGAGTGGCCACATTCTCATATCTCAGTGGTGAAACAGGGATGAACGAAATGAACACAAGGTTGCTTCCATCTCTGGAAGTACTACTCGCTTTAGTTAACGCATTCTTCTAACCTTCTCTCGAGATCAGAATGACATCTTCACTTCTGCTCTCACATGTGAAGATGGCGTCTAGCATGCCTTAGCTAAATGCATTTATCTCTTTAGCACAGATTAAGTTACTCGTTTAATCCATAATAATTACCAAGGTATTAAGAAAACTTTATGGAGAAAACGATTAATGGATGAACGGAAATAGACAGAAAAGTGGAAGTGGAAGTGATCGCGACATTCAATAAAACTATTTAGCGTTTGATACATGATTTGTGAATGAAGAGATTAAGAAGATGAAATACACTTGATGAAATAGAGTTAGAAACAAATACAAATAAGCGCCAACATCTTAGTGCTGATCTGGATGGAGATTTGCTTGCCGGCGTGGATGGAGTGAACGGATGGATGAGCTTCCCTCTTAGACTTGCTCAACCGGTAGCAGGGATCTAAGCACAGAACTTCACGGCGGGGATCTGGCAAAATCGCACTGAGACTCACCTCTTGGCCTTTATCTCTTCTCTTCCCGGATTTCTTTCCGGTCAGTACTCAACTCAGTCTTTCTCTCAATTTAATTAGCCCTCGTATCAAATATACCTGTATCAAGTATACCCGTATCCAGTAAATCTTCTTTGAATTCTATGGGGTATTTTATCGGTGAAAAGCTTTGACTCTTGGCTTGTGGACCCCACTTCTTGTTATCAAAATTTCGAAGATGGAGGAATTAAAATATTCCTTCTGTTATGCAATCAAACCGTCAAATCTGACAACAGTTAGTTGTACACGTGTCACAATCCTCCGTCTTTGTGTTGCTCAACTGCATCTTTCGATCAGTTGCTCGCATGCGGTGTTGTTTTTATTACCCGCATGCAATTGAAATTCAGCTCGGGATCAACTATCACATTGCGCCGTCATTGCGTTAATCTCGTCTCTTCATTGTTGATTGACGGCCGCAAGTGTGATAGAGATGCGTTGTTCAGTTTCTCATTGAGCCTTGATCACAAGCGGTTGACTTGGTTTCCTGCAAAACAGAGTAGAAATATCCTCTTCTCCTCCCATCTTAATGATGTTAGTGGGTGTGATTGCGATTAATTTCAAAATTATTGTATTTCTGAGCTAATTTTCATACATATACGCATCTTCTTCACTTTTGGCCGTAATATCTGAATAGGCATCATAAATAACTTGTATTTCTTACAAGTTATCAATCACTCGGCTTATGCGCCCGTTTGGTGGCACATCAATGCATGCCCCATGCGTTATCCGATTGCACCCATCATCGGCTTATGCCTCGTCTGGTGGCACATTCAACGAATGCCCCATGCGTTCATTCGATTTGCACCATCACTCGGCTTTATGCCCCCCGTCAGTGGCACATCGGTGCATTGTTCCCATGCATTCATCCGATTGCGCCCATCATTCCAATGCAACCTTGCGCTTATGGTTTCAATAGTGCATTCCATGGTTTGATGCTTCCTCAGTGTATCCTTGTGCCAATTCAACCTTCAACGCATGCACTCATCATCCTTGTCAAGCCCTTAAGCTGCTTGCTTGTTCAATCCAAGCAATTGCCTACTTGCTCAAGATTCCAGATTTAACTTTCAATTTTAATAACTAATTTTCCAGGCCTTTTCTCAAGAAATTTTCCTTTCTACAAACATTCCCTAAATTGTCTTAGCAAGCTTAACTTAAAATTTCAGCTCATAATTTCTCATGATTTTTCCGGAATTCTCAAAATTATCAAGACTAGGCCAACTTACTGAGAATTCGACCTCCAGCCGGATTTCTTCATACTCCAGCTCGATTCTGCTAGAATCTCCCTTTTGGCATATCAACGTACAAACAACTAGACATACTCAGGGTTTGAATGGCTCTGGAATTACTTCATTTGCCCAAGCGAATTTCTCTAAACTTCTGCTTGAAGTCGGGCTTTCTTTTTTTTTTTTCAACTAACAGCTGCATGGCTCTCTTTTAACATCAGGCTGACACCTCATCCTTAGAGGATAATGTCAAACCCCGAGTAGAATAGCTGGCTTAGTTAATCAATCTTCAAGATTGATCTTTCTCTCTTGGCTATCAAACATAAGGTGACTCCAAGCCAACGCTTACGACCACAATGGCCGCATACCTCCTTCTCAACGCATCGCTCAATCTGGCTAATGCATAGCTCACTTAGAAGCCTTTTTTGCATCCTCTTTTGGTCGCATATCTTCTAAGCCAACGCATGTCCTAGCCCACGTATAGCTCTTATCATTATCAACCATGCGTTAAGCCCTCCTCGTTTCGTAGTATAACTTCAGCATGCATCACATACTCCATCGTCTAGCCCATCGTTTAGTACTACTGCCGCATAACCCCAACGCATAGGCCACATAGCACCAACGAATAGGCCGTATAGCATCAACGCTAGGCCGCATAGTATCAATGCATAGGCCACATAGCATAAATGCATAGGCCGCATAGCATCAATGCATAGGCCGCATAGCATCAACGCATAGGCCACATAACATCAACGCATAGGCCGCATAGCATCAACACATAGTGTAACACAGCCACGTCCATCGCATCCATCACATCCATTACGGCATACCATCGCATAGCACTGCCACGTCCAACGTGGCATGCCTCCCTCGTCGCATCCTCCCTCGCCACATGCCATCCATCGCTGCATGCCTCACACCGCGTCATCGCAAACTGCCAACGTATCTCCTTCGGCCGCATGCCTTTGGCTGCTTACCATCGCATCAAAGCTTCCACTCATGCGTTCACCGTTGGTACCAACACATAGCTTATCCTTTCCTTCCATACTTAGCCAAATTTCTACTTGTTATCTTATCTAAAACTTACCCATCTAAGTATTTCTAATACTTAGAATTTTCTTCCTCCATCTTCCTACTTTCTTTACCTCCTTTCATAATTTTACTTAACACGCTTATTACTCACTTTTGTAGGAATAATAGAGTAACGGGGTTGACACATAATATCATTCCTATTCCTAGGGTGCATGCGATATAGGTTAGCAAACGTAGCTTATCTCTATGTTCCCCGTTCTTGCCTATGTGTTCCAATCCACTCTCTCGAGTCTTAGATTTGTGTCTTTAGACTACTCTCCCAAATATGCCTAAATGATGAATGATGCGCTCATAAGACAAGGTAACCGCATGAACTTGGTTGATGGAAGATTATTCCTATCTTTAGTGAACAATGCATGCATTGCTTAATGCGACCAACCACTTACCCTCCTGGGCAGTTGGTTGTTGCTGACTTTACTCATAGAAAAACATTGCGTCCGCCTATAAACATCCATTGCTACAGCTTCACACTAAGTAAATAAAGTTTTCTCACACACTCACACAATGCGCACCTCTCGGTGGTTTGCTACATGCTTCATATCCCTAATCCACATGACTAAGTATGCGATACTTAAGCAATCTCACTAAGTGTTGCAATGAAAGTAACGATGCTAAGCAAAGAAGATGGAGATAGAGTCGAATGAAACAGAGAAATGCATTGAAAACAAATTGTATTAATTCCTTATCAAAAAATGTCATACAATACAATATGAGAAAAGAAAGGAAAATAAAATGACCGGCTGGAAGCAAAGACTTGCTTCCAACGGATGCGCGTCAAGGCTGCCGGTGGTTCCATGGATGGGCGATGGAGCTGACTCTCTCGAGATTTAGCTCTGCTCGAAGGTTCCGATCGTCACTCGGAATGGATGAAGGAGGTGAAGAACTCTCAAACTTCTTCTCACGCATTTGTTTGGATCACAAGGATCCGCCGTAGGNTCACTCGGAATGGATGAAGGAGGTGAAGAACTCTCAAACTTCTTCTCACGCATTTGTTTGGATCACAAGGATCCGCCGTAGGCGAACCTTAGGCGAAAACCCTAGACCCCTTGGAATTTTGCTTATTGGCTTCTTTATATAGAGCTTGAATCGCCGACATCATTAATGGACTGTTCTAATTTTGACAATTGACACGTTTAGTCTTTTCTGAATCCCTACTGCTAATGGCAAGGTAGGTGAGATGTCAACATCATCTTTTGATTTTCCCGAGGTAGATGCGTTGATGTGTTTATTCCATCCACCTTGCGTTGATCCCATTAGTATGCGTTATCGTGTAGCCGCAATCATTTAGTGACCGCATTCGCTTAATACCGCAATTCTACACGATGACCGCAATCGCTTGACGATCGCAACTCCTATGCAATGGACGCATACGACTGATTACCACAACATCCATGCGTTGATCAAGCACATTTGCCTTTGTGATGGAGAGTTTCTCCGCATGCAGTCGTCTATGAGGTGGTCCGGTTTCCACATTTGCGTCCACTTTTTGCGTTAGCTACAAAAATAGACAATTGAATGCATAATAATGCAAAATAACGGATTGACTGAGATTCTCAATGCTGAACACCGCAAGCTCAATTTCTTGTGAATTCCTAACATAATTACCACATATTCTGCTTAACAGCCCTCATAATTCTAAGTAAAAGGCCTAAGATGACATGCATTTCTGCATGTCATCACTTTTGCAGAAAAAATGAGTTTCAAGAAATGCCTCTTGTAGAACTTCTTCAAAGCTCCATCTCTAGCTGCTATCCTCACCATATCTTGTTGTAGACCACCTCAAGATCTTCTCCACTATTCTCTTGGTGCTCTAGATTGAGTTGTGGGACTCAAAACAATCTTGAATCAAGGGATGAAGGAGAAAAGCTCACTACTGCAACCTTGTTGAAGAACCTTTCTTCAAACCAGTTTTTCTCTCAAAACTCTATAGATTGCATGCCCGGTTTTGTCACACCCCACCCTAGACTAACTTCTAAGCCTGAGAAAGGGCGTGACTGCAGCAGTTATCAACCCTTTTGCTGACACTTACTGCCTAATAACTCTTGCAGAATAACTCTTATACCAAAATATAAACTATATAAAGCGAAATGTCTTTAGGCCAAAATTTATTATTCAGAAACATAACATATTTATAGTCATTACAACACTCAATTCACAAGTCTCAAAACCCAAAAACCCTAGTCCCTATATGAACAATAGTAACATGTGAACAATATTAACAGTAACCACCTAAACCGACAGGTTACAAATCTCTTATTCCTTTAGTGGCAGAGCAGATGCAGAGCTATCTTCAGAGGATTTGACCGCTACCTTGGGGAATCCAATTCAACTTACTGCTTAGATTATTACTGCATAGTTCTATACCTTGATTTTGAGAATACCTCCTTCTACAAACGATATTTAAATTTCTCAGACGCTTACCCTAAAATATGAGCTCAGAATTCTCGTGTTTGGCGGGAATCACAGAATCTTCTAGACTGGCCAAAACTGATTCGACAGCCTGACCCTTCTGTCTCTATCTCCTCCGTTTCCAGCCTGATCCTTCAAGGTTTTCTTCCGGCAGCTCAGCCCTGAAAACTAGACTTTATAACTTTAGTGGCTTTAGAATCACTCTAAACGCACCTGAGTTAAATGGGATAAACTCTCGTTTATACAGTTGATGCATCCTCTTCAGACCTGAACTGTCCAAATGCATTCCTCTATGACTAACGCTGGATTTGGCTCCATGCAAAATTTGCTCATCTCCCACTCTTTTACAGTATTTCTGAATTGTGAATAAAAATGAAGTCCTTGGCTCTATTTAAGGGTCCCAATACTCTTCTCTGTAGAGTTTTGACTACCCGCACCTATGTGCATCGGCCAAGTGTCTCTTCTCACCCATCAACGCAATGCCTGCTAGTCATCGAAGTAAAGTGTCCTTCCTCTGTGTAGCTATGCACGAGATTTTCCAATCAGATGCCACCATAAATGTTCTTAAGTTAAGGTTTTCCTTCAAGAAGACAATGAGTTTTTGATGAGTGTTATCCTGCTGATCCTCCGCCTAGTATTGCGTCCACTCCTGATGTTCACAACAATAAAATCCATACTCATGCATTCTATTCAATCAAACGCCATTAACGCAGCCCAATCCACTACCATCAACATTCAAATTATGCCATCGCAAGAGCATAACACCCACAAGGACATTAGGGTGACCGTCCATCCATCGAGAAGTGCATGGCTCACTACGGTAATTGCAACGAACTGTTGGCAATGGGCGCATGGTGCTGGCCCACCAACGCATAGAGGCGCTGATAGGTGGTCGCCGCGCGACTGAATTCGCATTCATGGGCGTGTGCTTCGACGCTGATGGGCGTGCGGTTGTAGCTGGCCATCGCTCACTTACTCAGCTGCATGGCAAGGGCACCTCGACACACAGCATGGTGCTCGGCAAGGGCGCTCACCGAATGGCATCGGAACCGCTCGACAGGGCGCTTCAAGCGCATGGCCGCTCGACGCATAGGCAGGGGCGTCTGGCCGAGGCTGCTCGGAGCATTTGCATGGGCTCGGCCGATGGCTTCCTTGCAAAGCG
>NC_052360.1:41610232-41637818 GCF_009727055.1 Benincasa hispida | reverse complement strand
CATTGCATGGGCGCTGGCCGAGGCTGCTCGACGCATTGCATGAGCGTTGGCCAAGGCTGCTCGAGGCATTGCATGGGCGCTGGTCGAGGCTGCTCGACACATGGCTGGGCATTTGGCCAAGGTTGCTCGACGCATGCCACCCTCTAGCCTCATGCCATCCTAATGCCTCACTTCCATTTTCCTTCCTTCACCAATGCATCCAACGCATCCAACACATCCAATGCATTGGTCCCCTCCAACGCATCCCACACAAAATTCTATACTTAGCCAAATTTTCCAAATTTTTCCCAAGAGTTAAACTTCTAAATTTCCTCTTTTCTTCAAATCTCCACTTTTTCCTCTACCATTCCACACTAGTTTCCACATCAACCTACTCATCATATTAGTCTTAGTAGAGAACATACTCAAGTAGAGAAATTAGGATTCGGGGTTCACATTTACCTCCCCTTTATAAAAATTTCGTCCTCGAAATTTCGCTACAAGTCTATCAACTAAACAACTACGGGTACTTGTTTCTGATTTTCTCTTCGACTTCCCATGTTGCTTCTTCCGTGCTATGGTTTCACCATAGTACCTTTACCAATAGAATTGTCTTATTCCTTAAAACCTGTTCTTTTCTATCAAGAATCTCTACTGGTTCCTCTTCATAAGACAAATTCTCTTTCAACTGTATCGGTTGCTCAGGAAATACATGGGTAAGATCTGGCACATACTTTTAAATATTGCCACATGAAACACATCATGAATACGAGATAATTTTGGAGGTAAATCCAATCTATATGCCATTAGGCTGACTCTTTCTATTATCTCATAAGGTCCAATATATCTTGGGCTTAATTTCCCTTCCTACCGATCCTGAGTATTCCTTTCCATGGAGATAACTTAAGAAATACTTTGTCACCAATTTCAAACTCTAATTCTCTTATTCGCTTATCAGCATAACTCTTTTGCCTATCTCGAGCCGTCTTAAGATTATCTCTTATAATCTTAACGCTGTCTGATGTCTGTTGCACAAGTTCTGGACCTAGTAATTTCCTTTCACTGACTTCATTCCAGCATATCAGAGTCTGACATGGCCTTCCGTATAGTGCCTCATACGGTGCCATCCTGATACTCGAATGGTAACTGTTGTTATATACAAATTCGATTAAGGATAGATGTGTATCCCAACTGCCTTTAAATTGCAATATACATGCTCTCAGCATGTCCTCTAATGTCTGGATTTTCCGTTCAAACTGACCATCCGTCTGTGGATGAAAAGCAGTACTAAAATATAACTTGGTTCCCATAGCTTTCTACAAACTAGGCCAAAACTTTGATGTAAATCTGGAGTCTTGATCTGATACAATTGAAACTGGAGCTCCAAACTTACTCGTGACTCGATCAACATACAGCTTAGCTAATTAGTCTAGGGTATAAGTAACTTTAACAGGTAAAAACATAGCTGTTTTTGTCAATCTATCCACAATTACCAATATACCATCATGGCTCGCTAGTGTCTTAGGTAATCGTAATATGCTCCCATTTCCACTCTGGTACTGGGAGTGGATTAAGTAATCCTACTGGCCTCTGTCTTTCTAGTTTAACTTGTTGACATATTAGGCACCTGTCAACATACTCCGCTATTTCTCTTTTCATACCAGGCCACCAGTACGATTTCTTTAATGTTCTGTACGTCTTTGTACTGCCTGAATGCATAGCATAGGTCGAACTATGTGCCTCCTCTAGAATAGCTTGTTTAAGTGCTCAGTCCTTAGGTATGCATATCCTACCTTCTTTCAATAGCACTCTGTCAGCTCTTAATTGGTAGTCTGTCCTCAATCCTTTATCCACTTCTTCAGCTAACTTTGAAGATCAGAATCCTTTAATTGTTCACGTAGAATATCTTTTACGAGCGTAAGACGCACTTGAAATGAAGCTAATAACCCTCCTTTTTGACTGATTGATAATGCTGCTCTAGCATTATACAACTCATATTTCAGTGTACCCTTCACTAAATTGATACTAGCTCTAGCTGATCTAGTTTTTCGACTTAAGGCATCAACTACTACATTTGCTTTACCTGGGTGATAGTCAATGGTACACTCATAGTCTTTGATCAACTCGAGCCATCTTCTCTGTCTCAAGTTTAGTTCCTTCCGATCAAAGATATGCTTTAGACTTTTATGATCCGTAAATATATGACATCGCTCACCAAACAGGTAATGTCTCCACAACTTTAGAGCTAACACAACTGTCGCTAACTTTAGATCATGTGTAGTGTAGTTACATTCACGCTTCTTTAACTGTCGAGAAGCATAAACTACTACCTTTCCCTCCTTCATTAGCATACATCCTAACCCTTGTCGAGATGCATCACAATAAACCTCAAAATCTTTACCTGGTGTAGGTAGAGTAAATACTGGTGCTGATACTAACTTCTGTTTCAATATTTGAAAACTATGCTTCCATTCTGGCGACCACTCAAACTTCGCATCTTTTCTGGTCAGGTTTGTCAATGAACTGGCTATTTCGTTAATTGATGACCTAGGTAACTTAATCTTAATCCTGAGCTAACTATGAACTCCTGTTCACTCGGAACTATCCTTAGATCTGCATAGGTGAGGGCAGCTCATCATTGCTAGCCCAATAAGCCTCCCATTTCAAGGATAAGATCAAGTGGATAGCTGAGAACATAGGGTACAAGATGGAATTCACTCCTACCCGTTATAGGGATAGTAGATAGGCTGTTCCCTTTAGTACTGAATCTAGGTTTTGAACAAGTAGCCCCACCCTCTCCTTGGCCCGAGCAGGGTTCGATTTATAGGTTGGACCTTAAACCAATTGTTCATTAAAGGATCAGTGGAACTTAAGGAACAAGATGTGGTCTTGGGGGAAAAATAGTTTTTATGACCCTACCGAGATTACGAACAACCTGTGAATGATTAGCTTACTAATCATGGTTATGTCAAATGGACACAAATATATCTATAGTGAGGGGAGTGCAACTACGGGACTATAGTGGAATGACCTGTTAGTTAACGAATGTTGATTAGCTCCGTCTAAAGAGCTTAGCCAGCTAATCTCGGATCGTTGGAGCCCATGATCTATAAGTCCATTAGGTTCCCCTACTAGCTCATATGGAATAAACTTAGAATAGTATGATAGAATGATTCGAATTGTTCAATTTAGGTGAAAAGAGAGAAACCGACAAGTTTATGTGATATAGTAGTCGATTTTTAGTTTAGAGATACGCTTTAATATTTAAATGTGATGTAAATATCAAGAATATGAATACATTCATATTCAGAAGCTCGGAAATAATGGAAATGGTCAAAGATGTAAAAAGTAAAAGAGTTGACTTTTGACTTTGAAAAGTCAAACTTTGACCGATCTTATATTCAAATGTGATTTGAATTTCGAGAAAATGAATGCGGATTCATGCTCGAGAGTTTAAAATAGTCAACACGGAAAAAATCAAAAAATCAAAAACATTGACTTTTTGTCAAGTTGACTTTGACAAAATGACTATTTTGCCCTTTGACTAAAGTTAGTGGGAAAATCCAAACTTTTGTTGGATAATTCTACTTAAACAAAATAGTGGGCTAAGGTGTTGTGGCTTATAGTGGGAGACATTAAAGCCAACTAAGAAATAGTGGATTATAGGTGTGGGTTTTTTGTGGATTTGTTTCATTGCAATTGTTGCATGACTTTTTCTTAGAATGGACTTTAACTTATGGATGAAAGATTTGGCCATTTTTTTCGCAATATTGTTTCTAATTTGGGCTGGAAAAAGTCACTACTTAGTGAAAAAAGAAAAAAATCCGAAAGCCTAATCAAGATTCATTCTTTTTTTTCCATCTCTTTTCTCTCTCGTCAGGTTTCTTTCTGTCCATTACGGGTTCCACATACCCGGTTCCGGTCTAGAGGATAGTAAGGTCCAACTCCTAGTGGTTGGTTCAGAAAGTTCGGGTCGAAGACTTCAACAAGGAAGTTGCATTTTCGGGAGCTACAAAAGTTTATCCTACCTTTTAAATCTAATGTTTTTTTCCTCTTTTTTGCATGCTAATTTTCTTTAAATTACAAGCATTATGAGTGTAATTAATACATTCCGCTCGGTATGTTTTTGTTTCCAATATTTGTGGTATCAGAGCAATGCTTTAATTACACTACAAGATGTGCTTTTGATGGGTTGTTTTCTTTCCTTTCCTATTCAAAGGTTGAATGAAATATGGACTAAAGTGGATTTTTATGATTTTGGCATTGTTTTTTCTTTAAAATTTCTTGTGGAAATTTGTAAATTGCTCACATGTTTATGAGCATTAATGTGTGAAAAAAGGTCTGTAAATTTGTTGGAGTCATTAGAGTTGAAATAATTTCTTGATTCCGGAAGAGAGGATAACAACAAAATTGAAGAAATTGTGATCACAAGACCCAATACTGCTCCCAGACCCGAGAGAAGGCTCCCAAACCCGACCCTCCAGCCCAGCGTTCTGATCCAAATTCTCTTCGCACATGCGCCTGGCTTCGCACATTACCCCGCCCGATTCCGACTAGCATAATCATGCGCCGTGCGCCTCCGGCCCGCTCTGCTCGCAACCCATGCGCCGTGCACCGACCCGGTTTGCCGCCCGCCTATTCACGCCCGCGCGCCCGCTCTACCTCTGTTGACCCACCCCGTGCTTCCGTTGATTGTGTCAGCACCCGTTTACCAGTCGGTCTAGACAGTCTGGACCGGTCCGTTTGACCTGGTTGAGCCGGTTTGACCGGTTCAACTTGGTTTTTGGTGTTTTTGAGCCGGTTCGAGTGGTTTCTCAGCAGTTCCAGATGGTTCAAATGTTTGAAGCTAGTTCAGGGAAGTTGGTTGTTTTTTTTTTTGTAATAAATTAGTTATTTGTTTGCTTTTAATGCCAAAATCAGTCCACTTTAATGTTGTTTACCTATTATGCATGTGATGTATAATGTTGTATGATTATGTGTGCATATAGTATGCCATATAGTTTTAAAACTCCACCATAGGAAAAGCATGTGACATGCATTTGTTATATCTTATAAGTGTTCTAAAATATATACTATGCATGCTTAGTTTTAATATAAATGTTATATTAAAGCATGTTTGATTAAAGGAAGCATGTTATAGATGAATGCTCTAGGGTTATAATTGTTATAATTTATTTTATAATTGTTATAAAATAACCTAGACTTCTAAAATCTATAACAAAGATAAGATGCATGCTCATTTAGGGTTAACCACCGAGCAATCCTAATTTTCATAGAAAATTGGTCGATATCTTGTAAAACCGAAGTTACAAGAAAACTCCCCTGATAAGATCTTGGCAAAAAGTTAGATAAGATGACTAAGGTTGAAGGTTTTTATGTTGACGGTTCACGGAACACCTACTACCTAGAGAACGAGTCGGTGTCTTAGTTAGGTTAAACCTATTTTATGAGCATACGTGAGCAGTGTGAGGTAATAAAATTTGTTTATCACCTAGACATCGTAGGTTAAAATCCAGTATAAAAGTTATACTCGGATGAATCACCTAGACTTAGGATATGTTTAGTTAGCCGAAATGTATCGCTAAGTATGTTATACCCTAACCTTCTAAACACTTCAGCTGGAGAGAAGCAATGTACTTTTAGCTCTAGCGTCCCTAAGAGTTCACACTGTGAGATTCATGCTTGGCTTTGGGCCGTCCTGGGAGAAAACTCCATTCGGAGAGTGTTTGCATGAGTCAATACCAAGGTGAATAGGGGAAGTTGTTCATAGTAAGTGGGAGAAGGAAGGGTGTCAACACATCCTACAGTCTCTTCCATTAGGTCGCACCGTGTGATTCCTATAATGCGCATGCATGTCTGCCCTGGAGCGACCTTACCAATCGGAGGGTGGTATTATAGGATTTGAAAATCCGCGAACTCTAAAAATCGATAGGGTCTCTCAAGTCCGTTTTCATTCTTGTCTTTCCAACTTTGGGAGCATAATGATTCCGATCTTTGAGGTCTGAAAATGGAGGGTCACACTTATGAGAATTATTAAGTGTTCGTAAATTCTTGACCAAAGTAGCAATAACTGAGTTACTATAGGAATAAGAGTTATTATGGTGATAGTATCTAGTCAAGATAGTCTTGGTTCAACGAAGGAATAGTCGATCACCCCTCGGTGAAGGCTATTCTAAACCGTTGAAATATCATTTCAAAATATAATAATGAAGGGTACATTATTAGTTTTTTTTTGCTAACTTGATTGGATTTAAAAGATTAATGTTTTTACTAAAAAGGATATGTCTTTTTCAGCATGAATAGTTCAACAATTCAACTCTTAGCTTCCGAGAAACTAAACGACGATAATTACTCGACATGGAAAAACAATATGAATTCAACACTAGTAATAGCTGACCTGAGATTTGTCTTAACTGAGGAATGTCCTCAGGCACCTGCCTCGAAAGAAGCACAAGGTAAATATGATTTACTAGTTGCTGAAACATGTTTAATGGAGTATGATACCTTAACCTGGATATTGGATTCAGGAGCCACTAATCATATTTGCTTCTCTTTTCAGGAAACTAGTTCCTGGAAAAAGCTTGAAGATAGCAAGATCACCCTCAAGATTGGAATAGGAGAGGTTGTCTCAGCCGAAGCAGTGGGAGACTTGAAGTTGTTTTTTAACGATATATATATCATACTTAAAGATGTTTTGTATGCTCCTAAAATGAGATGGAATTTAATATCTATCACATGTATATTGAAACAAATGTATAAAATATCTTTTGAAGTTAATGAAGCGTTCATTTTTTAGAAAAGGTATTCAAATTTGTTTTGCTATACTTGAAAACAACTTATATAAATTAAGATCAACTAAAGCAAAATTTTTCTTAAATACTGAGATGTTTAGAATAGCCAAAACTCAGAATAAAAGACAAAAAGTTTCTTCTAATGCCTATCTATGGCACTTAATACTTGGCCACATAAATCTCAAAAGGATTGAGAGATTGGTTAAGAATGGATTCCTAAATCAGTTAGAACACAATTCTTAACCTCCATGTGAGTCTTGTCTTGAGGGAAAAATGACAAAGAGATCTTTTACTGGAAAAGGTCTCAGAGCCACAATACCTTTAGAGCTCGTACATTTAGACCTCTATGGACCGATAAATGTCAAAGCTCGAGGTGGGTATGAATATTTCATCAGTTTATTGATGATTATTCAAGGTATGGTCATATTTACCTAATGCATCAGAAGTTTGATTCTTTTGAAAAGTTCAAAGAATATAAGGCTAAGGTTGAGAACCAGTTAGGTAAAACAATTAAGACACTACGATTAGATCGAGGTGGGGTGTACATGGACTTAAGATTCCAAGACTATATGATAGAACACGAAATCAAGTCACAACTCTCTGCACCTAATATGCCTCAGAAGAACGGTGTATCTGAAAGAAGAAACAGAACCTTGTTGGCCATGGTTCGCTCAATGATGAACTTTGCTAAGTTACCTGATTCCTTTTGGGGACATGCATTAGAGACAGTTGTTTATATTTTTAATAATGTTCCCTCTAAAAGTGTTTCAGACAAACCTTATGAGCTATGGAAAGGGCGTAAAGGCAGTTTACGTCACTTTATGATTTGGGGATGCCCGACACACGTGTTGGTGCAAAATCCTAAAAAATTGGAACGTCATTCAAAACTATGCCTATTTATAGGTTATCCAAAAGAAACAAAGATGGCCTATTTTACGATCCTCAAGAGAATAAGGTATTTGTATCGACAAATGCCACATTCTTAAAGGAAGACCACATAAGATGTCATCAACCTCGCAGTAGACTAGTATTGAATGAAATTTCCAAAGACACTACAGATAGAGCTAGTTCATCTACTAAAGTAGTAGATAAAACTAGTACATCTGGTCAGTCACATCCTTTTCAAGAGTTGAGAATGCCTCGACATAGTGGGAGGGTTGTTCATCAGACTGACCGTTACATGGGTTTAACAGAAACACAAGTCGTCGTACCTGATGACGGTATAGAGGATCTATCGACCTATAAATAGGCAATGAAAGATGTGGACCGTGATCAGTGGGTCAAAGCTATAGACCTCGAAATGGAGTCTATGTACTTCAATTCTATCTGGGAACTTGCAGATCAACCAAATGATGTAAAACCAATTGGTTGTAAGTGGATCTACAAGAGAAAACGAGACCAAGCTAGTAAAATACAGACTTTTAAGGCTCGACTTGTGGTAAAGGGTTATACTTAGAGAGAGGGAGTGGACTATGAGGAAACTTTTTCTCCCGTTGCCATGCTTAAGTTGATTAGAATACTCTTATCCATTGCCACCTTTTATGAGTATGAAATTTGGTAGATGGATGTCAAGATAGCCTTTTTAAACGGCGATCTTGAGGAGAGTATCTATATGGCTCAACCAGAGGGGTTTATTGCACAAGGTCAAGAACAAAAGGTTTGTAAGCTTCAAAAATCCATTTATGGGTTGAAACAAGCTTCTAGATCTTGGAATATAAGATTTGATACTACGATCAAATCTTATGGCTTTGAACAGAATGTTTACGAGCCTTGTGTTTACAAAAAGATCGTCAATTCTACTATAGCGTTCTTAGTTTTATATGTTGATGATATTCTACTCATTAGGAATGAAGTAGGTTACCTAACTGACATCACGAAATGGCTAGCAACGCAGTTCCAAATGAAAGATTTAGGAAACACGCAGTATGTTCTTGGGATTTAGATTATTCGAAACCGCAAGAACAGAACACTAGCCATATCTCAAGCAACTTATATAGACAAAATGTTGTCTAGGTATAAGATGCATAATTCCAAAAGAAGCTTGTTACCTTACAGATATGGAATTCATTTGTCAAAGGATCAATGTCCTAAGACACCTCAAGAGGTTGAGGATATGAGACGCATTCCCTATGCTTCCACAGTAGGGAGCCCGATGTATGCAATGTTATGTACTAGACCTGACATATGCTACGCGGTAGGGATAGTCAGTAGGTATTAGTCCAATCCTGGATATGATCATTGGATTTCCGTTAAGAATATCCTCAAGTATCTTAGGAGAACGAAGAACTACATGCTATTGTATGGTACTAAGGATTTGATCCTCACTGGATACACTAACTCTGATTTTCAAACCGATAAAGATGCAAGAAAATCTACATCGGGATCAGTGTTCATTCTGAATGGAGGAGCAGTAGTGTGGAGAAGTGTGAAGCAAAATTGTATTGTGGACTCCACAATGGAAGCTAAATACGTAGCTGCTTGTGATGCAGCAAAGGAAGCAGTATGGTTGAGGAAATTCTCGACAGATTTGGAAATCGTTCCAAATATGCATCTGTCTATCACCCTATATTGTGATAATAGTGGTGCAGTTGCAAATTCAAGAGAACTAAGAAGCCACAAGCGTGGCAAGCATATTGAGCGTAAATACCATCTGATCCAGGAGATTGTACATCGTGGAGACGTTATAGTAACTCAGATATCTTCTGAGCAAAACATTGTTGATCCTTTTACAAAGGCCTTCACGGCTCAAGTGTTTAAAGGTCACCTACAGAGTCTAGGTCTACGAAGTTTGTAAACTAGGACAAGTGGGAGAACTTTTGGGTATATGCCCTAGTTTATTATACTCATATGTTTCTCACTTAAATTCAACATTGTGATACTCCAATAGGAGTTTTAGTCCAAGTGGGAGTTTGTTGGATTTTATGTCCTAAAACAAGTAGTTTGCAAATTAATAAACATATTTTGTTTTGTTTTTGGATAAAGTTGTTATTGAAATTGTAATCCTGAATCCAAGAAACTAAGGTCCTGACACTATTTAATGTAGTTTGAACTTTATGTAGTGACATAAATGTGGATCAAGTTCAAATATATAGCCAAAATGGTCTATATTATATGAATAAGATTGGGCACCTTATTCTGGGGACACTATGGATGCGGCTCACTTTGTAGTTAGTACAAACGATGTGATCCTGAATCGTTCATATAGAGATATGTGAGTAGGTGCATCCTATGCAATGAGTTTGCATAAGACTGAACCATGAAATAGTCACTTTTTTATGTTCTAAATGTCGTTTTATGTATAAAACTGACTATTTCGTTAATTGATGACCTAGGTAACTTAATCTTAATCCTGAGCTAACTATGAACTTCTATTCACTCAGAATTATCCTTAGATCTGCATAGGTGAGGGCAGCTCATCATTGCTGGCCCAATAAGCCTCCCATTTCAGGGGTAAGATCAGATGGATAGCTGGGAACATAGGGTGCAAGATGGAATTCACTCCTACCCGTTATAGGGTAGTATGATAAGGTTGTTCCTTTAGTACTGAATCCAGGTCTTGAAAAGGGCCCCACTCTCCTTGCACCAAAGCGGGTTTCGTTTTATTTAGGTTGAGACCTTAAACCAATTGTTCATTAGAGGATAGTGGAACTTAAGTAGTCTTGGGGGTAAAACGGTTTTTATGACCCAACCGAGATTACGAACAACCTGTGAAAGATTACCTTACTAATCATGGTTATATCAAATGGACACAAATATATCTATAGTGAAGGGAGTGCAACTACGGGACTATAGTGGAATGACCCATTAGTTAACGAATGTTGATTAGTTCGGTCTAAAGAGTTCGGCCAGCTAATCTTGGATCGTTGGAGCCCATGATCTATAGGTCTATTAGGTTCCCCTACTAGCTCATATGGAATAAACTTAGAACAATATGATAGAATGATTCGAATTGTTCAAATTAGGTGAAGAGAGAAAACCGACAAGTATATGTGATATAGTAGTCAGTTTTCAGTTTAGAGATACAATTTTAATATTTAAATGTGATTTAAATATCAAGAATATGAATACGTTCATATTCGAAAGTTCGAAAATAATGGAAATGGTCAAAGATGTAAAAAGTCATCCATAATTGAAAGCCCAATTTAAAGAAAAAGGCCATGTAACAATTGCATGAAACAAATCCATAAAAACCCAACACCTAGAATCCACTATCTAAGTGGTCTTAATGTCTCCACTATAAGCCAACACCTAGCCCACTATTTTGTTAGTGGAGTTATCCAACAAAAGTTTAGATTTTCCCACTAACTTTAGTCAAAGAGCAAAATAGTCATTTTGTCAAAGTCAAACTTTGACCAAAACGTCAACATTTTGACTTTTTATGATTTTTTCCATGTTGACTAATCTTGACCTCCCGAGCATGAATCCGCATTCATTTTCTTGAAATTCAAATCACATTTGAATATAAGGTCGGTCAAAGTTTGACTTTTCAAAGTCAAAAGTCAACTCTTTGACTTTTTACATCTTTGACCATTTTCATTATTTCCGAGATTCCAAACATGAACGTATTCATATTCTTGATATTTAAATCACATTTAAATATTAAAGTTGTATCTCCAAATTAAAAAATCGATCATTATATCACATATACTTGTTGGTTTCTCTCTCTTCACCTAATTTGAACAATTCGTATTATTCTATCATACCGTTCTAAGTTTATTCCATAGGAGCTAGTAGGAGAATTTAATGGACCTATAGATCATGGGCTCCAACAATCCGAGATTAGCTGGCTAAAACTCTTTTAAACGGAGCTAATCAACATTCGTTAACTACGGGTCATTCCACTATAGTCCTATAGTTGCACTCCCCTCACTATAGATATATTTGTGTCCATTTGATATAACCATGATTAGTAAGCTAATCCTTCACAGGTTGTTCGTAATCTCGGTTGGGTCATAAAAACCGTTTTACCCCCAAGACTACATCTTGTTCCTTATGTTCCACTGTTCCTCTAATGAACAATTGGTTTAAGGTCCAACCTATAAACCGAAACCCGCTTGGGCCAAGGAGAGAGTGGGGCCCCTTTTTCAAGACCTGGATTCAGTACTAAAGGGAACAACCTATATACTATCCCTATAACGGGTAGGAGTGAATTATGTTTTGTACCCTATGTTCCCAGCTTACCACCTGATCTTACCCCTGAAATGGGAGGCTTATTGGGCCAGCGATGATGAGCTACCTTCACCTATGCAGATCTAAGGATAATTTCGAGTGAATAGGAGTTCATAGTTAGCTCGGGATTAAGATTAAGTTACCTAGGTCATCAATTAACGAAATATTCAGTTTTATATATAAAACGGTATTTAGAACGTAAAAAGTGACTATTTCATGGTTCAGTCTTATGTAAACTCTTTACATAGGATGCCCCCACTTTCATGTCTCCACATGAACGATTTAGGATCACATCGTTTGTACTAACTACGAAATGTGCCGCATCCATAGTGTCCCCAGAATAAGGTGCCCAACCTCATTCATATACTATAGACCATTTTGGCTATATATTTGAACTTGATCCATATTTATGTCACTACATAAAGTTCAAACTACATTAAACAGCCTCAGGACTTTAGTTTATTGGATTCAAGATTACAATTTCAATAACAATTTTATCGAAAAACAAAACAGAATATGTTTATTAATTTACAAACAACGAGTTTTAGGACATAAAATCCAACATCCAGGGACGTCTTTTACCCTATCTTTACCTTGCTTTTCTAGTTTAGTTTATTTTTATTGTTATTTTGGATATGAGGCTACTTTCTTGGATGTGATGCATTTACTTTTTGTAGGTGCGACAATAATTCTCCTCGGTGTGCAGTACAACGAAAGAATTCCCTCCATCCTTCAACGCATGGCTTCGATCGCATGAAGCCTAAAGCATGGTCGCATGTGTATTCTACTCAAGGTCCTTTTCTTGTTATCCTTTATGCATTATCCTTTAGAAATTCTCTTTGTCCGGTTGATGTCCTTTGCGATGTATCTATGATGGTACGTATAATTCACTACATCCGATAACTAAGTATCGCAAGGCTCACCTTACTTTTAATAGCTTCTTCAAAATTTGATATTTTAAGATTTATTATGCAAACCTCTGTTCAAACATTTGTTACCGCATTCCTGTTGAGTTTTTCTTTAGCCTTGCGGCGAGAGCGCTGCCAACCTCTAAGTTTGGGGGTGGCAGCGATCATGGAGAAATGCATTCACTACATTGCGATGTTATTTCTTAAAAAAAAAATTGGGAATAATAACTCCACCGTCGGTGCAATGGGGAAACCCACGCTAATAAGAGTTAAGTTATGAAAGGCACTTACCCGTAGTTGGATGTCCGCATGATACCCGTGGGGCAAGCCAAAACGAAAGTAAGTCACCAGGATCAACGCATAAGCGCAACTCCTCTGTCTTGCGCAAGCTAAATTAAGCAAGACAAGAGTTGAGTTCAATATGGCATGCAACCGAAGTTGGTTGTCCGCATGACACACGTGGGGGCAAGCCAAAACGAAGAGCGTAGCTAGGTTCAACACCGCATTCTAATAAGAAATCACAAAGCTTTGAATTGTTTTGAGAAAATGCATTCTTAAAAGCTAAACACAAAGTTGTGGGGAATGAATAAAAAGTTTTTGAGCCAAGGCTTGCCGAATCTAAGCTTAGAAAAGATCTTTTTGAAGAAGCAGCCAAAGTGGAGGAAAGCGTTGCTACCAAGGTTAGACGTAGGAGTAAATTATATTCTGAGAGGCTAGTCATCGCACAAGAAAGTCAGAGGATGAGTTATGAATTTCTTGAGTATAATGCATGCTTGAGAACAAGCATGATTCTAAGTTTGGGGGTGTGATGACGGGCCATTTAGCAACCGTTATTTAGAATTATGAGAGCTGTTAAGCAGAATATGCGGCGATTATGTTAGGAATTCATGAGAAAATGAGTTTGAATCGATCGGTATTAAGAATCTCGACTAACCCACTATTATGCATTCTTATGCATTCAACTGTTTATTTTTGTAGCAACTGCAGAAAGCGATCACATGCGCAAAAGCCAGGCTATTGCAAAGACGACCGCATGCGGGAATCTGTCCATCACAAAGGCGAACGCATACGTTTGACACATGGATGTTGCGGCCATCAACCACATGCGTCCATCGCATAGAAGTTGCGGTTGTCGAGCGAATGCGGTCATCGCATAGATGTTGTGGCCATCAACTGCATGCGTTCATCACATGGAAGTTGCGGTTGTCAATCAATCACGATGATCGCAGAGAGATTTCAGCTACAGAATAATAACCATAATAGAGGGATGATCGCAAGGTTGGTGGAATGCAAACATGAACGCATACCTCGGAAGTATCAAAAGATGATGTTGACATTTCACCTACCATGCTGTTAGCAGCAGAAATTCAGTAAAGGACCATCACGCCGCGAGTGTCAGATTCAAAGTAGGTCCATTAATGTTGTCGGTGATCAAGCTCTATAAATATAAGCCATTGAGCAGAATTTCAAATCGTCCAAGTTTCTACCTTCGGGTGGATCCTTGTGATCCAGATCAAAGCGTGAGAAGATAGCATGAGAGTTCTTCATCCCCTTTAATCATTCCGAGTGACGACCGGAGCCTTCGCCAGAGTTAGATCTCGAGAAAGTCTACTCCACCGCTCATCCATGGCCCCATCGGCAGCCATGACACACATCTGCTGGAAGCAAGACATTCTTCCAACTGACCCTCTATTTCTCTTCTTTCTTTTGTATTGTATTACATTATACTTTAAGGAATTAATAAATTTTGTGATCAATGCATTTCTATATTTTCCTTCGATTCCTTCATTTACATAGTATCCTTTACTTTCATTGCATCACTGAGTAAGATTGCTAGAGTATCACATACTTAATCATGCGGCATAGGAATATGAAGCATGTAGCAAACCACCGAGAGGTGTGCGTTGCGTGAGTCTTGTGAGAAAACCTTATTTGCTTAGTGTGAAGCTGTAGCAACGCTTTCTATAAGCGGACGCAATGCTTGTCTATGAGTAGAATTAGCAGCAACCAACTGCCCGGGAGAGTAAGTAGTTGATCACATTAAGCAATGTAAGCAAGTGTTCACTAGAGATAGGAATAATCTTACGTCACCCATGTTTATGTGATTACCTTGTCTTGTGCATGCAACCATCACCCTTTTAGAGCTACTCGAGAGAGAGTCTAAAGAAAGAACCTAAGACTTGAGAGAGCTAGGTTAGAATCTAGGCTTGAGAGAGCTAGATTAAGATCGCATAAGCAAGAATGGAGACTTAGGAATAAGTTCCGTTCTCTATTTCACATCACGTGCTTTGCGTCGGGTGTGTATAGCATGATCGCATAAGTTTTTGTTGGCTGGGGTTACCCTTGCGGTCAAGCTTAGGGTTGCGATGAAGACATCCTCACCATTTTATCTATTTGTCCATGCATTTTCCTACGTGTCAACATTCTATGTGTCTTTATCTTTCATTCATACTTCCACTGCTTTGTCTGTTAGTTAGGAGTAGGAGTAGTGTTTAGCTTATCACCCTCAGCATTCTTTTAGTCATTCGCCGCAAACACATTACCGCATACCATTTAGCTACAAGTCCCTAAGTTCGACCTCGAATCACCCGAGAAACTTGTGTTATCATTATACTTGGTGAGAGCACAAGAAAACTTGTGACAGGAACGCATGGTCATTGCATATGATATCAACGCATACATTCCATTCCAACACATGAGGACCAACGCATAACCTAAGACATGCATCGCATATTTGCGTTCACTAATTCTCGTCATCATCCTCTCCAAAGCTTGTAAGGTGTTTTAGAATCACTTTTCGAGGGAACTATGTTCAAAATATACACTGTAGTTTCAACTGCATGTCCTAGAAAGAATTTGGTAACTGAGCATAACTCATCATGGAACGAACCATGTCCAACAAAGTTCTGTTTCTCCTTTCTGCCGCACCGTTTTGTTGAGATGTGCCAGAGGCTGTGAGTTGAGACTAGATTTCATGTTCTACCAAATAGTTCTGGAATTCTAAGTTTATATACTCACCACCTCAATCTGATCGAAGTGTTTTAATCTTTTTACCTGAATGGTATTCAATGTCAACCTTATACTCTTTGAACTTTTCAAATCTATCAGACTTTTGGTGCATTAGGTAAATATGCCCATACCTAGAATAGTCATCAATGAACGTGATGAAATATTCATACCCTCCTCTAGCTCTAACATTTAGAGGACCACAAACGTCTGAGTGTTTGAGTTCTAAGGGTTCTTTGGCTCTAATACCTTTTCCAGAAAAACATCTTTTGGTCATTTTTTATAACGGGCAGAAATGCACATTATTACAACTCAAAGATATAAAACAATGTAGGATTGCGATGGTAAAAATATGTAAAATTGTGTCCAAAAGCATTAAGTTGAGAACATTGCGATCGCATGCGCCCATTGCATTAAAACAGCTAATTTATGTATTTTTTGCAGGAAAATGCGTTGGCGCAAGGCAGAATTGCAATCCAAGGAATTCAACATCCGAGCGCATTAATTCTTTGTCTGATGTGCTGAATATTTGTCACCGAAAAGTTGAGTGTACTTGCTACAGTAGGTCGTTAACGGCTTGTCAACTTAATTCGGAATCGACAGTCATCAGCTTTCTGTCCCATCGTGATTTATTACGCTTTTCACCTAGATGCGCCCACCATGATGCACCAGCTCTATGCAGCAACCTTGTTGAGCAGATATTCGCGAGCGCAAATGATCGCATAGCCTTGCATTAACGCAATCTCTTAATGCGCTCAGATGTTAATTTCTTTGGATCACATTTTCGCCTTGCGACAATGCATTTTCTGCACAAAAATACATAAGTTGTTTTAATTCGATGAACGCATGTGATCGCAATATTGTGAACTTAATTCTTTTGGACGTAATATTGTATATTATTATTATCGCAACCTTGCATTGTTTTATAACTTTGCGCTGTAATAACGTGCATTTCTGCCCGTTATCACACCCACAAATTTAAATAATACTTGTCCTCAAGCTATAGATTTTCTTTAGAAGGTCGACCGCCTTCCCTTTCCTAGATTTCTCAAGGATGCCTTATTCAAATCCTATACACCAAAATTTCCTTAATTTTTATCCAAGTCTCTTCTTAAAATATTTCTAAAATTTAGGGACCACAAGTTTAACCTTCAAAAAGACTTTACCAGATTCCATGGCATCGCATGATTTATTTCATAAAAAATCTTTTCACTTGGGTATTTTCAAATGATTTTTATCTTTGCATATTTTAGACATTTTTTTCTCTGACCTTGCGCTGATCCAAGTGCCTTTGGCTTGCACCCACGTATGTCATGCAGACATCCAATTACGAGTAGGATCTGATCGCAATGTAATAATTTTTTTTTGTAAGCTAAAAATAACAAGGTCGAAAATGAATATTGCACCCCCAAATTTAAAATGCGGCAATGTCCTCATTGCTAAACGATTGAAAGAAGTCATGCGATGCTCTTAAGAAGTTTCATAAAGGGTCAGTTTGAAAGAAAGCTAGTAAACGACTAACTTCTAGAAATATTTCATGAGATGACTGTGCTAGAATTAAGTTGACTCTAGTGTATACAAAAAAATTGAAGCATGCGTTTCATCATTGAAATCATAATTGGCAAAGAGAAATAATGTGGTGACTTACTAAATTAATCAATGTTAAATGATTGCACCGACTAAAGAGGATGTGGTGATAAAATGATCAAAGTTAAAATGCGATGCAATAGTACAAAATTTGGAATAAATAAAGTCAAGGAAAGATACAACCCATAAATTTTCACTGTTACCCGCAATATTTGTCAACACATCCTTCTCTGCGGTGAACTGTTCTCTTTTGATTGCGGTGACTGAATAAAGTAATTGCGTCGTTCGTGTAGTGCCTCCGCAATCATTCACCTCGATCATTGCAAAGGAAACATTGAGAGGGTCAAATAATAACAGAGTTAGCAAAATTGTTTTCCACGATCGTTCAACACGATCGCATTATTATTATTATTATNATTGTTTTCCACGATCGTTCAACACGATCGCATTATTATTATTATTATTATTATTATTATTATTATTTTGTAATAAATAATCAAATATGCGATAACAGTTAACGACAAGGTAATGAAAGTTCACGAAGCATTGGTATGAAAAAAAGGATATTCAAAACGATTGCGTCCCTGATGAGTTTGAGTCGCATAGTAACTCAGGGACTGCTTATTTCAATCTGAACTTTTTACGTCCACGACAGCTTTCTCTTATTTTCTCGGTCTTCTGGGATTTTGATTGCCTTAATTCGAAGCTTTTCCCTGTTAACATTTATCACAATTTCCCCCTTGTGCACATCAATTTGAGCGTGACCAGTTGAGAGGAATGGTTGCCTTAATATGATGGGCCCATCTTCATCTGCTTTATAATCCAAAATCATGAAGTCTACCGATAGGATGAATTTGTCAATTGAGATTATGGCATCTTTCAACTCTCCCTCAGGATGTATTTGGGATTTGTTCGCAAGTAGGAGAGTCTCCGTTGTGGGCATGAGTTTGCCTATATTCAATCGTTTGAAGATTGATAACAACATTACGTTTATACTCGACCCAAGATCGCATAGTGCTTGACCAAGGTTGACTCCTCTAATTGAGCATGGTATCGTGAAGATTCCTGGGTTGCGAATTTTTGGTGGGATCATCATATTTTGCGTTACTACCATTGTAGCGATCTTTTCTTCATCATTTTGTTTCTTTTCAATCTTTGCAGGAATGTTTGTTGTTGGACTTCTTCTATCTTCTGTTCTAGAGGCTTAAAGGTGGATGCAACTTCTGGGTTCATCTTCTCGGGCTCTTCTGAATCATAAGTCAACGGGTCCTCAATTGTTATCACATTCAAGTTGGTCGTGATGGGTTCCTCCCTCCCCTACTTTCGCTGTCAAGTTTTCGCTCAGCAAAGATACTGCTAAGCATTGTTCCTTTCCCATACCCCCAAAGTTGCGAGGGAGCTCAGTTGAGCTCGGCAACGCTCCTTGTGGTCTGTTCTTAAGTTTGCCCACAATCTGTCCCATCTGAATTTCAAGATTGTGGATGGACGTCGCTTGATTCTAAAGCACTGATTCATTCTTCTCAATGTACTGCTTCAGCAAACTCTCCAAGGATGAAGATTGTGGCACCTGCGAACTGGTAGCTTGATTATGCGTTTGACTGTTTGTTCGCAGGAAAAATTTGGGTGGCCCTTCTTTTTGCGTCACTGGTTGAAAGATTTGCTGTTGATTTTTCCATGCAAAGTTAGGGTGGTTTCTCCACCCGTGGTTGTACGTGTCAGAGAAAGGATTATTCCTTGTGAAGCATATTGACTGCGAATTTCTTGGGCATTCTTCCATGAGATGTACGTCTCCACAAATGACATAACTTGCATTCGTTTGAGCAATTGCATTGACCTGCCTTTTTTGCGTTCTCGTGCTATTAATTGCGATGCCTTGTATCAAACTCATCATCGTAGTCATTTGGTTCTGAAGGGATGCGATGACCCCATTGTTCGCGTCACTATCTTTGATTCTCAATCATTGATTGCTTTCTCTTCCGTCTTCATGATTTTTAGAAATGTGATCAAAGATATTCTTGGCCTCCTCATAAGTTTTATCCAACAGACCTCCAGTTGTTGCTGCATTGGCAGTCGTCGGCGATGCGGGGGTTAATCCTTGGTAGAAATTCTCCATTTGCAAATAGTCTGGTAAGCCGTCATACGGGCAATCTCTTACCAGCCTCTTAAACCTCGCCCAGGCATCGCTGAGCGAATCGTCAATATCCTGTTCAAAATTGGTAATTAACTTCCTCCTTCTTGCGTTCTCTGTTGGAAGGAAGTATTTCTTCATAAAATTTTCCACGACTTGTTCCCATGATGTCATCTCTCCCGGTTTGAGAGAATAAGCCCATTTTCTTGCTTGATCACATAAGGAAAATGGGAACAACGTTAGTCGAACCTCCTCGGTGGAGATATTAGGGAACACAAAGGTGTTGCAGATCTCTATGAAACTCCAAAGGTGGGCATGCGGATCCTCGCCACGCCTTCCACCAAACTGTTCGACAGTCTGGATCATCTGCAGCATCACCGGTTTCATTTCGAATCTCGATCCGTCAAGAGTGGGCCTCATGATTTCTGGGAGAAATTGTAGAGGTTGGACGACGCATAATCCCTAATGGCCTATTGCAGTCGTTCACCAATAGGATGGGTTTCGCCATGACATTATTTTCATTTGGTGCTTCATTTCCTTGTTGTTTTGCCATGTTATCTTTCTCTTGTTGTTGGCGGCTATCTCTCAATCTTCATCAGAACGTTCTTTCAATCTCTGGGTCGTAATTTGCCAGAGATTGAAAGCTACAAAGAAAATTAGAAAACTACCGTTAGCACACTGTATTATTGAAGTCCCCGACAACGATGCCAAAAACTTGATGCATTATTTTATGCAATGAAATAATGGTAGGGGTTGTTGCGGTGATGGAAAATGTGTTGTGCAAACAAGTTTTCTCAGAAGGACCCAAGTATAAATCCTACTGAGTTTCTTGGTAAGCTCAGGGTCGAACTCAGAGATAAGGAAAAAAATATGCGGTGGTAATTTATAGATCACTTTGCAGTAACAATAAATCAAAGAGTTGGTTCGTTGGTGGTTTCAAATATAAATGCTATGCTGCGGATTAGAGAAAAGAGTTGATAATACGGAAGATGCGATGGGTATGCGGGGAACAGGTTGAGAAAGGATTCAGCTAACACTTCCTAGGAATGCGTTCATGTTATGCGATCATGCTACACACATACAATAACAAGTCATCTCTCAACGCAAATGCTACGACTTCTAGTTTTAGAACGCATGCGATATATGCGATGATGTCTATAGGACTTGCACATAAGCCTCTATTCTTGTCTATGCAATGACGATTGACACACACACATACATGGTGACCACATAATACCATAACCTATCTTTAGGGTGCATGCGATGCATGTTGACAAATAGAGCTTATCTCTAAGTCTCTATTCTTGCTTATGCATATCAATCTTTCTCTCTCAAGTCTAGATTCTAACCTAGCTCTCTCAAGTCTAAGGTTCTTTCATTAGACTCCCTCTCGAGTAGCTCTAAAGGGTGATGGGTGCAACATAAGACAAGATGATCGCATGAAATGAGGATCCTAGGTCATGTTAGCTAACTTCTTCTCAACCCATTCGACAAATTTAGCTACTCGTGCGTATTTTACAGAGAGTGAACAGATGTAGATAAGCAAGTTCCATTTTATAGATATATAATCAAAGTACAGAATGACAATGTGGAATAAGAATAAAGAGCCTGGTAGCAATTTCTTTATTCCCAAGGCTTTTACATTGTTCTTCTCTACTCTGCTCAAAAGATATTCTTGCTCTCACAAGAGTCGGCCCTCTCTCTACTTTCCACGCTCCCTGGGTTCTCTCTCGAGCTGACCAGGATGATCTTCCGGCATCTCTTCCCTTCTCTCGCTCTACCTTCTAAGTATAAAATAAGAACTATAAACAAGGCTAACTAACTAAGGGGAAAATTATCTACAACTGAACTCACTGCTTCACTGAAGGTGGCCTTTGGTATTTATAGAGCATTAGGGTGAAAGGCTTCTTCTCTCTTATGATTTCACTAATGGGATGGCATTAATAGTGTTGGCCAGAAATAGCCACACTGTAGAACCTTTGCAGCAGTCCGCTGCCCCCCAAAGTGTCCTCCGTAAGGGGACTCATGACACATCTCCAGAATGTGCTTGACTTCGTGCTCAGGAATGCATCGACGTAATATATGATCAGGACCAAGTCAATATAGAAATCGACCATCCCAGAAATAAAATTTGACATCATGTCTTAGCTTCTTCTTTTGCTGATAAGTATAGTCATCTGGTATTTGACCATAAACAATGAAATTCACGATGTCCACATACCAGGGAACATTAATGCCTACTGCCATCAGCAGCTCATCGGGGAATCTTTCTTCAATATCTTTTCCTTTACCTTGAACCTTGCAATTCTCAAATCTTGACAAATGATCCGTGACTTGGTTCTCGGTGCCCTTCCAGTCTTTGATCTCTAGGTCAAACTCTTGTAGTAGCAACACCCACCGTATAAGCCTTGGTTTTGCATCCTTCTTTGTCATCAAATATTTGATCGCAGATTGATCCGTATTCATCACAACATTTGTTCCGATTAAGTATTGTCGGAATTTTTCCAATGCAAATACCATTGCGAGCATTTCCTTCTCTGTGGTTATATAGTTCTCCTGCGCATCATTCAATGTTTTACTCACATAATAAATAGGATGCAATACCTTGTCCTTACGTTGACTTAATACTGCACCCACAACATATCCGCTAGCGTTGCACATCAACGCAAATGGTTGCATCCAGTCTGGCGCCACCAGAATGGGTGCGGTGACGAGTGCATCTTTTAATGTGTTGAATGCTTTAGTGCACACATCATTAAAATTATATTCTCGGCCAGCTTCAAGGAGCGCACTTAGGGGTCTTGCGATCTGGGAGAAGTTGCGAATAAATCTTCTATAAAGCCCAGTGTGTCCCAGGAAGCTCCTAAGTGTTTTCACGTTCACTGGTGGGGGTAACTTGGAAATTGCATCAATTTTTGCCCGATCAACTTCCAATCCTGCTTTAGAGATTTTATTACCCAGAACTATTCCTTCTTCCACCATAAAGTGGCATTTTTCCCAGTTCAAAACAAGATTTGTTGCCACGCATCTCCTCAAGACCTTTTCCAGGTTAGATAAACAGGAGTCGTAATTATTGCCGAAGATTGAAAAATCATCCATGAATACCTCGACTGATTCCTCCAAGTAATCTGAGAATATTACCATCATGCATCATTGGAAAGTGGCTAGCGCATTGCAGAGTCCAAATGGCATGCATCGAAATGCAAACGTACCAAATGGGCACGTGAATGTTGTCTTATCCTGATCTTCCGGCGTAATTGCTATTTAATTGTACCCTGAATAGCCGTCAAGAAAACAGAAAAATTTATTCCCCACAAGTCTGTCTAGCATCCGATCAATGAATGGGAGTGGAAAATGGTCCTTTTTAGTGGCCAAGTTTAACTTGCGATAAACCATGCAAATTCTCCACCCCATATTTGTTCTTATGGGAATTAATTCGTTGTTATCATTAGTGACAACTGTCATCCCCCCTTTCTTTGGAACACACTGCACTGGGCTCACCCAGCTACTATCAGATATCGGGTAGATGACTCCTACGTCAAGCCACTTCACTATTTCTTTTTTTTTACGACCTCCCTCATAGTCGGGTTCAAGCGGCGTTGCCTTTCAACTGATCCTGTCTTTCCTTCTTTCAGACGAATCTTCTGCATACAATACGAAGGACTGATTCCTCGAATATCTGCCAAGGTCCTTCCTAAGGCCTTTTCATTATTTCTTAGGATCTCTATGAGCGCATCTTCTTTCTCCTTACTCAGCGATGCGGAAATGATAACTGATAACGTGTTGTTACTTCCTAAGTAAGCATACTTAAGGTGCAAGGGCAACCACATTAACTCTAGCACAAGTGGTTCTTCCAAAGATGGCTTAATGCATTGTGAGGTACGTTCAGATAACTTGAGCAGTTCAAAATTTGATTCAGTATGAATTATGGTGCAGTCCTCCTCCAATATTGCGTCGATTTCAAGATCTTCTTCCTCCAGCTCCTTCAAGGGTTCGTGCCAATGTTCTTCCTGCAGTTCCTCAATATATTGGCAGTTTTCCATGTCACCTGGGTACTTCAACACATTGAACACGTTGAATTGTACTTCCTAATTGTCGACCCTGATGGTCAATTCCCCTTTTTGCACATCGATCAGTGCTCGCCCTATTGCGAGAAATAAGCGATCCAAGATGATAGGGACTTCTCTGTCATCTTCGTAATTTAATATGAAAAAATCTGCTAGAAAGATAAACTTGTCCACTTGCACGAGTACTTCCTCTATCTTTCCCTCAGGATGCTTTATTGATCTATCGACCAACTGTAATGTGATCGTGGTTGGTCTTGCATTGCCGATATTCAGCTTCTTAAAAATTGACAAGGGCATTAGATTTATGCTTGCCCCTAAATCGCACAGCACGTTCCCGACCATGTTATCTCCTATCGTGCAGGGTAATATAAAACTCCCAGGGTCCTTCATTTTAGTGGGGATATTATTTTGAAACAGTGCACTGCATTCATATGTTAGCACAACTGTTTCATTTTCCCCGATCTTTCTTTTATTGGCAAGGATATCCTTGAGAAATTTTACATAACTCGGCATCTGCTCTAGTGCTTCTATTAAGGGAATGTTAATGTGTAGCTGTGGGAGAACATCCAAGAACCTCTGAAACTGCTTACTATCATCTTTCTTCTTCAGACTGGACGGGAAAGGTGGAGGATCCCATTTTACTTCTTATTGTGTTGGTTGTTTGATGAGGTCCTGTTCTTGCTGTGTTTCATTATCTGGAGGTTGCATTGATTAAGAATTCAAGCCTTGAAGCTTCATCTCTTGTAAATGAACTTACTTCTGAACTGGTAATTTTTCCACTATTAGTTGATTGATCATCATCAACATTCAAATCTACTGGTGTTGTTGTCGCATCTGGTACTGATGGCATAGAGGTTGTTGTTTTGCCACTTCTCAATGTCATTGCATGACATTGTTCTTTACCTCACTGCCTCGATGCTCCTGGGTTGTTGTGCCACGTACCAGGCGCTTTCTTTTTTAATTCCCTCGTAAGCTGATCTATCTGCTCTTCTAGTTCTTTAAGGGAGTCAGCTTGCATTTGTCTCATTGCCTCGCTCTTTTCAATGTAATGTTTTAACAATGTTTCCAGAGATGAGGTGCTGCAAGAGGTATCATATAAGAACGGTTGGTCACAGGGTGGTATACCTTGAGAATTACCTGGGTTACAGTCCGGAGTAATAAAGATCGGAGGGTTGCCTCTATCCCCTTGATAGCTATCCTGATAGAAACTATGCCCCCCTGGTTATGATTCTCGTCTTAACTTGAAGTTGGGTGATCCCACCAACCAGGGTTGTAGATGTTGCCAACTGATTCATCGTAGACAGAATATACAGGTTGTTGATTCCATGGGCCGACTTCTACTGGATATCCCTCTCCACATTGGACGCAATTCATTGCAGCCTTGTGAGTCACTGCATTAATTTGCGTTGATCCTTAAGAGAGAGTTCTCTGGTGGTTAGCCACCTTCTGGAGGAGTGAGGTCACTGTGGTCATTTGATCGACCAGTGCGCTCATTGTATCAGTTGATACATCAGCACTTTCTACTCTTTCTTGCTCTAGACCTCTTACCTCAAGCCTAGTATCAATCCACTTATCAAAATGTCTGGAGATGTGATCCAAAATATTCTTTGCTTTCGTATATGATCTGTTCATCAATCCTCCTTCTACGGAGGCATCGATAATTGCTTGCATTGATTGGTCTAAGCCATTGTAAAAGGTTTCATTAGAATACTATCGGGAATTCCAATATGCAGACATCTCTTCACTAACTATCAGAATCGCACCC
Source organism: Benincasa hispida (assembly GCF_009727055.1). Taxonomy (NCBI): domain Eukaryota; kingdom Viridiplantae; phylum Streptophyta; class Magnoliopsida; order Cucurbitales; family Cucurbitaceae; genus Benincasa; species Benincasa hispida. Next base: position 41,612,418 of record NC_052360.1, on the reverse strand, counting down.
ATGTGGTGCTCAAGGTTTCATAACCCTCTTGCTCAAAATTTAGTACATCCCTCCGTCTTCTTGCGTTGACTGCTGGAGGGAAGAATCTGTTCATGAACCTATCAACCAACTGTTCCCATGCTTTAATCTCACTCGGGTCTAATGACTGAGCCCACCTCTTTGCTTCATCCTGTAGTGTGTATGGGAAAAGATATAACCTAAGTCTTTCTTGAGTCACATCAGGCATGGAGAATGCGCTGCACACGTCTACAAAATTCATCAAATGCGCATGTGGGTCTTCTCCTTGTAATCCTCCAAATTGACCCATATTCTGAATCATCTACAGTATAATTGGTTTTATTTCAACGCTTACATTCTCCTCAACCGTTTGTCTTGCGATTCCGAGTGAGAAGTTATAGAAATCCGGCGCCGCATAGTCTCTCATTGGGACATCATGATCAACAGCAAGAAATATGGATCCTTGCACTGGCCCATTTTCCCTTTGATTCCATGCGGAAGCCTCGTTATTATTAGCCATGCTTCTTCACCACTTAATTCGGCCCTGATGAACTCTTGCGTGAATAATACACTTGATCTCTGGGTTTGCTTAGAATTTCTGAATTACTTCAGCACCTATAAGTCGTCAGACTGCTCTCCGTGTTGAACAGTCAGTACAAAGAGATCTGTCCTGCAAAATACCACAACCATACTCAAACAATAAACCGTTAACCACTCCCCGGCAACAGTGCCATAAACTTGTAATGCAAAATGTAATCTTATGCATCATAAACTTGTAACGCAAGATTTGTTACTATGATGCAAGTCCATGCCATAAACATGATGACATAGATTTTATGCGATGATATATGATACTACTTCTAGATATGCGTTATTAACGAATGTTCTTGTAGTATGCTATGCGTTGTCACAAGTTTCCTTGCGTTGAAACGAAGTATAATTTCACCGCAAGTTTCTCGGTGTGATCCGAGGTCGAACACAGGGACTGTTTTAGGTTATTGTGTTATGTTTGTGATATATGCGACCAACGGTTTTTCAATTTATAAAAGAATTTGTGTACAAGTAATTAAACATGCGATAAAGTAAAGTAAAGTGGTAAAAATGCGATAATAACATAAATTGCGTTAAATAAAATCTAAGCTAAGATGATACAAGATACAGGTTTCATGATACAAGATACTAACATCAAGGCAGGCTGTGAAGATTATGCAAAGATCGTGTAACGTGGTGTTTTATGTACGAAGCAGAAACAAAAAAGATAACTAATATAAACAGCACAAGTTCCTTAATTGCGTTAAAGATATAAGTACGGTTCCACTTTTCCCTTCGCATACACCTCTCGGTGATCGGCAACGTTCCCACATCTTTGTGGTGAAACAGGGATGAACGTAATTAAAGCAAGGTTGCTTCCATCTCTGGAAGTACTACTCGCTCTAGTTAATGCATTCTTCTAACCTTCTCTCAATAGATCAGAATGACATCTTCACTTCTGCTCTCACAGGTGAAGATGTCGTCTAGCATGCCTTAGCTAAATGCATTTATCTCTTTAGCACAGATTAAGTTACTCGTTTAATCCATATTAATTACCAAGGAATTAAGAAAATTTCATGGAGAAATCGATTAATGGAGGAACGGAAATAGACAGAGAAGTGGTAATGAAAGTGAGAGAGACATTCAATAAAACTATTTAGCGTCTGATACATGATTTTTGAATGAAGAGATTAAGAAGATGAAATACACTTGATGAAATAGAGTTAGAAACAAATACAAATAAGTGTCAATGTCTTAGCATCGATCTGGATGGAGATTTGCTTGCCGTCGTGGATGGATCATGTAGATGGATGAGCTTCCCTCTTAGACTTGCTCAAGCGATAGTAGGGATCTTAGCACAGAGCTTCACAGCGGGGATCTAGTAGATTCGCACTGAGACTCACCTTTTGACCTTGTCTCTTCTCTTCCCTGATTTCTTCTGATCAGTAATCAGCTCAGCCTTTCTCTCAATAATCCAACATTAATTAGCCCTCGTAACAATTAAACCTGTATCCAGTATACCCGTATCCAATATATCTTCTCTGAATTCTATGGGGGTATTTATAGGTGAAAAGCTCTGACTCTTAGCTTGTGGATCCCACTTCTTGTTATGGAAATTTCGATGGAAGAATAAATATTCCTTCTGTTATACAGTCAGA